>NW_020209253.1:696351-1263717 GCF_003025095.1 Trichoderma harzianum CBS 226.95 | reverse complement strand
TTTCCCTCCATCTTTTCCCTCCATCTTTTCCCTCCATCTTTCCCCCATTGAACAGCATATATCGCCGTCTTCTAAGAAAGCAACAAAAACGCCGCCCTATTGCACCTTATAATCCACCATAAAAGCATTGTGTAGCTGGTAACCGCGTCTCATGTAAATATAGTAGTCAGTTAGAGTCGATATCTTCCATACCAATGTCTTCCATGTCGTTGTCCACATCAATGTCATACATGTCAACATCTTCCATCTCAATGTCATCCATGTCAATATTCTCCGGATCAACATCATCCAGATCAATGATCCTTATATCCGATTCGTCTCGGTTTCGGCGTTCACGCTCTTTATCCATCCAATAGACGATGTGAGCAGTGAGTTGTTGAAGCTGTTGGCATAGCCTAAAATCCGTAGGTCAATATCAGGAGCACCTGCACAGGGAACTTTTACGAACCAGCATAATAACCTCAAGCCCCTAAGCATGTAGACAGCGAAACGATATATTTCATGGCTTGAGATAGTGTTATCCGGCATTTCGAGGTGTTGGTGACAGCTCCGCAATATGTATCTAGTTATTCTCGGATAAGATGATTGCTAAGATAAAACAGGTGTCTCAATGCATCAACTGGACTAATATTGGACTACTTGAACGGAATGTCCCAAGTATTAATACTTCATATAATAATAGACATCTCGTCTAATCTCAGGGTGTCGCCTCATGTTCCGATGGCAAAGCTAGTTCGCAACTAGGGTTTGGACCCGGGATATCGGACAACCAGTACTAGCGGGAGATAGTCAAGTAGAAGAGATGATCACAGAGCGTCTTTGGTTGCCGCAATGGTAATTTTGGCATTAGATGGTGCCATGCGTCAATCCCGCATTGCCCTTAGCATATGCCACCCGGTACAGGAGCTGAACTAAAGGATAAGCCAAAGGAGCCAAGTTTTGATCATATTACGGAGCTGTCTGTCGAAGATAGGGGCTCGAGTGCCAGGACTGTTGCCGCTATGTTCGTGCCCTTAACGACATGATGAACTCCGTTCGCCTTGACTCTCTTTCTCTCGGTAATGCTTGCTAGTTGGCGTTTTCTGCCAATGTCATAGCATGTGGACAAGCCTATGTGCATGGGATGACCAATCTCAACTCATTTCTACCGCCCCTTTGCTAGCTTTGTTTTCGCCTTGCAGTCTCTCGGATCGTTGTTCTCTCAGGGCACGCTGGCAGATCCTGGTGTGTCACTGTAGACGACAAACAAAAGGCTCCTCTTACGAGATCCGCAGAGATCTCAACACCCCCCTTCGCCGCCTGTCACTCATATCATTGTAGCCCACTGACACGCCGACTAGCCCACTGGGACCGGGGAAAGCTTATTAGGCATGCCGGCATGCAAATCACTTTGTGAGATAGACATTTGCGTTGCGGAGAACTGAAAAGCTCATGTACATCAGGTAGGTTGCGTCTTTACCTGGTACCAAGGGGAAAACCCCCTGCCGTTAAAACTGCCGTTAAAAATCTGTAGGAGTAAGCGCAGCGAGGGGTGTCAGTACGCCGACTGTACATCTTCCGCTTCTTCATTTCAGAGAAGGGCAAATGTACATGCGGTCGTGTTGTCTTAATGCTGTTGGTCAGCACAAATTTCACCTGCACTAGCTTGACACCCTTGTACGTACCCAGTACATTATCATCCATCAGCAACTACATCGAAGAAGCGGATGGGGAAACGGCAAAAGGCCATCGATACTCTCCTTCGGGTATTCCGCGATGCATTTTTAGCTGGAAGAAAACAAGCCATCTGTTTGACCCCTGCAAAATGGCTTGGAGCCGGAGACATGGGGTCCCTGTCCATTTTGACTCCAGTGTGCCACAAGCCAGCGCGGCCCGGGCACTCGGTTCACGGGGCGGGTTGGGCTGGGCCGGGGTACGACAGGAACGGATCCCCGGTCGCGGCGTTCGCATGAACTTGATGGCGAGAAGACAAAAACGACAAGAGAGAGAGACGAGGATGGAAGATGGAAAAGGCCAAAAGGGAGATGAAAGAAAACGTGCTATTTGCCCTCCCCCCTTACTCGGCTCCACCAGGCCAGTTCGGCGGCCTTGGAGGCCGCACTGAAGAATGGGCGGCATCCCAGCTTCCCAAATCGGCCAATGTCAAGTCCGCCTTGCGCTGCCTAACTGGAGGGCGGGAAGAGGTGCCCCATAGCGCTCAAGCAGAGAGTTATCTCGATCAAGCGTTCGACATACGGTGTAGTCTCTGGAGTCTTCTGCCTTTTTTTTTTGTGGGATTTCTGAGCTTCTTAGTCGTCCACTGCTCTTACATCCCGATGAACTGGATTTAATCTGAATTAGACTCGGCTGTAAAACGTGTGCTTAACGCTATTACGGCCATGCCGCGTGGGTCTAGGCTATTGTTTCAGTCGTCGTGGGGTTGTGTGCTTCTCAGACTTCAGTTGAAGTGTTTGAGCGTACAGTAGTGGTGGTAGCAGACCAGCCGAAACACTCAAAAAGGGGGAAGAAGGGGGATGACCTAAACACAACACGAGTACACTCATCATTCACTCTCTTAAACAAAAACTAAATTACTGCACACACATGGACCGCCTTCTGCATATGTTGTTCTCCACTCCTACCAGACAAGCCGCACCTTCACAGTTTGCAGCCTCCTCAGTTGGTGGGCTAACCAGGCTTTCCACAAGGCCTCTGACAGTGGAATCTTGACACAGCTCTGCCTTTGACCGATTTTTTTCTTCTTTCTTTTTTTTTTTTAAACCCCTAAGATCTCCACACACACTAGATTGGCAGCCTTGTCAGAGCCTGGGAACACGTAGCCAGCGCACGAGACTCCACAGACGTTTTATGAGCGGGCAGAATAGATTACGTCTTGCCCCCTTTTGCGTAGCTCCAGATACCGAAGGGAAATCATTGCTAATAGCAGCAGTTGGACGATTCTTGTGTCGCCCCTTTCTCTTGTGCCACGTCAAGCGTCTTCTAGTATTAAACCCAGTGGGAGTCTGTTGTACCATGACATGTGATATCTATAAAAGAAAAAGCTCTTCGGTAAGGAGTAATGCCGGCTATGATCGTGCGTGAATCTGTCAAAAATATCAGTCGCGGGTGCCGTCGCGATCGCGTATACCGTCGGACTACCGAGGACACGGTCATAATTAAAATTAGAATATGAGCTATCAAGTCCACCCGGACGCTTCGTGCCCATATTGCCTCCGTAATATACGAAGCATTCTTGTCGGTATATTACATTTTGGGGCTAGTCAATCAGACCACCCTCCTCCATGAGGCACAACCTTATGATAGATGAGCTGCACTTAGCTCATATAGGGAAATGGCATGACTGTTACTAATGCGGTTGTACAAGGTATAGGCCATATGCGAGATGCCCAAGATTAATCACAAGATATGACCACGTGGGCGGAATTTGGATGCCTCACCAGGGGTCCTAGGAGGAGGAGAGTGAATCCTCGACATCCGAGTGAGACATTGACGGTCCGCCTCTCTTACCCCAGATATTGCATACTCGTACGATTACATAAACAGAACAAACAAGGCAACCTGAAGCTATTAACTGTTTAGCTCCACGTATTTCGTGGGACACAATATCGCACCAATCATGAAGATGTGTAGAGAATCAGAATACGCCTATTCTACCCCATACTCGTTCCCATGGTTGCTGTCAGTATGCTGTCAGAATTTGCGTTCAATAGAACCAGTTGGAAAAGAGCTAACGAATGGCAAATTGTATGCTGGGCATCTTGGAATTTTCTAGAGACGGCACTGGCTTGGAGTTTCAGCCTCGTCGAGTCACCTATTAAAACGGTCTTTCGGTGTGCCATGCTGCAGAAGGCCTAGCGTTTCATATTCCGCTGTATATATGCA
Organism: Trichoderma harzianum CBS 226.95; assembly: GCF_003025095.1. NCBI lineage: Eukaryota > Fungi > Ascomycota > Sordariomycetes > Hypocreales > Hypocreaceae > Trichoderma > Trichoderma harzianum. The sequence continues at coordinate 1,259,835 of NW_020209253.1, read as the reverse complement.
GGGGCGTTAATTATGGGCCATTTCTCCATCCCTGTGTACTCCATGTTTGTCTGCTGTACAAATTTGAAGTAGCGTCAAAGTATCCCTACATGCCAATGTGTCAAATAGGCACTTCTACCAATTCATCCTACTGGCAATTAAATCATGGAGGCTCTGTGCAATAGACTGCGGGCCGCGAACTAACACTACGAAGGACGTCTACCTAGGTACCTAGCTACAGGTACCGATTCAGCAACGCGCGGGACACAGCGCCAAGAGTCTTGTCAGCAATGCATCAGGCACGCATAATCTCGATCTACGATACATAGGTGGGTAGGTCCAATAATTGGTCAGCAATGGTAGAAGTCAAGTAGGTATTATACAGTATATATGTTGTGTAATATCTGCGCAAAACAGGAGAAAAAAGGAAGTATTCGATAGCGGAAGAACCTCCCATCATTCTCCCTGGTCTCTGGGCAGGACCTCGCCCAATTTCTGCCTTGAGCCTTAACTTCCATACGATACAAGTACTTTAACAGCTTATCAAGACCAGGTTTAACCTGGCAGCTACGGTACATCAGCGATGAACAGGAAATACCAGTAGACTGGACACGGCGTTGGAGGAGCTAAGAAATAAACAGTAAATGCGGTGATCAGGGGGCCATGACAGATCCGCTGTGGGTCGGACGCCTTATTCATAGCGAGGCGGCTCACGTTGCGGGCCTCCCCGTGTGGTACCTACATGTACTTCATAGTGGATCTGGGACCGGGGTTGCACTATCGTGGTCGCCTTGCCGACTCGAGGGCATCCATGGAGAACACGCGGGAGAATGCCGTCGAGCAGCTACCAGGAATAGGCGCGGAGCATGGGCGCTATTATTGTGCCACAAGCTGGGGTTGTTTTTGGCTGTTTTTCTCCCGCTCGACCAAGGTCCAAGGAGCTAAGAGTGTCACTTATCTCTCCAGTACTTCCCGCGATATGCAAATGCGCAGCCGAGCTTCATCAATTGTTGCTCGTATCGTGCGATGCTAAGACTTCGGGTAGTCCGGCGGAGACAGCTAAAAGAGAGAATGCCTCGTTCGGTCCCAATCAATACAGACAAGCTCAATACAGCGGTCGCTTCGTCCTGGAAGACGCTATATGCGGCCGAGTAGGCGGCCTACCTGCAGGCTGTAGTCAGCCCAAACCTGCCCGGAGGCAGCAATCTACATGTTTGTGGCAGCACCTGGCCCTTAATTTCAATACCTACCAATCAAAAAGTACTGCAAAAGATTTCCGTCCTTGGCATTCCCAAAGGCAGCACATGTCTCTGGCCCTCCTCCCCACTTCAATGCTACCCACCGCAGCCTCGACGAAAATACGAGCCACAAGTCACGACTGAATGTCTACTTCCACTGCTTGCCAAGTAAGGCATTTTTGGTAGCTAAGAAGGTGGTGTGTTGTTGGTTGCGCAAATTCATTTTGCTTGAGAGGGATGGCATTCGCCCTCCTCCTTGACCTGATAACGGGACTGCGGCACATGAGGCACAGAAACCGCGGGGCCAGGTAGAATTGAACATACAAAAAGAGCACATTGCCTAACGTAGCCGTGCAAATCAGCCTCTCCTCCACCAGCCAACCCCCTTTTCTCCTCGTTATTGGCGCCTTTGTGCTGCCGATTCCAGAGGCTTCCAATGGATCCATGCGCCCGTTAACTAGCCCTACACCCGCCTTCTACGAGTTCAGAGCATGACTTATGCATTAAATCTCTTTTCTAGCATCAGAGATTGTAATGAGAGTGAATAACAGTGTATCAATCACGCTATTTGGGGCATTCTGCCTGGCGTGAGTGCAGCGCGCTCCGCGTTAGCTGTTGAAATTCCTGACATTAAGGGGGCCTGTTCACCATCTCACAAATTGCGATCGGGCTTGAATAAAATACAACAAAGCACTTGAAGAAAGTAAGAGTTGGAATACAAAATATTATAGATAGGTACTAGGTAGGCAACTAAAGCGGAATGATTTGGTAGTACTTGATTATTACGACGTAGGTAAGTAACCGCCAGTGTTGGTCTCCCTCCCTCCCTAAAGTCACGCCTCTAGTATTTTCAGTTTCGGGCCGTAGGAATTGTTTGTTGAGCTTCACACTTTCTCTTACCCTTGTCCTCCTTTGCTCCCTCACCTTCAGCTGCCGTATAAGCGTTTCCTCAACAAAGTACGCTCCGCCATACTGCTTTCATTTTCTTCAAACCCGTCATATTGTCCATCTAGTTCGTCTATTTGTTTATTAGGTCTATTCTTCTGTCCGCGACTTTCACGTATAATCTCTCACGGGTCAACTTTCCTCGACCGCTCTCTACCTACAAGCGCCAACACGTTCTACACCTACATCTTCTGTGTACCCTCTCTCCAAATGACGACGCGAGTTCTTTTTGGAGACATTACACAATATTACCTGCGCGCTACACGCGTACCCGCTGTTCGACATAGATGAGACCGCCAATGTACCCTACGATTCGAACCCGCTCGATTTCCTTCTCTTTGCCGGCGTTTTCAGAGGACGGCCGTTCAAAGATGTGGACAAATTGGACACGATCAGGCACGAAGAGGCCATGAAGATGGGTCTATCGTTGACGATACGATGTTCATACAACAAGGGAAAACCAGAAGCTTGACATCCGCAAGAGAAAGAAGACTGGATGGGCGGTCCTCAAATATGGACTTTTATATTGTGCCTAATTTTTTTCTTTGGGGAGATCAAAGAGGCCAATCACCTCCTCAATGTACCATCCTCCCAAAGAGAAATAGGAGTAAGATGTTGACAGGTACAAACAAACCTTCCGAGACTAAAGCATACTAACGCGTACGGCAACGCTGATACACACGACTTTGATAGAGCGCGATGAACGAGTAAAACGATCGATACGATTTCAAGACAATCCAGATTTGTTTACTTATATCAACGATCGAGCAATAGTCTACAAAGACGCGGTTTCCGAATTTTCATCCCGAGCGTCATAATTGTACCATCTTGCTCGAATATTATACATGGCCAAGCTCGCGGTGCCCGTAGATTGCAATTCCTTATCCTTCTCTTTTCGATCCTCACGATATTTAAAATCTCTCCTACCATATGTATCGAAAACGAAACAACCCGTACGAGTACAGTCTCGCGTGCTCTGCCAGCTTCGACAACACCCGATTGCCTCGACACGGTTCTTCAGCCGAGCTCTCTTGCGATTACCGCAAGAGATTCTAATATGTATTTTTGATTAGATACATATACCTCGAAGATAATCCAACGAAAAAATACTAGTCCAGTCTTCTACGATAACCTCTACTATAGTCCTCTCCTCAGCGGCGTTGAAAAAAAGAGCCCACAGTCACGATACGTACGTTACGCGAAATTGTATTGTTTGTAAAACATGATTGCGATTATCAATATTAAGGCTGCTTGAGTATAATGTGGTAGTGGCATGAAGCATTAGATAAGGGTAATTTTGAAAGCGCATTGCTTTTCATGATGCATTAGGGGGCAGGGTTGCAAAGCATTCTCTAGTTCTGCCCAAAAAAATCCAAAAATTCCTTCCATGCATGTTTTTTCCTCCGATCGTAGTGATAAACTATCTTTTTTTTCTCTTCTTCTTCTTTTTTTTTTTTTTTCTTTTGTTTTGTGCATGCTCAAGCAGTATACGCGAGAATGTTTCCCGTCTGGCGATTGTCTCTTTTCTTGTGGACGGCCGCGTAGTCTTCAACTTTCTTGAATCCATGCGGGCGACACCTCCTTATTTGGGGGAGTTATCGAGAGACTGGTTAGTTGTATACACCCAGTCCATCGGAACAGTGCTCCCTGAAGCTGTAATTTCGGTTGCGTCGCGGGTATGAGGACTTGATTCAGATCTGTTGATTTCAGCGAAACTCATCTTGAATGGGTCTTACTGGAATAGAGCGTACTAACCTGTCATCTCTTAAGACCAAGAGAATCTTATCAGAATTCTCTATCCGCTGTATTGAGCAGATAGCAGTTGTGTCCCGTGTTGGGCCAAAAACACACACAAGGTGTGGTAGGGCTGCAGGTAATGAGCCATGCCTTGTAAGGTGAGCGATCTCGCCCTCATTCGTCTGATAGAAGAACATGATGATCTTCGAGGAGCTTCGCAAGCTTGTCGACTGGGAGAAGTAGGGAGAGAGGGAGAAGGAGATAATGGCTATTGTGAAAAGTTCAACATTGTGGCGGGCTTGTCGACGCGCTTTTTATACTAATTTCGCCATGCAATAGTATCGCCCCTATCCTGGACTGTTACAAATGCTTGATCCCTACCCCGAGAGAAGTTTTGTCTTGTTGTAATATGACCAGTACGCTCTGCCGCTGCTGCATCTATAGCAGCCTATCGCATCGCATTAATTGGTGGCCAGCCCTGCCCACTTGTGCAGGGGCCTGAGAAGCTGCTTTTGCCTGATATTTTGGGGCTTGACAGAGCGCGAGAGCCTCTCTCAACCAGCAATTGTTCTATCAAGGAAGCTAAAATTGGTAAATCTTTTGTCATCGCTTGCCGAAACATAGAGCACTATTTGTGAGTTTCTCCAACGAGAAAGACCTTCTCAATCTTGCAAATCGTGGCCAGCTTTATTTCTCGCCCGTTAGGATGAGTCTAAGAGGAAAGCCACCCCTGTCAAGAGCTGATGCAAGTCAATACAAAACTGGACGCGCAGTGTCACAGAATTAGACTACAGGTTAGGCCCCAGACACTGCGTCAAGACAAAAAGCAATAGCTTTCGGGAACAGCCATGCAGTCATCTGCCGTTCGCTGGGATCACATGAGTACTTGTAACGAAGAAGTATTGCAAGCATGCGGCATCCTTCGAGATACACAAGCAATACAGACTCAGATACGTCGTCAAGTGCTTAACATCACGTACTGTCTCAGTCTCTTCCAGCCATGCCTTACTCCAGTACCCCGTAGACACTTATCTATCCTCTTCTCGCCTGCGATTCCTACCAATTTCCTATACCCCGCTGAGGTGCATCGGTCCCAGCGGTCTTTGCCTCTTGGGGCTGTCATTTGTCTTTGCTTTTTCCTTAGCTCTTCTACCCCAACAAGAGAACTGGCTCCTTGTCTAAACCTGGACCCAGGGACAAGAAACGGAACTGACATAATATTACACATATTATTTGGTAGTACTATCTATTTTTACCCAGGTAAACAAGGTAATACATCTATGTAATTCACTAGGTATTTCACTCTTCAGTGATCGACTTACACAACTCCCATTACCCTCTTCCTTCCAAAAGAGTCAAACTGCATCCCATTACACAAGCATCGCAGCAGCAGCAACAGCCAAACCTCCGAGAAGAGCAAATTCACCCCTCAATTGACCGGCATCGTTGCCCGTGTGCGAAGGCGCCGCGCCGGAGCTTGTCTGAGTGGCAGCCGAGCCTCCACCCGTCGAGCCCGCAGTCGAGGCAGTCGAGCCGCTGGTGGCGCTGGAGGGGTTCACGAAAGCACCAATGACGCCTCCTTGCTGCTGCTTGGGGGTTGTGCTCTTCGCGGCGTTGGCGGCGTTGGACCTGAAGATGTCGAGCGTCTCCGACTTGTTGGAACTACAAGACATATACTAGTCAACAACACCACTCCCATACAATAGATTGATGGTATGAAGTATAGGAATGTACTCACGAAACGTTGATTACTCCAACCATGCCAGCCTGGCAATGGCCCGGGAATCCGCAGTAGAACCAGACGGGCTTCGTGTCGTTGATGGTGATGGTGAAGGAGTTGGGCTTAAGAATGTCTGTCAGCCAAGAGCTTGCCAGCATTGACAAAAAGGGGGGAAGCTTACATTGGGGCCATTGCCATTGGTTGACATGCCAGCAAAGAAGCCGGTTCCGCCGTTGAATGCGGTGCAAGGCTCGTCAAAGGATGCTTGAACGACCGAGTGTGTAGGACCAAAGAACTGGAACTCAATCTTGTCGCCGACGTTGGCCGTGAGTTGGTCGGGCGAGTAACTCAGTGATCCGCTCTTTCCTACTGTAACTACCTGAAGAGAAGAAGCAGCAGAGACAGCGCCGACAAGGCTGCTCAAAAGGAGTGCAGGTGAGTACATCATGGTTGTGGATATGGGTAGAGAGACACTTCGAGGTTGGTCTTGAAGGAATGCTTTGTTACGAGTGAAACAACGAAACAATTCGAGAAACAAAAAGAGGATATCGTTTTATATAGCTTCGAACTAGTACCTTACCGACTTTTGAACTATCTTACCGAAGGCTGGGGGGGGGGGGGGAGGATTCGTAACACACCCCGATCTGGGACGATATCCCCGTCTCGATGCCCTGAACTTGACGCTGTTCCACCACGGTGGACGGCTCAACTAACTTCATGCGAAGGGGGACGGGCGCTTCAGCTGGATCGTGCATATTTCTATTAATAGTGTTTGTCAATAACCCAGACGGGCATTCAAGTCTTCCCGAGCCGAATGAGGCTTGCATGGGGTTCCGTTGCTTACTTGGTTACTAGATCGGGGAGTGGTTTTTGTTAGCGAATAGAAAGTGCACTTTTTAATGCAGACGGCAATTGAAATGCCGCCGCCCACTTACAAATCCACGCCAAAGTCATCAAAGGCCTAAACACCCCGACATGATGTTAGCCCGAGTGAAAGGTACCAGCGCTGAGGGGCTTGAAGAGTAAACAGTGAAGATTGTAGGACAAGCCATCTGCAGTGCGCTAAGAAACTATGGCCACCTCCGCGGCCAAGCCCTATCTTGCACTGTTGTTCTCGACCATCTCCATCTGACGTCCGGATGAGACCAAACAACATGTTCTAACCGTTTGCATAGATAGTAAATATAGATACTTTGTGTGCAGATGCATATATTCAAAGGCACTAGAACAAGGTTGCGATAGTAAGAGGTGCCGAGGTAGTAAATAGAAATCGACACACTACCATCAGTAGACTCCGAGTAGCAGAAAGGAATGGTCGTACATATATATCAAAGCGCGTCCCGTTTTCTAATGAATGATCTTTTTATTTGCTCTTGGTCTCATGAGATAATGTTGACAAACGCAGAAAAATATGGTGTAATACAATGACAAGTTCGTTCCTCTCCAGAACCGAATCAAGGCGTCTAGAAGAATTTCGACGTCAAACCCCCGACAATCATGTTCCGCTTCTGCCTCCCTATAAACTTGTTTACATCGTCCGCCCACCCTTCGGATTGTTCTTGCAATGAATTCATTGTATCCCCCATGAGATTCAGTTTCTCGGTTCTTTCGTTCAGCTGCCGCGTCAAATAATCACCCCAACCTTCCTGGGATGAGGATGAAGTGGAAGGATTGTTGTTTCTAGCAGCTCGCTGCTCCGCGGCAGCCGCCTCCATCATTCTCTTGCTAGGTGGTCTATTAGGTCCTCCTATCAGAAGATCGAGATCCAATGGCGATACGTGTTGTGTTCCACTAATCCACTGAAGGTTGGAAATCGTTGGGCGGGGAGGAATGCTAATCTCGGGGTTGATCAATCGATCTGGGGATTGTTGCAGTGGTTTTCCTGTACCCCACACGTGGATGACTGCCATCTCTGCAGGGCCTGCCCATGCGAAGATATCACCAGTCTGTGTGACAATGGTTCCTGTGCTGCGTGTACGATCAATCATTGGGAGCTTGGCACTGCCAAGATCCCGCATACCTGGGATACTATACGCCCTGGCACTTCCATCCCGGAAGGTAGCAACAATGGCATAGCCCTGCAGCTCAAGTTCTGCTACACAGGCCGAGTCACATAGGAAATCGCCAAATTCTTTGGAGGCGCCCTTCGAATGAGCAGGCCTGAGGATCCTTATTTCCTTCTCGGTCACTGTTCATGATTAGTTTACAGGCGGTATACAAATACGTCTCCGCATGCAAAGACAAACTAATTTAGAGACGCAAACACTTACCTGCAACGAGAACACCATTGACCTGACGCCCCTCTCGCAGCCCAGCCACGATTGGGCCCGTGGCTAGCGCCGGTTTACCGGTGTCAGCCTGAATCGGATTCAGGGCGACAACTTTTCCGTCGAATGCAACCATTCCGGCTACTTCGGCTGTGTAGGCCCCGCCCGCGGCAGGTAACAGCTTCATGGTGATGACTTTCCCCAGGTTGGTCCCAACAAAGCAGCATATCGAAGAGTATTTATCGTCGTCCAATGTCATAACACCAAACTCAATTACCACAGCGAACTCTTTCGGAGGTTGTGAGCTGGATTTGGAATGGCCCTTGAGAAACAATTTTCTATTTTCTGGCTTCGCAAAGTCCGTCATTGGAGCTTGAAAGATGATTTTAGGACCACGAAGGTCGATTATGGTCAGGAAACCGAGCTCCGACCCAATCGCCGCGAAGCCCACATTTGATATCTGAACAGCAGTGATCGGCCCTTGCATCATCTCATATAAGACAAACGGCTGTAGCCCTTCCTTTAGGTTCGGCTCTGCCCTAGAGCTGATGTCGGAGAGTCCCATTGGATTCGGATCCAGCGGCTTTGGCTGATTCTTTCCGTAATATGGGTTTGAGCCCCAGCGAAATACGACAGCCTCTCCGGTTTTCGTGCCCACGACAAACTCGCCGGTGGTGCTAGCCAAACTCATTGCGGTCACTTCGACGTCGTCGAAACGGTCCAAAGCCCGAGCTAAGTCGACCTGTAACTGGATTTCGTTTTCGATTTGATCAGCGTGCCCAGAGTCATATAGTCTAATGATGCTATCGGCATGCGCCGTCTGGATAATTGTGCGGTCTTCAAATCTCTTTCTTGGTCTCACTCCAGCTGCTCCACCCTTCAAGAGAGGTTCTCCTTGATCTCGTTTTTCCACCATAGACAGCCACCTAGGCCGGTCAACGCTGGAGACGTTGAATTTTGTGACAAAAGGATGTACGAAGAAGGTTGATGGATGGAGTTGATTGGTGGGGCTGATCGGATATCCAGAAGGAAAGCTGAGCGTAATCAGCTCGCCCGAAGATAATAGCACAATGACAGCAATGGGATCCTGTGAGCCACCAAAGTAGGGCGAGTCTCTTGGAATAAGCAGAAAGTCAACTGCTTGAGCTCCAGGTGGCAGGGCCAGTGGTATATGTCGTTTGCCTCGGAAATGGTTCTCTAAACCTTGCCATGTTGATGTGGCATACATAGGCGTCATGCCGAGCTCAATGAAAGTCAAACTCTTTGGAGACGCATCGGGAGCCTGGCCACCTGCAATCAACAAGCCAGTGTCGTCGCAGTTTCGTTTGCAGCACCAAGCGATCTTGATATATGGCTCGGAGTACGCTGGGGTCGGTGCACTCGGAGTGGCTTGTTGAATACCAAATTCAGTCAGTGTTCTCGCCATAACAACTTTTGCTTCTTTAGGATCCCAGAAAACCAGGCTTCCATCTTCATGGGCAGTGAGAACAAACGTGCCCGAGGGGTGCCACAGAGCATGGGTCAGACGAGGCCGGCGCACTGAATCCATGCCGATGCTACTTCCTCCCGGCGCCCCGACTGGAAGCACGTACTCGAGAAATTGTTGTGGCTGGTTCTGTTTGAATGTATAAATGACAGCGCCGTGGCTGTATCCGATAAGAAGCTTGCCGGCATCTCGGGGATGCATCGACATGGTGACCAGAGTGACTGTGTGCTGTATCGGATCCTTTGCTTTCCAGAAGTTGGGCAGTCGGAAAGATCGCGCGAGACCGCGTCGGTCTAGATCGTATGCCATGATATCTCCATTCTGCATTCCAATAAACGCCCAGTCAAGCATAGGATCCGTCACCATTGAGGTCACCGGGCCGCCAATGACCTGAGCGGCCAGGCGCTCTCCGGTATCGAGATCCCAAAGACCAAGCTCATTATTCCTATCGAGGCTGACGAGACGGTTTGCGCTGAATTGGATCGTCTGGAACGATGTTCGTCGCTGTGGGTCGAACGTCTTCTGCACGCGCTGCTGGCCAAAGACATAGATCCTTCCAGGGCCGAACTTGCTCTCGGCGGTTCCAATGGCGAGCAGGGACTGCACGGGATCGTACGCAAAGCAACTAGATGATTTGTCGCAAGTTAGAAGCTATCGCGCATAGTATCTTTCCAAAATTTCCTTCCATTTTTTCCCATTGCTTTTGCGACTGCCGCTCCCCTTGTTGTTGTAATTATCTCCATCGTTCGTTCTTCGCCCCGCCACCAGCGTGGTTGCGTCATAGCTAAATCGCTGCTTCACTCACCTTATCTGTGAGTTGAGGCCATATCGCGCGTGATCGTCGGGAGTAAAGAGTTCTGGTCGGATGCTGGCAGACAGGTCATTCTGGATGCCTGCCTGCTTGCCTCGCAGAAAGCCAGCCATGGCGCGCCGCAGCCGGTTGTTTGCGAGAGGTTGAAAGGGAGAGAATGTTGCAGCATTTCTCGGCTTTCACGCGCTGCTGCCACAAAGAGCTCGACTCACTAAGACCCGCCGATCCATAGCGGGGTAGGGGCTAAGCTCTGGTCAATTGGCGGGCGTCAACGTGCCGGAGCATGCCGGATATCAATCAAATTTTGGCAGCCCGTGATCAAGTTGCATGTAATCCATAGCATGCAATCTGCATTATTCCTCGCTTTCAATCATGCTTATGTTCGCCCGAGATATGTATGACAAGTTCAGCCATAGCGGCGATATCGACTTTCTTTTCTTTTTCTTTTTCAGTCTCTCCCGTGAAAGCCTCCTTAGTACTGCCCAACCCTCTGACGCCAAGCATGGCCCATGAAAAAAAAAAAAAACACAGCCCTCCTTGGCTACAACATCCTATCCAATCATTTAACAACATCTCCGTGTAATTGACTGCACCTATTACACCGTTCTTTCTTCCCAGTCACACATCCCTCGCCTCAAAGCCGTATCACGCTGCTATCAGCTTCTCTCCTATCCCTTACTATTCATCGTGGAAATCATTTCTACCTGCGTCGAATGTACATAGCTAGGTCATGATTAGCTGTAGGTCTCAAAGCACACATTATAATTTTGGCAAATAAAGCCAGTGAACGTCACAGGATTCTTTCAAACGGGAAATCTCAAGCAGGCACATGCAACTTCACAGCTTCTAAGTCAACTTGTGTCCATTGTCTAGACTATGTGAGCTTATTATGATAGCAAATAACCTCCACCGCCATCTCCCGCCAATCCGGTCGCCCCTTTTATTCATGTTTGATACTTGAATGTATCTCATGTTTGTGTGATAGCCGTCCAAAAAATATCTTTCCTTTCCTCTCATTACTGTAACCACTTCCTATCGATTCCTCAACCATTTTTAGAAGCAAATTTCCGACGCAATCCCACCTCCATTCTTCTCGGCACCGTGGTTGTTTAAATGTACCACATGGTGCTTCGGAAGAAATTCCTCTGTCTCACCTCTCCGTCAATAGGAGCATTAGTCTCCGGTTTTCCGCCAAGCTGGAGAAGAGACGGAGCATCACTGCCCCGTTGTGGGACACTCAGTGACTCGCCCTTGGCAACTTTGTCGCGGATCATCTCATGGCCTTTGGCGCCAGCACGGAAGCCCTCGCTGGTTGCAACGTTCTCATGGGCGCGGGCGCGGGCTCCGGCGAGATGCGCGTAGTAAACAGCTGGATGGAGCGACACTGGTGTTGTCGATCTGGCATAAGAATAACACTGATGATAGATCATCTTCTGCAAGTCATTGATAGGAATGTTCATCTCATCAATGAGCACATGATAGTGCACTGGACGAGCGGTGCCCTGGATGGCAACATGCGAGCAGAGATAAAAGTCAAGCATAAAAGGATGAGTAACTTCCTTTTCCACCAAAGTTCCCGGCAGAGCGTTTCCATTTTTATCTCCTTTCTCAGGGAAGAATCGGATGTGATGGCGCTTGGTAGCCACAATCACAGTGAATTTGGGCAATGTCATTTTGGGAGCCGCCTGCTTGAAATAATTCTTGATTTCCTTGATCTCTTGCTCGATGACATGAGCGAACTGTCCCTCGGCGACACCGTCCCGGAAATACATAATATGCTTGGGGAACTGATTATCATGGCCGGCCGACCAAACTTTGCTCAGATGGCCAAACATAAAGTTTACGTTGGAAGACGTCAGCATCTCAACTCGGTAGCCGTTGGTTTCCACCATGGCGGCATATTTCGTTGCGTCTCTGTCGACAGACATTGTCATGGCCGCGACAGAAGGAGATGGGCCGCCAGGCGCAGGGTGAGAAATGTCAACACCAACCATCATGGTAGGCCTATCCTTCGGGAAGTAAGTACCTTGAGTCATTCTCCATGGGGGATTGGTGCGAGAGGTAGAACCTCCAAGCTTGGCGTTCACCTTCAAGCACACGTTTGAGTGGTATTGTCCGTTGTTCTGGGCAACAGAAGCACCATTTACAACTTGCGTCAGGATGCCGAAACGGCAATCAGCAGACTTCTTGAGGCGCTCATAGTGTGGGCTGTTCTTGTGTTGAACGACGACAAAAATCAGCTGGGTGTATCCACGCTCACGAGTAATTTGATTGTGCGCGTGGGCGAGCGCGGCAGCAATATTGTTTTTGATAGGTCCTGGCACTTCCACCATCACAGGGTCAGTCCTGCAGGCGCCCCCATGGCCCATGAAGGTTGACTTGAATGTACGGGCAAACTGTTGGAGTTGGGGCTTCTGAACGCAGTCGTCCATGACCAAGAAGCCCCAGTTCTCCAGGGGCGCGTAGTTCTGTTTGAAGAACTTCTTGCCGCGTAGATCCCAACGACCAGAATATTTAGGATCAGCTGTGCCTTGGCCAAAGTTCACAATAGGAGGGGCCAAAACCCTGGCCTCTGTCTTGGCGAATGACAATTCCAGTTGGACTCCATAGTGTCTGAGATATGGATCTTGAGGCAACTGAAGGTCTCGCACGTTCTTCATAATGTCATTCTTGCGAACATTTGGGCGCGTTACCGCAATTTTAATCATGGCTGCGGTTTGCTCAGGATTCAGCTTGAACGCATACCGTTGCATTGGCTCGACAAAAGCAAATTCCATGGGGATATGTCCATTCTTTCCCGTGGAGATAAGAGGCAGGTGGGCATGTCGCAAATGCGCCTTGTACTTCTCTCGATAATAATCTGCCACCGAGATATCTCGGCCGTTGTAATCAAATTTGACGGTCCGGGCATTGGCACCTTCTGCTCCATACTTCTGATCAAATGCAAAGTCCATCACCGTGTAGACCTTTTCTGCAAGCTTGGGGTCACGATTACTGTGTCGGATAGTAAACTTGAGTTTCCGCATCTTTCGAAGCTGTTTGAAGGCATCAGAAGACTGCCACTCTCCTCTATCGTTTTGCGTAGGCCTGAAGATTGTCGTAGTTGCAATATTTATTCCCTTGTACCGCCTGTCAAGGGTACCGAGAAAGTTGGCCATGACCTGGTCCAGGGTTTGTCGGCCTGTCCAAAAGCAGGTGTTGGTAACATCTGCGTTGAGAGCAAGACCAATGCCTCCTTTCGCAAGATTGTTGGAGAGCCTGAGAGAAGCATAAGTCCCTTTGTGGACTTCAATGACTCCGCCTGCCATGAGAGGCTGGCCAGCTTCATTTCGCTTGTAGAAATTGCGCTTGATTGCCAGCAGATGCTCTGAGGGCCACTGGCGAATGAGATGGTCCATGAAGTTGAGAGCTTCTTGGACGCTATTGTTGAATTGAATTCTTCTCTCCAAGTAACCCCGGAGAGCCGCCATTTGAATCTCAGTTGTCTTGCGCAAGATGAGATAGAATTTGTTGGAGCGTCCGGATCGTGCAGGAGGCTTGCCCTCGTCCAAGTCCACTGTGACGCGAATCTCGCCACGGTCTACTAAAGAAGGAGACCATGCCAGTCTGGAGCCGTCTATAATCCACATTTGGTAGTTATAGGGTGCGAGCGCATTCTTGAGATTCGCGTGAGCCCAAATCTTCTTCAAAACTGGTCCACGTTTGTCCGGTTCAGGCGAAAGGACAACCTATCGGAATGAAAATTAGTAATGAGCTTTCCGATTATTGATCTCGAGGACAACTCACATCATATTGGTAGATTTTCTTGTTGAAGTCAAACTTGGTCATTCGGAACTGATTGACTTCAACAGTCTCTTGTCGACCCTCCGTGTTGAATTTGTTGTCTCGAACCACAAACACATCTTTTTGGGCCTCGTTGATAAAAAAGGCATCTGGGGGTAGTTCCATGCGAGTGTTTCCCTTTCGATCCTTGCTCTCCGGCTTTGCAGGGTCGAATCCCATGCTCGGTGCCCAGCCAGGCTGCGAACTGCCAGAGGCTGTACCTTGTGCTGGTGAGGCACCACGGCTTCTCGAAGCACCCGACGCAGATCCCTGGCGTTGCTGGGGGGTACCTGGCCCAGAGGCGGCGGGAGAGCGACCTCTCTCAGACATTTTGAGCGCTATAAAAGACAAAGAAATATGTCAGTCAAGAAATAATGAAGCCTGATGAATTCTGAAAACATGTATGAAAGCAAAAGTGTGGGAGGAGACGAAAGATAAACAGAGATGGTGACTGAACCTGAAGAGTTCGCGTTGAGCAGACGTACCAGATTGTTTTGACAACCGTTGCTAGATATGTTGGAGGCAGTTGTGCCTAAGTATGAATTGGTATCGTAAACGAAACTTGACGATAGAGTGATGCTTGAGCGATAGGCCTGTGGCTGGGTTAGCGAAATTATTTAATGACGCGCTATGGTGAGAAAGAAGGTATTTACAGATATGCTAGGGCAGCGAAGAAAGAGAAGGGACTTGGTAGAGAGGACAAGAAGAACAAAGCTGTTTGATAGGAATTGGAGAAGACGCAAGGAGCTGTTGGATAGTAGGAGATGTGATAGGTCAGATGTTGAGGCTCAGGTAAGGAAGATGATCATATGTGCAAGAGTAGACGTGAGAAGTGCAAGAACACAGGAGTGTAGTGGGAGATCAATCAAGTCGCTAAAGCTTAAAAGCCAGTGCGAGAGAAGTGATTATGGTCAGGAGAGAGGCAAAATGCAGAAAGCCGACAGGAAGTCCAGAACCCCAGGAGAGTCAGGAAATGGTCAATAGCGCAGAGCACGAGGAAAATCGCACAATGCACAATCAAACAGCAAGAGAAGCAAGAGAAGCAAGAGAAGCAAGATTGAAGAGTTTGGGGGAAAGAGCAGAAATGAAGAGGGCCACTCACTGATTGTGATGCTTGAGAAATTCACCCAAGGCTTTGCAGGAACAAGGCCAAAGGCTACAACGAGTCGAGAAGAGCTCTCCTAGAGAAGTGCGTGCGAAGAAGAGGTGTTGAGAGTGTGATGAAGAGGAAAGAAAGAAAAGGAAGAGAAGAGAAGAGAAGAAGAGAGGTCTTCTTATAGCTGCAGGGGTAGCTGGCAGAGGACGAGTGATCTGTGATGGCAGGCACGTGAGGCCAAGTGCCGGGCACCTGCAAATCAAGGCAGCAATAGCGTCACGGCAATGCAAGAATAATGTATCAATCAGTGAAAGTACGCTCGAATAGAAGTATTAGAGATAAGATTACAAGATAATAGCTGCATTCACTGAGGTGATGGTGAACAGAGTGAGGAGGGCCGAGAGCGATGTAAACTGGCAAAACTCCACTCGTCCTACACACAATAGGACTATCATAGGCCTGAATAGTAATAGAATACCTGTAACGTGTATTGCCATCAAGATACGACACCGCTCTTTTGTGCAGATGACCACGGTTAGGTGCGCCTTGGGGCTTTACTGTTTCTGCAAAACGGCTTCATGCTTCCGATGGACCATTTTAGTGAATGGATTCACATACCTACCTAGGTAATCCAAGAGCAAAACCTTGTTACAAATGCCCAAATGCACTCAGGGGTGATATACACAAAAGACACACTAAATAATTCTTGAAAATTTTAGTTATATGTGGCTATTTCAATGTAGCATGATATAAAGCTAGCGGTGAATATTGCCCCCTCGAAATTCGATATAAATGTCAAAATGGAAGAAAATTGTAGTCTACAAGAGTCCGCCCAGCCTTTGCTACATAGAATGAATAAGCATCAGGCAATCGCCAAATCCATATAGTTGCAATAACATTGCCCTTGCTGTCATGAGATAGACAAATGTGCTTGTTATATATGCTAACTGCCAGCTGACCCTTAACTAACTACCTGATATCTTGCAATCTTACGGAAAGATGCAAACGTATGTGCTTGCATATGATATCTAGGGCAAATAGGCAACCTGTCCAACTTCCTATTTCCTACCAAACGCCATCGGAATGCATCAAGAAGAACAAGCATCTGCCGCCATCAATTTCCCTCAATACCAAACCATATCTTCATGTTCCCCGCCCTCTGTATATAGTAGCAATTGTCCAGTTTGCGAAATATGTTGAAGTCTTTCAATACAATTCCCCCCACCTTGCTCAACTAAAATCGATATCCACCATACTGCCCTGGTGGCGGCGCGCTATATCCTGCAGGAGCCGGAGGCCACTGGCTCGTAGTTCCACTTGTGTCAGTGGCTCCGTACGGAAGCGTTGGGTACGCATTTCCAGTTTCTGTCCTTAGAGGCGACTGCCGGTAGACGTTAGAAGCAGGGGCAATTCGTCCATAAGGGCTGATGGGCCTTGGGAATTCTCCTGAAGCTTGCCGTCCATGAACTGGGGCAGTAAAACGATACTGTCCCCCAGTTTGAGCTTTCCAAGTCCCATAGTCCGGAAGGGGCGTATCCCGGAGCAGTGAGACCATGCCCTGCGCGCTGAGCCGCTGCGAGTCATAGGTATGGGCTGGAGGAAGAATGCCCAGGAGGAACGTGATATCTCGATGAAGAGCTGATGACTGATTGCGACGCTGCTGGTCCAGTCGGCGGCCAGCTGCGCCCTTGAGCGGAGAGCTGCCTCGAGCGAGCCTCTTTGGGGGGTTTAGCTCTTCTTCGTCCGGTCCAAGGGGGCGTTTCGGAGACGCAGTGGCCCTAATGTACTGAGGTCGGGGGCTCTGTTCTCTCTGTGGGGGAAAGCTGTTACGTGCTGATGCAGGCTGCTCGATGATAGGAGCAGCAAGCCTAGGCCTCATTTGCGCGGCTTTTGAAATGATGACGGGGGCGGCGATCGGATCAAAGTTGTCAGATGAGTAGCGAGCCGCAAAATTGGCGAGCTTTGGGTCTTCAGGAAACAGCTCCAGCATCCTCGCCTCGATTTTGTGGATCTGGGAGAGTTCGCCGTATTGAGATTCATACTTGTGAAAGTAGGAGTATAGAGGTTTAGCCTTATGAAGCGTCTCTGGATTGGCGACAAGGCGGTTAACGCAAGTCTCAAAAACCACTCGAGCATCTATACGACGGTTAGAGTTGTGATTCTCAAAGTATCAGGATATAAAAAACTTACTCGTTGTATCGTCCTTGGAATGCAAAAACTTCAAGTACTCGACAACGAAGCCCTCGTCATTCGGAAAGAGGCGGGCTCCACGCTCAAAAATCTTGGCACCGACTGGATCTTTGTACACTACAGATTCCAACAGAGCGACGGCAACATATACGTCGCTAGTAAGACGTCCCTTCTGTCGGGCATCAGTAAAAACTTTGCGCAGCCCCCCATCGGTCTGGTTGCCTTTGCCTTGGATGCGGCGAATTGCCCTCGCCATAGCAATCCATACATATGAAATGGTGCGGGAAAGGAGGTTGGTCTCGGCAGCGTAGCCTTTCTGAATAGCAGAGATACGTTCCTCGGTAGACGCCTTCTTCAACGTCCCTTCTTCATAGTCGTCGTCCTCGATTGACTGCTGCACAGGAGCCTCAAATGCTGCCGCTTGCTTGAGGGTGGAGATTTCCAGCTTCTCGCGCTCTTTCGCCTTATCTCCCAACGCATACAAGGTATTAAGAACATCGTCAAAAGGCTTCCGTACCGCCTTGGCGAATTCGGACTTGTCTCCCTCCCTTAGCGGAGAGGTGGCCTCAATATGGTCTGCATGCTTCAGAGCAAGCAAAACGCTTTCAGGGTTCGCAGTAATTCCTTGTACCAAAAACTCAGTTCCCAGCTCTTTATCAACGTCACCTATGTCGTTCTGGAGGCACCACTCGGCTGCATCAACCCAAAGCTCTGGCCAGAAGCGCAAAGCCATGAGGGCCTGTTTGTAGCAGTACAGGACCCGCTGCGCGAATACTTTCGGTTCGTCCGTCTTAAGCACCAACGGATCTTCCTTCTCCCATTCGATCCATTTCTTCCATAGGGCAACCTGGCTGCGGAATTCCTGGTCTCCTTCAAATCCCGGTGCCGGTGGTAATCGAGGGAGGTTTGTGCGTTTCAAGTCTCGTGTAATATTATCCAAGGCAATGTTGCCGCTCTTTGCAGACATATATCCAGGAGATCGTTCTTGAATAAACTTGCGGCCCTGTTGATGGATTAGCAGACGATTACCACGATTCAGAGGATATTAAGAGACGTACTGTCACTTTATTGAGCCCCATCTCAAATTGATCATACTCTTTCCATAGATTGTTTACTGTTGACATGGGAACGTTGATCGCACGATGGTAGGCTTTGCGTAGCTGATCCATCTTTTGCTGGTCCTGCCAGCCAGTGCCTCCAATTTGGCCAGGCCCGCTCTTGATGAATTGAACGTAGTCCTGCCAGATATTGCCCGAGTCGCGATCAACGCCAATGTTATCAATTACAAATTCATACGATTGGGTCACGGTTCTTCTGGCCTGGCCCGTTGAATCATTATTGAGATCATTTCGACGGCGGATATAGTTGAGGTAAACGGTCCAGAGATTGACATTGGGGACTGTCATCAAGCATCGGCCAAAGAGCTGTTCCGCATCGACAAAGTTGTCCATGCCGAGCTCCATCTTGATCCATTCCACCCACACATCGGCCTGTTATTGTGTCAGCCGTGCATGCATATAAACCAGAAGAAAAGAAGGGAAGATACGAGGCCACTTACCGACTGGGGGAAAACTTCCAGGAACCGATTATAAACCTTGCGAACTTCGTCCAATCTGCTGTTGCGCCTATGGTCGGCAATGAGATTCTCCCAAGCATCCAAGTCGCCTCGAGGATCCTCTTTGATGCGAGCCTCGAATAACGCTACCGGATCAAGGCTAGCCACAGGTGTTGCAGTCACGTTGGGAGGAGCATTAGTGGGAAGAGGAGGGGCTGGAGCAATTGCCATCTTGATCTCAGTGGGCTGACCAACTTGACCCTGCGACGCTGAAGGCTCGCCAGGGCCTGCATTGTCTTCTTGGTCATCGTCTTCGTCGTCGGAGGCTTCCACTAAGAAGCCGCCGGACATTTTTGGCTTGGGTGTTGGACGTTGCGAAAGGACAGCGGGAGCGGCGTTTTCAGGGACTGGAGGGTCTGGGAGAACTGTTTCAACGGGGACATATTCGGGATCATAATCCCCTCCATCCTCTGTTCCATTATCCGCTGATTCACCTGACACATGAGAGTCTTGAGCAAAGTTATCAACTTGTTCGTCGCTATGCTGAGTATGATCGCCTTCCGCGGCCGCAAATCCTTCATTGCCCCACGAAGTGCCTTCGGAAGCCATCTTGAGAGGCTTTCTGTATAATTCAATTGGGAACACCACAGAGAGACCGGCGGGAACCGATTGGGGGGATTGTTTTCGACGATGGGGAACTGTCAATGGCACACGCAAAAGGAAGGGAAACTTGAGGGGCTCGCTACTAGGCAGCGCTGCCAAAGTGCCGCGGCGGTTACGGATCGATCGACCTTGCAAGCTGCCAACTCTCAGTTAATGAAATCCTCTGGAGATGGTGATTATTGAGAGATTCATACCAATGCCACAATGCCAATGCAATGAACAATCCAACGGATAGATACCGTTTGCGTCACTGCCGGCCGGCAAATCGCGTCGCTCGTGGTCAGCGTCGAGGTCGAGACCACAGCGCTTGCTCGGGAGGGCGTCAAATAGGTATCAATACAGCACGATAAAGCTGCCGTTACAGCTGAGCAGGGCGCAGCAGCGATACCTGGATCAGGGTTAGGGAGCGCGCACCAGGAGCGTGTTTGGCCGAGATGATGCTGTGTCGAGGTGAGACTTGGAGCTCTGAAAATTAAAGTCGCCCAAGCTCCCAATCGGGGAAGGCTGCAGACCAGGCTGGAGTCTTGTCTTGTGAGACAGAGGGAGGTACAGGTGCGAGTACCAGGACGAGGTGGCTACCAGGTGGCGACTAGGGAGGTACGTACCTGTTGGTTAGCCTACCAGCAGTGATCCTGGTCCCAGCGCAGTGCTACCAAGGTACCCGGAAATATTCGCTACCAGGCACCACAACATCCCACCTGTTACGGTACACCAGAATCCGTTGGCCAGTGGCACCAGTTGCCAAAATCAAATCACAAGCGCCACACAAACCACTTAACGCGAAGCGCTACGGTCGCGTCTCCAGCCGCTATAACTTGTTTCAACTTCTTCCTCTCGCAATCTGCTTGTTCAGCCTTTCCTCCCTCAAAGTGCAATCGTGTCTTGTCCCTTCTCTGCACAAAAAAGCCAGCGATCTGCACGTTCCTTTGCATTTGCATCCCACTCTCGGCATCGCCTCTCGCAGCCAGCTTGAAGCATCATCCTTGCCGTTACCGACTTTCTCTGTTGCCCCTCCAACGATTTCTGAATTCCTATCGCGGCTTCGACCCAACCTCTCGCGCAGTTTTTCTCTCCGCTGTGGGTGCAATTGAGCTCTCTCACGGCACGCACATCTACTCTATTGTCCTTTTCGTGTCACAGTTCGTGAATATCCGCCACCATGTCTGTCGTGTCACTTCTTGGGGTCAAGGTGGTCAACAACCCCGCCAAGTTCACCGACAAGTACGAGTTCGAGATTACGTTCGAGTGCCTCGAGCCGCTTGAGAAGGGTGAGTCACGACGATTAAGTCCCTTCAGACCCGTTGAAATATGATAGCCTAACTCATTGCCTACAGATCTTGAGTGGAAACTGACCTACGTCGGATCTGCCACCTCGTAAGGCGACCCCCCTCCCCTCGTTGGGCATCAGCTTCCTGCCCTGATTCTAACACATCGCAGGGACCAATATGACCAGGAGCTAGACTCCCTTCTCGTCGGCCCAATCCCCGTCGGAGTGAACAAATTCCTCTTCGAGGCTGAGGCTCCCAACACTACTCGCATCCCCGACGCCGATATTCTGGGTGTCACGGTCGTGCTCTTGACTTGCGCCTACGATGGACGCGAGTTTGTTCGGGTTGGATATTATGTCAACAATGAGTACGACTCGGAGGAGCTCAACGCAGAGCCCCCTACCAAGCCAATCATCGAGCGAGTAAAGCGTAATGTCCTTGCTGAGAAGCCCCGTGTGACTCGTTTTGCCATCAAATGGTAAGTACTTGTTTTTTCCGTCACGCGCCCGGAGCCAGATTCTAATCGTGCGTTGTTAGGGACTCTGAGGCTTCTGCTCCCCCCGAGTTTCCCCCTGAGCAGCCTGAGGCCGACCTTGTTGCGGATGAGGAAGAATACGGCGCCGACGAAGCCGAAGAGGAGGCCGCAGAGGAGGCTGCTGCCGAAGCCGCTGCCAAGGAGAAGGGCGAGGACTCGGAAATGGCAGGCATTGAGAGCGAGCACCAGAACGGTCACCATGACCACGAGGAAGAAGAAATGTCTGAGGATGGCAGCGTTGACATCGAGGGCGAGAGCGAAGACGAACTAGAGGAAGAAGAAGAGGGTGAGGGCGAGGCGGAAGGCGATGACGATGCTATGGAGGTCGACGACGCCTCGGCTGCTCACAAGCCGGTCACAGTTATGTCTTAGTTGATGCCAAGACACAGCATGAACTAAGTATCCCCAGGTGTACCGGCGCTGAGCACTTTCCTCATTTGCGGCACCGTTCAGACGGGATGATAGAGTTACGAAGACACGATGGGATGGGATGGGATGGCACCGGTTTGGTGGGAGGGGCGGATAGGCGGCTCGGTATAATTGGTGATATCTTACCCTTGCTCTCTTATGGCAGGAAAAATTACTAGTATATGACGGACATGATGATACCCGCCATGGTGTTGATAATGGATAGAGATTCTGATTAACGGGCATGATCTGGTTTGTCCTCACTGGCATGCCCCAACGGGCCACCTTGTCACTGTGATTGTCCGTCTCCGAGTCCCATCATGACAGCTTCAATATGCGTCATTCAATACGGGGGCGGAGCTCCTTTTGTCTCCGCGCTGGATGGATTGCATCCATTCCATGCAAGATCAGAAGCACCAGTGCGCTGGGACAAACTGCTGGCGGGCAAAAAGTTGGCCCTTTCATTCCCTCAAGAGGATTGGGGCTCCGCCTTCAGCCGCACCAACCCGCCTTGTCGAACTCAGCCTCACTTTTTCTCGCCTCACTCTTTGCATTGACAGCGAAGGACGACTCTTAACCGCACCAAGACACCGAACTAACTCAAGAAAAGGGAAAAGGACAAAGGGAACGTCGGCCTTCTTCCCCGGCCTTGGCTTAAGCCCCAGAGAAGAGCCGCACGTGGTGCGACGTTGACGCCATCAGATCTCACATCACCATCTAGCAGACAGTCTGTGCGGATGCAGCCTATACAATGCCAAGATTCCCACGCATGCCTTTGGCAATGGAATTGCTGGTGTTTTAGCAGTGTGCCTGTGATATGAGTCGGGCGACTCCGATGCTTTCGGGGTGCGTCATCGCTGGGCTCGGTGGAGGGAGGCAGCCGAGTTACGAACAAGAATGATGCTGTATATAAACGCCCTGTTGTAAGATACTTCATGATGATTCTTTTCTATG
Organism: Trichoderma harzianum CBS 226.95; assembly: GCF_003025095.1. Classification (NCBI taxonomy): domain Eukaryota; kingdom Fungi; phylum Ascomycota; class Sordariomycetes; order Hypocreales; family Hypocreaceae; genus Trichoderma; species Trichoderma harzianum. Next base: position 1,237,161 of record NW_020209253.1, on the reverse strand, counting down.
TTCGTTTTCCGATATGTCGTAGAATATTTGTGTATATCGGTTACAGTTTCTGTATTAGTTGATGTTTGCTATCATAGCCGTACTCTCTCTATATTGATCTATTGCTCGTCTATCTCAAAGCATGGCTGTGCAACTACGCAACAACGTCAGCCTGGAGGAGCTCGTCAAATCAGTCGAGCATCACCACGAGCAATACTTGCGCAGCCTCCACAGTTTCCACGAAGTCCTCAACCTCCAAAAGAAAGACGACAGCCGCAACACAATCCAAAGCCTAGCAACTACTCCTCCTCTGCGCGCCTTCACCTTCACTAGCGACGCCAACAGCATCCTGCATGTGCTGCCCCGTCTTCGTCGCGACACTCCCGATACCCACGAACGACCATCATGTTACCCTTCGCCCAAGTTCTTGCCGCTCACGCCAAACCTCCAAGGAAGTGGCGGCTATGTGATTCCCGATGACGAGATTCCCTTTATCCCTCTGCTGGATCAGGCTTCCACCCAGGGATCTCGCCATCTGCCCACCGATACAGCTACCATTTCGTCGTCCCATGTCCACCAGGTGCTCACCCCGATGAGCTTCTCGGACGACATGCTCCTCAGACACCTCCGCGACTCCGGGTTTTGCGAAGAGTTCTCCAGTCTGCTGGTTGATGAAGACGAGCCTCTGCGGCCGTGGGATATTGATTCGCCGCAGTCGTTCCGCGAGTTTGCCGCTGTTGAGAGGGAGCGCTTTGGAAGTTCGACGTTTGAGGTGTACGAGGTTGGGGAGGATGCTCGGGCAGTCAAGACGAACGTCGATGTCGATGTGCAGGGCTTTGTCAGATACGTCGGTGATGAGTCCCTAGAGCCTCCGGACAACATCGTTGATGCCCCTATCGTGTGGGAGGCCATCAAAGACATCAACCCCAGCGGCAAAGCTGTCGGTCGTATCACGTACGTCTCGCCCCTTGATATCACCGTCTTCTCTAATCATTTTGACTTCGACATGCTCATGAAAGTGTTTCTCTTTTAGTATCGTCCAAGAGCCAACGCCTCTCATGCTCGCCGCCTTACACCTTACCATGTCACCTCACTTCGACATGACAGAGCTTCTCCATCATCTCCTATCCGATACCCCCAACCGCGGCCGGACTCATGCCTTCATGCACCGTGCCTACGAACGAACTCCGTCAGCTTATCCGTCCTCACCAATTCTACCGCCTCTAGATCCCTGCAACGGAATCAAAGAGACGCCACCGGTCTCCTTCTCCTACCTCCGTCAGCGGTCCTTCTTCTTCGTCTTTAAATACTACACACTCCTCGGCGAGGGCCTCGATCCCGCACCCTGGCAGCTCTACGAAAAACGCCCTTCAGACAAACGCCTCGGCGACCACATCGACATTGCAGAGTGTGGCTCCGTCCTCGCGCTCTCTCTAGGCGGCGAACCCACCAAGACGCTCAAGATGCGGCCACGCAGGGAACGAGCCAAGGAAGGCTTCCTGTTTGACACGTTTGGTCCCTGGCAACTGCTTAGCATCCAAAGCTTCCCCGACGATGAACATACGGTCAGGGGAGATGACTTTCAGCTCAAGAGCTTCTGTAACGGGCCGTATGCCTTCTTGGAGCTGCTCATCGCCGAGTACCGTGACGCCGGCAAAAGGAACCAGATCTTACATGAGCGAATCACCAAGCTTATCACCCCTCCTGTAAGTCTTTCACAGAAAAGGAGTCATTCATAGCCTAATCCCCCTTGCTGATTTTTTATCTCAGACAGAGTTCATGTTCGACCACCGCCTCCGCGACAAGCTCCTTTTCGAAGATAAGCACTTCACTTACATCCGCCGCTACTTCTGGGCGTACAACACCCTCGCCGTCATCAACACGGGCATCAAAGCCATGATCGCTGCCTACGTCGACACCTTCACCGACGACTTCTGGGCCGGCTCGCACCCGCTCCTCTGGCCTCACCCGTCTCCGCCGCAGTCTCCCGACGCCATCGAATACGCTGCGAAAATGGCAGTCCTGCGCAGGGAGCTTGACAAGGTCGTCAGCGACCTAGGCGAGGTGCTCAAGCGCAACGAGCGTACGAGGAAGGAGATTGAGAATCTGAGAGACCAGCTATTCAGCGGGAGCTCCATCAAGGAAAGCAGAAGGGCCATTGATCAGGGCGACAATATTCGCATTTTGACCATGATCAGTATGCTGTTCTTACCCCTGACTTTCGTCACTGTAAGCTGTTCACTACTCCCCTATAACCAAATAGAATGAGCAAAAAGCTAACAAGTAAACTCCACCAGTCCGTCTTTGGCATTACAGAATTCACCATCCCCGTGACAGACTGGCGCTTTCCTCTTACCATGGTCCTCGTCTGCGTCCCGTTCATGATCCTCCTCTACCTCATCCAAACCCGCCCCTTCATCCAGTGTCTTCAGACGCTTCAGCGTGCAACTCAAGCTTTAACTCTCCTCCCCACTCGTTTCCTACGTCTCTTCCTCCAATTTCGCGAGCCAGATCCCTCTGCCCAAGACAGCCGGGCCGCCTCCACGCCTTCGTCACCCAAGACCCGCAAGAGGAGGCTCATTGTTAGGAGGCGAGGCGGCGGCGGAGGTAATGTCAATGGCGCTGCCATATCGTGGCGTCGACCTTGGGCCTGGATGAGGAGGGCGGCGGGCGGAGAAGAGAGCGACTTGGGGAGAGTATAACATATATATAAATACAATACTATCAAACGTCAGAAAGAGAAGGAATCAGATAAGCAATAACCATTCTTGTATATATCTCAACCAGTACAACTTCGAATTTAGAAATAGCAATAGATAGCATCACATAGAACATTGTAGCAATACTGAGAATACAAATTCAATCATGCTTCTCGCAGCGCATCTCTTCATTGCCAAGAGCTATAAGAGCAAAATGATAAAAATACAGGAATAATCAAGACTCATCCAATGAATTATTGCATTACCAACGTGGTCATTATTAACGACAGCCAGAAGAAAAAAAGACGAACAGTTCATTCGCGTGAGATTTTTGCAAAGAAAAAAAACTCCTCCCAATTCATGGACCAGCCGTTGGGGGAAAACACATAATATCGCATCTCTCCTTCCCATCATTACCAAGGTATATAAATAAGCATCGTTACAGCCCATCCACCCGCTTCAAAGAGAAACCGTGGCAAACCTGAGAGCGTACAAAGGCCGCATTACTAGTCGACACTTAAACAAGGGAAACAAAGCTTCCGTGGTGCTCCATAACGCCCTCTTTTCCCCCCTCCATCCCCCTTTGCATATAGTCATAGTGTGCAGATGAAATACGCACTTGACGTGGTGACACGTAATAAATAATGCTGACTGTGCCATCGTCAAATGGTATCTCACCATCCCTTCTTCCGAGCAAACCTCTTGTTGAGCAATGCAAGGACCTTGGGGACATTAAATTGAACGTATTCCAGGTCTAGTTCGTCCTGGTTATCCTTCTGCATCTCAAGCAGATCGTCAAGCTTGAGATCGAGTTCGAGCAATCCTCGGTTTCGGCCTATTTTAACTCGTTAGCACGCGAAAGACATTGATAGCGAATTGTAAAAGAAACTCACCCTTGTAGTGCAAGGAAATGACAAAGGTGCCTGGTAGCGGACTGGTAAAGTTGAAGTAGATATTGGCCCGCCTGTTATCCGGGACATTACTCTTCTGGATGACGCCCTCCTTCTCCAACTGCTGGTGCGTAAACTTGTACGGTCCAAGAACCTGCTGTTTCTGCTGCTTTCGCTTGGTACCTTCGCTCTGTGATCGTACATTATGAAGGTAGCTCTTATATGTATCCAGCTGGCCAACCAAGTATGCGTTGTGGTCGCGAATCGTCTTGAAAACTTCTTCGAGCTTCTCAGTCTCGGCAATCACACCATCCTTCAACGAACCCAAATGTTGAAGCTCCTGCTCCACTTCATCCCTCAGCAGGTCAAACTGGTCGGCCTTGTCAATGACGCCGAGTTCCTGTAGCTGCGACAACAGCTCCATGGCCCGGATACCCTTGCGCACCATGACGGCGTCATTGCGGCTCGTGGCAGCTGCATCTGCAACGCGCTCAAGTCGCAACGGTCGCCTCGAGACGGCACTGTTCTGAGGGATGGTTCGCATGATCTGCACAAAGATGGACTTGGCTTCCATAAAGTACACTTCCTCCTGTGTAATATCCAGTGCCGCGGTCAAGTCATCAATCGCAGTCTCCCATCTGCTAAACAAGGGAAGGTTGATAACTCGGTTCTCCTTGCGAGGCACTTGTGGAGGAGCCGATGCCAGCTCAGACACAATGATGGACAAGTGAGATGACTCATCTTTGCACAACTCATTGCGATGCTTCTCAATCAGCGAATGCATGGCATAGATTTCATTGAGCGTAATCTCAAGCTCAAGGTCTTTCTTTGAAAGCGCCACATAGTTGTCCATTTCTAGACTTTCGTAAAAGTCGCCAACCTCGCAAAGGTCAAGCATGAATTTGTTAATCCTGTCCTTGTTCTGTTGGATGAAGGGCTGGAGCTTGGCCATGTAAGGCTCCTTGGAGTACGAGGGCTTGTTTGCCAAGTTCTGAAGCATCTTGGCAATCAGGGTGAGGGTTCTGCGAGGTCGCTCGGCGGGCGTTCCATCAATGAGCATGTACGACTTGGGGGTCACAATGGCCGGGTTGATGAAGCGCAGGAAGAAAAAGCCGCCGATCAATGTGCAGATAATCTGGTCGTTAGCATCGGGATATTTGCGCTTTGTCAAGCTCCTGATCTGCTTGCAGATCCAGCGAATGCCATAGGGCGCCTCTTCCAGCCCTTCGATGATGGTGGATAAGAAGCCATTGGCAATCTCGATGAGCATTGTCAATCGGGGCTCGATGATAGCTTGGACTTGGGGATTCTCCGCCGCCTGCTCAGCGGTAATGCCCTTTGGTAGATTTGGCGGTAGCGTGCCGGTATCTTCTTCAATTTGCTCAACCATGCGTTCATAGACTTTGAGGGGGTTGATTTCCAGATCCAGGTCTCGCAGTTCGATCAAGCTGTTGATTCTGTCGGCCAAGGCGATCTTCAGGAAGCTTTGACCGGGGCCTCTTCGCGTGTAGGTCGTCATCATGCGGGAAACGGGCGTATTGGCTCGGAGCAGTGAGGAGTAGTCGGGGGTATTGTCGAATTGATAGGTGAGAACAGACTAAAGGAGAGAAACATGGCTGTTAGACAGAGGTACGACAACGCAACCGAGTTAAATGCAACATACTTGGAACATGGTAAGAAGCAAGTGCTCTTCTCGGCTTTCGTACTGGTTTCCGTAAATGGTGAACATGACCGTCTGAAGAAGTGAATCGATTTCCGACATTGAGACGAGTCGGCACAGGTGAGCAATGTGTCTGGGCTCGGACTGCAGAAGAAACATGAGATTTCCGTATTTTTGCGTCTTGTCGTCGTTGGGGAAGACGCCTTCTTCCATTTCAGTATCATCAAGATGGCTGGCCACTTCGTTTTGCTGCAACGGCGTCAGAAGCGTTCATTGGACAAGCATCACACCGCGTTTTGATACATACTTCTTCCAGCGCCATGCGATTCTGGATGAGTAGCGCAATTCTCGAATCAAGATAGCGGACGTCCTTTTCGAGAACAAAGTTCTTCTTGGACTGGGAGGAGATTTTGGATTTGAGATCTCGCAGGGCTTTCTGGGCTGTAGACTGGGCGTCAGCTGTGGTGTACTCCAAGGGGGAAGGGCAAAAGCCAGGCCTAGTGCATTATGTATTACCTTTAGCGAGATCGTCCTCAATTTGCATCTCTCCTTCATTTGCTGTCATGGACATGTACAGCGCGGACATGGAGTACCGCTTCGACTGGCGCGCCGAGCGCGAGCCATCGTAGGTAGACATGGTGTTTTGCCGTGACAATTGTTGAAAGGAAGAGGTTGACGCAGTGGAGGCTCTCGAGGGGGTATGGAGCATGACAGGCATTATGGGTATTTGGCGCTGTGCGACAGAAGGGAGGGTCGGGCCTTGTCGCCCCAGAACCTCGAATTTCGTCGACTATGAAAGAAACAAATAGTCGTTATTAAGCGATAATGCTCATCACTCGGCAAAGTGATATTCCAATCGAGATTTAATTAAGCTGATTGGCCTTTATTTCATGTGGCTCACGTCGTCGGCGACGATTGTCGAAACAAGGGAGGGGGGATGAGAAACAGAAGACGCAGTGTCGCCAAACAAGGAGAAGGAGAAAAAAGGTGCAGTCGCTGATAGCACGCTCGTGGTACAATTTGCGTCGGCTTCGGGAGAGCTTCGCAAGCGATTTAACGATGGTGTAACGATTCGATCGAAGATGTCTTGTGCAGTTCAACGGAAAGCGTGGACGGTGATGATGCCAAAACCCGCTGACGGGTCAAGCAGTGCTGAGCGTTCTATCTCCGTCAAGCAAGAAAAAAAAAGAGGAAAAGCTATGCTGATGCCGCATCCAAAGCAAGAAAAGAGCAGAGGAAACAACGCGCGTGTCGAATTCAAAACGGGCGAGAGAGAGCTTTCGTCCAGGATAGTGTCGCGCAGGAAAGGCGGGATAGAAGAGTTGCTGGTGGAAGAGCGAAGCGTCAGGGCAGCGTCGCCAGCCGAGCGACACAGAGGCAAATTTCGGTTCGACAGAGACGCGCGAGGCAGAAGTTTGAAGTCGGATGCGAGCAACGTCGTCGCCTGGCGTCCAACTATAAACCAATGCTTGCGGGCGACAAAGACGAGAGTTGCGGAAGACACAAGGCACGGCAGCAAAAAGGTTTGTGGCTGCGACGGCTGGCAATGGGTATCAAGTTGGCAAGATGCAAGAATAAAACTGGAGCAGCGCGCCTTGTTTGGGAGAGTTTGAGAGGGGAAGCACGTCGCCCAGGGGTTGCAGAGCGACCAGCCAAGCAGCTGCAGGCGCCAGCCCAATCAGGCCAGCAGCCAGGGAAGAGCAGGAAAATTGAAAATAGGCACGGCCGGGTCCTCAACGGGCTAGACTGCCCTCAGGTTGCCTTCAGGTTGCGGCCATCAACGTGCAAAGCGCGATAGTAGTGCACCGGGCCAGACGTGAAATGAACCAGACTTGACCCAGACTTGATACAGGCACGAGTACGAGTACCTGGCGCGCCCACCACGTTGCGCAGTGGGCACATGTACATACCCGGACAGGCGCTAAAGTGCCGTACCATGGCCCTGCAGTGGTCTGGGGTAGCGCTGCCAGGCCCTGCTCAGGGACAGACGGAGTACCCGCCCGTCTATCGGAAAGGCTGCAGCGCGCTGCGCACTTGTCAGGGCATGCCAGGGGTATCAGTGGCGCGTGTGCCCACCATCACTAGCGGCGAGCCATTGATGAGCTTGAGCCTTTGCCTTTGTCCACTGCTGGTCAACGACTGATTTTGCTGCCGTCACCTGCATGCAGCCATCCATCTGGAGCGTCCGGAGCACGCCCTATCACAGTGTCGCATTGCACTTTTGGCAGACAACAGCGTCGTTGAAGAGCCAAGGCCTCGTGCAGCAGCATGCAGGCGTCAGCGAATGGGTGATCCATGGCGCCATCCCCATATCGTGTGCGACGACGCCGTTCAAATCGGGGGGCCTCTGTGCTCCCGGTACATGTACTCGTACCTACGAAGCAATGAATGACTTACGGTCTTAGTGTCGTGTTACCTCCTCTAACCTTGCTACCCTGTGGATACAAAAGTTTTTTTCCCTCTCTCTCGTGCTCTCTTTCTCTTTGTTCCCGTCTTCCCTGTTGTCGTCACAAACTCTCCAAGCATCATCCACGACAAAAGCTCTTTAGGCCCTCTCCGTGCGCTCATGTCCCAGACACGAGAAAGATAGTTCCGCCTAGCCCTGCTTCCAACAGGCCGCTAGAGCAAAGGGCATTAAACACGAGTAAGGTGCTGATCCAATGTGCAATCTAGAGGGGCGGCGGGGTAGCACTGCGTGTAGCGCCGAGCCGTAGGCATGTACCTGCTACTCGGAGCGTTGGACAAGAGTTCGCATGAGCTTCGCAGCACTGTGCCAGTTGCGAAGTAGCAGTACTCACTTTGTGGCACCGTTCTGACAATTGGGTACATTCACCTACCAGCATTGAGCGATGATACCCTCAAGGCCTTGCCAACTCTGGCCGCCGGATAAAATAAATGCATTTGCTAGCCAACGGCAACAGCATGGCCCCCATGAAGTTGCACTCGCGCGTAATGGTCGTGCCAGTCATAAGCGAGGCAGCAAGAAAGCAAACAAACAAAAGTTCGGTTCCTCGATCGACGGAAGAGAGAGAGAAGAAAAAAAGGCTGCACAGTGCTTTATGTGATAGATTGATGCTTTTTGTGTTCTTGCTACATCACAACGCCAATGCCCGTCTTGAAACCGTCGGCGTTGCGTTTCAGAAAGCACGCACTAGTACCGAGTTCTATGCACAATGGAGGTCGAGGAGGCGTGAGGATGACGTCTGGCCCTCTGCTAGTTCAAGCATTCGCAGTGTTCGTACTGTAAACGGTACAGGCACTTGGGTGTGCTTGGCATCCATCGCAACCGAGAGTGCCATGGAATGGTGAGCATGTTCGTACGAGTACGGTACGTGTACGGCAGCGAGTATCAATACGGAGTAGTCGAGATTTTTGGTCCTCCCTTACTACTGTTATCCAGTACAGGTACGAGACGACCACCAGCCTGTACTCGTACTCCGTACTGTAATGTATCAGCACACACTGATGGCTCTGAAACGCACCATTTGCCTGTCACCTTGTCTGGAGTAGCATGGGTGAGGCGCCAGGGGCAGGGGCAGGTGGGGCCTGGACCCAGATGATTTTGCCTATCTGTGCGAACGGAGCATTGTGCGGAGGATAACACAAAAGCTGTATCGATCCAGCAGCCCCCTTGGCGTCACGGCTGGGGATCACCACGTCAAGTTGCTGTGTACGGAATGCAGGCTCATCAAAGAGCCCGGCATCGCTGAGCCCCTTGCCAAACAAATGGAGACAGATGGAGGCGAGTTTTCCAGGCGCATGTGGAAGTTATTAGATAGGCCTACTCGTCCTCCGTAGATACTAAGCTTTTGCAAAGCCGTCTTTGGTCTATTAGAAATGATGAGCGCCAACCTGAACTGCTAATAGCCTCCCTTGCGCAAAGTGCCCACTTGAAAACTACCCGCTCGTCGGGGGGGTCCCATGACCGCTCAAGTGAGATGAAATTGATCCATGGATGCTTGGCGGCTAGTGCCAGATGCGGAAAAGGCCCAGGTACGGGATACGGAGTGTCAGGCTCGATATAATTCCCGAGAGAAGAGGGAGAGAGACGATTGCCATGGCACGAAATCGCGCGATGGCATCAAATCTAGACCTTGGAAAGCCCACCCCTCGTATGCAAGTACGTTCTACTAATGCGCGGTGATAGCATCTATAAAAAGCCAATTACGACATGCTAGTAACGGCGACTGCGGCTATCCACGACTTGAGCGTCCCCCACACCTTTTGGCCACTGGGCCACTGGCATGTGCAAATCCAATGCTCAGACCAGCTTGAACACCTAAGCCAGCGCACAAAGTCTGGTGAGGCCGCTTCATCTCTACCATGTCTGATGCTGATGCATTTCATATTATCTCATGCGCTTCTCTTGGTTGACTGCGTCATTGTCCTCGCAGTCCTTCAATCTCGAGGCAATCCCAGAAGGGCAGGAAAGGTCCCCCAACATCCCATCACGAAGCACGTCCCTCTGCACTGCCCGTGCTCTCCCCCCCTGTGATCTGCTGGTTGCCGAGTGAAGTTTTTGCCGGCATGTTACGTCAGAGAACTTCCCTTTGTCGTCTATTCCTCAGTGCCACTAGTAATTTGACCACAACACAATAGACGAAGCATTGAGAAAACCGTACGAATACATACTTTCGTAAACGCACATCGAAGGCTAATTAGGTCAATGCTCTCGGGTTTAGAACACAGGTATTAGTCAATGGGTTGATGGCCGTATCGTGATGCCAGGGGAGATGTGTAGTACAAAGGTCCCAAGATTAGACTTTGCAAATTCGTATCACACAAAGGGACAGGTAATATTTTTCTTTCGTCACTCGCTACGCGAGGCTTTATTGCGGCATACACATACCATTAACCATGCAAAAGTTTGTACAGGTAAAGAGAAGGAGTATTAATCTTGTTGTTGGTGAACTTTATCAACCCCGGCCGGTGGGCCCTGGCCTATTGAAACCCAAAGTTGGTTCAATTTCTAGACTGGGAGCATGCAGGCGCGAGTAGCACAACTCAATTGTGATGATAGACGGTGATTGTACCGAGCTCGAGCCAAATCACCCACCCGTCATCAACGCAGCAGATCAGGCTGTGCAAACTGTCTGTTCATATACTCGTAGATGCCAATCTCTGCTGCCAAGTCTCTTGCCAATCCAACTGATTTGCAGGGCGGCTTTGTGAGCTCCTTGCTCCGTGAAGCTATGTACTAAGCACCCAACGCTGAATGATGTGAGCGGGGCCGGTTGGCTAAGCCGAAGGGGCCCGGGCTGACTGTACCAAAACCCCGAACTCGTTGACGCCACTCCATCGTTCAAGCTCAGTTCCGTAGCCACTCCCATTGCTCGCCGCACCCATCATTCGACCTCGCAGTCTGACATATCAAAGTCTAAGCAGTAACAATGGCATTCCGCTCGTCTTTCCGTCGCATTGCCCTGGCCCGCCCCGCCACCGTTGCGCGTGGCTTTCACTCGACGCCCCGAGTCCTTGTCAGGAAGGGTGACGAGATCCCCAGTCTTGAAGTGTTCGAGAACTCGGCCGCCAGCAAGGTGAACCTGGCCGAGGAATTCCAGAAGGGCAACGGATACATTATTGGCGTTCCCGGAGCTTTCACCGGCACCTGTTCTGGCACGCACATTCCGTCATACATCAACCACCCCAACCTCAAGCAGGCTGGCCAGGTCTTCGTCGTCGCCGTCAATGACCCCTTTGTGTAAGCGATTGACATCTCGTGGATAAGCCGGCAGAAGATGCTGATTGTATCCTACAGTATGAAGGCATGGCAAGACCAGCTGGATCCCGCCGGCGAGACTGGAGTGAGTTATTTTGACATACATGGCATGTGTCTAAACAACTAATAAACATGCACAGATTCGGTTCGTTGCCGATCCCACTGCTGAATTCACAAAGGCCCTTGACCTCGGATTTGATGATGCTGCTGCTATTTTTGGAGGTCTCCGAAGCAAGCGCTATGCCTTGAAAGTGGAGGACGGCAAGGTCACAGCGACCTTTGTCGAGCCAGACAGCACTGGCACAGCCGGTGAGTATTCTTCTTCTCCTTTCTAAGCATGACCAAGTTAAGAAAGACCCTGACTCTTTGTGTTTCACAGTGTCAATGGCCGAGCAGGTTCTCAACTAAAGAGCAGAATAAATGGAGGGAAAGATGTCATCTTTCTCATAAATACATGGCGCATTAGGCCACGACTTTCGGTGTCAGCGACGTCAAGGGAAATGGTGCTTACATGTGCATTTGAACCTGCTACTAGTAAAAGTGTCGCATTGTTCAAAAGCAGATGAGACCTGGGCCAATCTAGTCGACGCTTGATTACTAAGTATGTGTGGAATGCAAAATTCTCTGATAGAGCATGAGTGCGAGTCGTGTGATGGTGAAGTCTTGGAAGATGCTTTTTATATCTGAATCAACAATTGGGCTACAACAACTTTCCAACAGTGCTAAGGTGATGTCTACTACCGCGACAATACACGGCCCTTCCTTGCTTTCATGTAATATATGTCGCGGACAGACTACTAAACTCATGAAGCGATGCTGCCTGGTGATGGTTTCTTACCTTTATATGCGCCATAGGTACTTACGCGTCTAGCCTTGAAAAAGATAGGCGCGGCAGCATTCAGGGTAGCATCTAGAATGACGGGACGGTACTAATGTCAATATGAAGATGTGTATTCAACTACAAAATGATCATATGCTACGTGGGCTAAGAGCACATTGAAGAGACTAACTGCAATTTTGGTTTTGTCAGTATCGGTGCTTGGAGTGTGCAGTTGAGAGTTAAGCCTGGACTCAGTGTTATAGGATCAAAGTATCTGAATTGGCTTCGTCCCTTATCTGATAGGGATGCAGCAACTTCCGTTACGGTACAGGTGCTCCGTTGTTACAGAAATCGTACTCAGAGGCGCTGAAGTTGATATAAGAAACCTGACATTAATAACCTTCGGACATATCGCGAGTAGTGCTGTGGAGTGCTGGCTTAGAGATACTTTACTGACAGGACTTTGCATGTCGCCACTCGGCGCCAGAATGCACGCAAGCATCAACTGCATCAAATCTACCGCCTGTCGTTGGCCACCTGACAATGGCCCGCTGCAACCGCTGCCTGCTCAGCTGCCTGCCTGACTCAGCACTGCCGAAGAAACCCCGGTGCCTTAGTCCACGCCTCGCCTGCCCAACTCGACTTTCTTCATCTTGTCCTGTCGCCTGGTCATGGCCTGAATCACTTATATGAAGCACTTGTCGGGACCTGATTTGCAATCTTCCCTCTCCTTGATTCACCTTTCCCCCTACACAACACTCTTCTTGCTCTTCCCAAGCCTTACTCTCCTTGGATGAGCAACGTGCTGCCCTCCCTTTACTGTCGCTCCAGCCTTTGAGCCCCATCGTTGCGTGCATCTGAGACGACGAAACGCCGTCATCAGCGCCCCTCTTAGTGTGCTGCACTACCACTACCATTTTTCTGCCGACGCATCATCGTCGACTGGCACGTTTGCTGCATCTCGGGGAACCACCGTCACGATTCCTCCCATAACAAGAAAACGAAAGGCTGCTGAGGCGACGATCACATCCACCGACTCTGAAAACACTCCCCAGAAGAAGATCGTCGCCTCAGCTAGTCTCGCTGCTGCTCCTCCCACGCCCGTCACCACCCGCGAGATGGATTCCGAGGAAGAGTATCTGTCAAGCTCCGATGAGCTGATGCCAGACGATAGCGGCGATGAAATGTCCGGTGCTGAAGGTAAGCCATCCTGCCCTCCCTTTGCCGGCCCTCTCGGGTAACACCTGTCAGCCTGACTAATCCATGTTGTTGGTTCTCTAGATTTTGACGAGGATGACTTCGACGAACCAGACCCCGATTTCGGCCTCTCCGCGAAAGATCTCGACAAGAAGAAGGTAGCCGCTCACGCGGTATCCTTCAAAGTCTTCGAGCCGTCCGACATTAGGCGCCAACAGGATGACATGATGAACGATGTCAACATGATCCTTGATATGAACAAGGAAGATGCCGCCATCATGTTACGCCACTTTCGATGGAACAAGGAAAGACTATTAGAAGACTACATGGACAGGCCTGAAAAGGTCCTAGAGGCTGCCGGGCTGAACAGTAACACTTCTAGCCAGCCTAAGTTGCAAGCCATCCCCGGCTTTGTATGCGATATCTGCTGCGAAGATGAAGAGGGCCTTGAGACCTTTGCTATGAAGTGTGGCCACCGCTACTGCGTTGACTGTTACCGCCACTATCTTACCCAGAAAATCCAAGACGAGGGCGAGTCTGCTAGGATCCAGTGTCCGTCAAATGGATGCGGCCGTATTCTAGACTCACGGTCGCTTGACCTCCTAGTTACGCCAGAGTTGACTGATCGCTACCATGAACTGCTTAATCGCACATACGTGGAGGACAAGGATACATTCAAGTGGTGCCCGGCCCCAGACTGCCCCAACGCCATAGAATGCGGAGTCAAGAAGAAGGACTTGGACAAGATTGTCCCTACTGTGGAGTGTCTCTGTGGTTACAGATTCTGCTTCGGGTGCCCAAATCCCGACCATCAACCAGCACCCTGCGATTTGGTTAAGCGATGGCTGAAGAAATGTGCCGACGACTCCGAGACGGCGAACTGGATTTCCGCCCACACGAAGGAGTGTCCCAAGTGTAGCTCGACGATCGAGAAAAACGGCGGATGCAACCACATGACTTGCCGCAAGTGCAAGTATGAATTCTGCTGGATGTGTATGGGACTCTGGTCTGAGCACGGCACTAGTTGGTACAACTGCAACAGGTATGAAGAAAAGAGCGGAGCAGAGGCTAGAGATGCGCAAACCAAATCTCGCACGTCTTTGGAGCGTTATTTGCACTACTACAACAGATATGCCAACCATGAGCAGTCTGCAAAGCTCGACAAAGACATCGCACAGAAGACGGAAAAGAAAATGGTACAGCTTCAGACGACATCAGGCATGTCCTGGATCGAAGTGCAGTATCTCAACTCGGCATCTCAGGCGCTTCAGACATGCAGACAGACTCTCAAATGGACTTATGCTTTTGCATTCTATCTGGCGAAGAACAACTTGACAGAAATATTTGAAGACAACCAAAAGGATCTCGAGATGGCCGTCGAGAACTTGTCTGAGATGTTCGAGAAGCCTATCCAAGAGCTATCCGACCCAAAGCTCAAGGTCGATATCATGGATAAAACCTCCTACTGCAACAAGAGACGTGTCATTTTGCTGGAAGACACTGCTGAGAATCTTGCAAAGGGTACGACAGGCACCGCTACCTCAATCCATGATTCTTTAAGACTAACCATGAGCGTATAGCTAAATGGACTTTCAACGCCGATCTCATGACAGGATCAACAGTGTTGCTTAACAAGCGTTGAAAGCAATGATACAGTCGTAGCTGATGGGGTACTTGGATGCCTTGCATTCACCGGCCAAGAGCCTCTACAGGTACTCCATACGCGTTATACGTCTGCATTCACACTCACTGCAAGGTGTGATGCGCTTATAGAGCAACATGGGATATTACTTCTCGTCTATCAGCGGCGAATCACTGCCACTCATGGAGCGATTGTATTCCAGCGTCAGGAATTTTCGCTCCCTCAAATATAGACTACCAGTGTTATTTTTTAACGATATTCAACGACTCAACTACGGCGTTTGGGAAATTAGGCATGGTACATGGGAGACGGATGGTTTCTGCGGTTTCTGCGGTTTCTGCTTAGCTGGGTGCTCTTCTTTTTTCTTTTCTTTCCGTTCCCCTTCCCCCTCACACCCTCATAGCCTGTACCATTGTCATTTTAGTCGATTTCCCAGTGTTGTATGTATACGGACCCCTTTGTTAAGTTCAGCATATGGCTACAGCATGCACTCGCTTAGAATACGAGGATCCACGATACATACAAAGTGCATCCCTAGGAGGCAATACTAGATGATGGGAGCTTGAAGCCCCTTTCTCCCCCCTCGATTTATCTTGGTAGTTTGAGGCGTTAATGTACAGAATATTTACGATGTAACACACCTGTGCAAATGTTATAGTAGCGCCTGTGAAATGTGCATGAAGGGTCCTCTGCATCGTACCTAGGACTTTGCCAGACTTAAACGATGGACTCAAAACTATGAGAAACGATGAAGCTCGAACATACGACATTTATTTCTTTCATCTACCTAAGCTATCTATGCCTTTACTACTCTACTATTTCCTGTGATCAAGGCCGTCATGATCCATGGACGCAAAACCAGCCAAACAACAATGCCCTCAACAGAACTCTTAACAAAAAGACCAAAGTTATTTAGGCTTCCAATACGCAGAGAAAAATACCAACACCAATTGTCCCGTAACGTCCAAGGCGTTTCGTCTCCCCAAGCCCAAACGACAACAAAACCAATGAGTTTCTGAAGCAAACGCCCGTGTATGAAACATCATTAACACATTAACATTGAACCACAAACCCCAGACTTCCAAATCGTCTGATGAAGTGGTGGGTAAGGTAGATAAAAGGAATTACGAGTGGTAGCACAACGCGCCGCCCTTAGGAATAAGCGAAGCGGGCAAGGTTGAGCTTTTTGGTAGGAAGCTTGGCCTCCTCTTCCTCTCCCTCCTCCTCTTCCTCGTCACTATCGGGGATGATTTGGTCTTCGCTTCCGCACGGCTTATTCAGCGCCTCCATTTCATTCAAGTCTACCTTGGGGAGTGGGATACGCTCAGGTTCGATTGGTCCTTTGGCGCTCGGGCTCTCGCCGGCATCTTTTCGCGGCACGGACAGTGTTGGAGATGACGGAGTTTTGAGCGCCCACGCTCTCATGCGTTGAAGGGGCGTTTGCCTCGCTCGGGCAGTGGAGGGCGCGGTAGATGCTGTAGAGGCAGCGCTGAATACTGAGCAGGATTGTGACGTTGTTGACGCCGGCGTATCCGTAGATTTAGAGGAATATGAAAACCGAGATAAGCTAGTTCGAGCTCGAGGGGGAGTGCGAGCGATTTGAGGCGTTGAATCTGGCAGCTTTGGAAGTGGCGTAGAAGCATCGACCGAAGACTCGGGGGTTTCATCGGGGGTTTCATCGGGGGTTTCTGGCTGGCTGGTGTCTAGAGATGTGAGCCCTGTTTCTTGGCTTGTAATTCCTGGTTGACTACGGCCAGGTTGCTTCGTATCTGTCTGAATAGAGTCTTGTCGATTAATGCTTTCGGGCTGACTAGGAGGCAGCTCCTTTTGCTTGTCAGAAAATATCGAAACGCCTCTCTTTGGCGGTCCAGACGCCCAGCCTTCAATATCGGGAAGATTGTTGAGCGCTTCATCCAGAGAGTCATCTGATAACATCAGATATACGTCGCTGTTTGCCTTCCGTGGGCTCTTTCTGAGTGCTTTCTTGGCAGCGAAGAAGCGACTCTTCTTTGGTGACCCGTCTGCGTCAGCATCAAACGAGTCGTCACACAGACGTGCTTTCTTGGGAGGTCTGCTCGAGGCCTCTGCCTGGGGTGGGCGACTGTTTGAGACACTGGCTAACAGACTAGAGATCGGCTCAGTACGCCGTCGATTCAGACGAGGCGAGGTCCGTGGAGCTGGTTGCGTCAACTGGGGGAAATTTGTGCCATCAGCCGACTGCTGCGATCCAGGAATGTAAGGTCTCGGTAACGGAAACACTCGTGGATTGGCGCCCTCGGATGTAATTTGCGAAAGCCGTTGAGGGTCGACCGAAAAACAATTGGCGTCCATCTCGGCCATAGGTATCCGATCATGTCCCTTGAAGTATGAATTGATGGGCTTGGAAAGCGGGCGACCCGAAGCATCGGCGGCCGCAGCGCTCTGAGAATGCCTCCGCTTGGAAGGTGTAGCCGGTAGAGTGATTGGTAGTTTCGTGATGGGATTTACATCGCCATTTGCAATTTTGCGAGCCATCTCCGGCTCAACGTAAGATCCAATAAAGGGCATTTCCTCCGCTGTGCGTGTCCCATCCAACTCTGTGAGATGAACCAACTCTTTCTTAGTAGGGCAGAATACCCATTGATGCAAAAATGTGAGCTCCGCCTGGTAGAACAGAGTCAGGTAGTTCTCTGACACGCGTTTCCCCTCGAATTGCAGCAAGCGGACAATGCGCTCAGGAGACTTTGTTTTTCGCAGCATCCGGTACGCTGTTTTCAGCCCTACCCCTGGAAGGCCATTGAGATAATCACAGCCACTCATGATCGCCATTCGTCGAAACTCAGTGTCGCTCCAACCGGTCAAAGAAATCTCACGGCAGGCACAGAAGTCACGCCGGTTGATCTCAATGCAGTTTCCATATTGATCCAACTTGGTTAGCAGCCGCTTTGCTCCAAAGACGAGCAGATCTGAGTCATCTGAAATGATACCATCGACGAAGCCGTGGCGCTCAAGGTACACGAGTTGAGCATCTGCTTCATATGGGGCCACGACATAGGGGATATCCATCTTTCTCAGCTGCTGAATCAGGGCAGACGCCATTTCGGGAGTGATGTCAATGCATTTCTGGAATTCCTGGGCTGCCTGAGAGGACTTTCCGGCCTTCAGATATTCGTTGGCAAGCCTGAGTTTTTCCTCTCGCTTTTTAGCACGAGAGGCCTCGGTAGCAGCCTTGCTAGGGAGAAAGTCGCCGTCAAATACCATGTAGGGGGTGACGCCGAAATGCTTCAGCATCTTAACTCTATGCAGAGCCGCATTGATAAACCTTGAAAGTGGACGTGAGTTTACCGCACTGAACATCATATAGTTAGGCTTCTTGAACTCACTTCTTGGTAGGTTTTCCTTGACCAAGCTCAACCGCACACGAATAGGCAGCCCGGTGCAGCCATCCATAACCGTCTACGGCCAGAGTCTCTCCATTGAACTTTTTCAGCTCTGTCGGCTTCTGGATCGACTTGAGAAGCGGCAGAAGGCCTTTTCAAGGTCAGTATCAGCATGACAACTCCAATTTAAGCAGCTCTGGTCACCGATCCGCAACCTCATCATGTCATATCCTTACCTGATACACCCATTTTGATACCCCACTCAAAAATAACCAAATCCAAGGAATAATCGACAAAATTTCAAGGGCTCCCGCTACAAATGGCCCCAATCTCACTCCCTAGGTTCGCGCAACAAGCCAATATGCCCATACATCGACTGAGGACCCCTGGACGTGGTGACTGCTGAGCACGAGGCCCAAACAGACAGGGCACGTCGAGCAGTAAGGAGCGATGCGGCGGCAGTCGTCCGGCTACAAGAAGGCAGAATCACGCGTCGTGGCAGCGGACTCGTCGGCAGGAGGATTGGGAGCGGAGAAGCGTCTGTCGGTGTAGCAAGTGAGGCGATTGAAGCGGACAAGATTCACGCCTGAGGTGCGAGTTGCATCTCGGCTAACGGGCTTATGGCTCTGTAGCTGCTGAGACAAGACGCGCCGGGGGGCTTTAATGGGCGGATCCACGCCAGCCGGCACCTGGAGCGCGTGTCATAGCGCTGTTGGCGTGGGAAAAATGCCTGGACAGGCATGGATTGACCTAGCAACCAGGCTACAACCCCACGACATACCTGTATATTTACTTTATACAATTACATGATTTTTACAGCGCGAGGCGTGGAATGACGTGGTAAATGAGTCTATAGGTTACTTATTAGCCAGAAATTAATATAAATTCTTTCTATGCATGGTCGCTCCGATTTTTGTTGAGTCAATGGGAAAACAAGTTATTGTTGACTACCTACATGAATCTCTACCAAGGTACAAGGTAACACCACTTAGATCGCGGGGCGGGAAGGGAATGGCGAAGACTGTGCATATACTTTTGACTCAGACTCGCTTACGATGCGCCATGGCGGTGGCCGAAATACGTCAATGAAACCAGCTGGCTATTTACTATCTAAAGGCGATGTTTAAAGCGGAAGCATATAGAATCATAATTGCATCTCATAGTGTAAACAGAACACAAGCATTCTCTCCATATTATTTACAGGATAACTTAGGTCATCCCTAGCGCGCGGGGCTTTATCCGAATAATAGCCGCCACATCACTCAAGCCTCTTACCCATTTCAGATTGCACCCCTGTCCGTTTAGCACCCAAGAAAAAACCTTGACTTTGGCCCATCGGTTACCGCTAGTGAAAGAATTGAAGGAAGAAAAAACTAGAGCTACAGCGACGTTTCAACTGTAATTATCAGTCAATTCATCAAAGAGAACAAGTCGTACAAAATGCCTAGCACACTTCAGAAGATACGCAAGCATATCTCCAAGAAGCGCAATGGAGAGGTGAACGCCCTGCATGAAAAGTCCAGGGACTCTCTGAGACTACACAAGGCCGGAGTAAGAGACCAGAGACTGGAGAAACTTGCTGCGGCGAGGAGCAAGCGAGAACAACCCATTGGTATGCAACCATCAAATGAGATGTACGAATCTTCAGTTCATGTCTGACAAGTTGCATAAAGTGGAACGTGTTACATTTTTCCAACAGAATGTGAGAGAGCAAGGTGCCGAACCTCTCGAAGTTGCTGCTGTCCAAGCGCTTATCCACACGTATGTACCAACTGCCTCACCTTTTTGTTCAAGAAGTATTAGAAGCTGACGGCGGCTCTATGAGAAAGATATATTCACCAGTACGATGAAGAGTACGATGCTGTGAAGAAAACCCGCCGCGCTGGACGGCCCGCCAGTACTAAGGAAGATCTTCTGAAGATGAAAATATCTGCGCTTGAGGAAGAGTACACCAAAGGATTCCGTAAGTTTCTTTTCACCATGGTTCCAGCTCTTGGAGTTTATTTAACTTACAATGTTCCAGTGATTCCTGATATTACGACGGCTGAAAACGTCAAGCTTTTGGATGCTTGGGAAGGCTCTTGGGCATATCTTACCAGTATCCCCTGGATCAAAGTCACGACTACCGGCAACATTCGCAAAGCTGAGCTGCCCTCAAAAGCTATAAACTGAAAGGGTCTTGTCTCTCAAACTCTTTTCACATAAAGCATTCAGGGACTCACCTGCAACATAATACATATGCTATCCGGTTATGGCAAGCAGCTGCCTATGTTCACTCGACTTTTACCAAGGCACAGAAGCCTCTCTATATGGCTAGGGGCTGACATACGAGTGTGCCGATTCGAACAAGAGCCTCTAAGAAACCCAGATTTCCTGGCTGCTGCTCTGGCCATCGGCAGCCCCTTGAGCAGTCTGATCGGAGTAGGTGTTTGTTGAAAAGGCATATGCATGGACAGACCTTACGCAGGCCGCAACACCTGTTTACAAATGCCCTATATCATGAGAGCTCGTGAGCAATTGGACGGCATAGCAGGTAACAGAAAAGCTATCCCGCCAGCTTTCCTCCTTTTTTTTTAACGTTTTTCTCTCGCTCCTATGGTGAGACAGAATGACCTAATAGGCTCGCGCGCAGCGGCTATATACGCTTCTAGAAACAGATAAATCAACTATCTTAGTCCATTGTGATTGACCTTGATAGATTGAATGAACCACCAGCACGGAATATAATACAATCATGCTTGATACATTTACCACGCTCAATCTTACTTTGTGCTTCAAACGTTTTAACAGCTCCAGGGATTTATAGTGCTTGCATTCCAGTGAATTAGTCACGTGGGGCAATGGAGCAGCTGGCAGGTAGCTCCATTCCCGCGCCCAGTGGGAAAAAAATCATGAAAAAAAACTGGCACTACTTCGTAGCTACTACATCATCCCTCACCAACCATCTATACAGCTATTCCCAGTCTCTTTTACCAAGCCAACAACATTCAAAATGTTTTCCCTCAGAACAATTGCGCGATCTGCCCCGCGGACCGTCAGCCGTGCTGCCGGTGCTTCCCTGCGCTCATCCGCCATTGCCCGCCCCAGCTTCGCCAGAACCCCCGCCATCAAGCTGCTGCCCACCCGAGCTGCCGCCTTCTCAACCACCGTCCGCCGAAGCAAAGAGGATGATATCGAGGTCGACGAGGCTCTCTCTGCCAAGCTGGAGAGCGAGATCCAGATTGAGGAGGATATCAAGGCCAATGAGCAGCAGCCTACGAGCATCAAGGACTTCCTCGACAACAGCCCATTTGAGCTGATCGATACTCCTGGCCAGGAGGTCGTCAAGCTGACCCGCAGCTACGGCGAAGAGAAGTAAGTCTCTAATCAGAGCTGGGTCAAAGCTCGCTCCATGGCGCAAGTTGACTAACAATTTTCCTTCAGGATCACCATTAGCTTCTCCATCGCCGACATCACCAACTTCGACCCCTACTCCGAGGACATGTTCGAGGAGGATGAGCTCCCCGAGGAGTCCCTCCAGTCCGACAAGCAGCAGAACCCCGACGACAGCCTCGAGGGCGATGTCGATGAGGAGACTGGCGCACCCATCAACCTCTCCATCCTGATCGAGAAGCCCGGCAAGACCAACGGCGCCCTCAACATCGACGCCACCGCCCGCGATGGCGAGATCCAAGTCGACAACATGTTCTTCTACGAGGATGCTGAGGTCGCTCGCATCGACTCCCCCGAGGCCGCCCAGAAGCGTGCCGATGTCTACCCCGGACCTCCCTTTGGCAGCCTCGACGAGGACCTGCAGGTGCTGATGGAGCGCTTCCTCGAGGAGCGTGGCATCAACGAGACTCTGGCCGCCTTTGTCCCCGATTACGTCGATGCCAAGGAGCAGCAGGAGTACCTTCGATGGCTCAAGAACGTCCGAACTTTTGTTGACGCTTAAGTCAAGGCGGTAAAAGACGAAAAAAAGAGAATGTACGAATCTAATGTCGGTTGTTGGGTTACGGTCATGTCAAAAGGTGAAACGAAGGGAATGATTATTTTGTGATTATAGAAAAGCTTTTTTGGGAAATGTCCTCACTCATGTATTATACACGGCCAACGCTGCCGCCCCTACGAATTGATATCAACACGGAAACACACACATAACAAATCATAACATGGTCTCTCTACTAATCTATTGTTGCTCCATGTTGAAAACAGTGATCCATGGTACTAGGATGTACATCCTTTATAATAACTAAAATCTCAATTTATATGTAATGGGCAGTTATGCGGTTGACTACCTAGGAAAGTAACAGGTCTGTAGCTGCGAGCCCAATGGTCCATGAAAATGTAGAAGAAGAAAAAAGAAACTCTATGCCAAAATAAAGTAAATCTGTAGTGTGTTGCGAACACAATCTATGCGTATAGGCCAATCAACCCGCGTGGTATATGTATATGTCATCAAGCCAAATTCCTCATCCGTCCAAATGCGTTTGCCCTATCCAACCTTTGGCCACTCTCTCTTTTTCCCCTACGCTCTATACAATGCCGTCGAGGCTCCAATCGCTTTTCTGGGCCCGCTCCAGAACTTGCTTTCCCTTCTCCGTGAGATCGGGCTTGCCGCCGTTGCCGACGACGTGTTCGAAGAAGACAGGCTGCCAGGTCTCCTTGTTCTGCTCCCGCTTCCGGGCTTTTTCTCGCTGGGCTTCCTCCAAGGCCACCTTTACTTCGGTTGCCTTGGAAAATTGCTTGGCGAGGATAGCCTCGGTGACGCCTCCCCACAGGCGGAGTGATTCATTGGGCAGCATCTGCTCCTTTGGCGGGAGAACCTTGGGAGCAACGTTCAGTGGGATGATGTCAATGATGACGTGCTGTTCTTCAACGGGAACAGTTTTCTACAGGACAAAACAAAGTAAGTATTTTCCAAGTCAAAATGGATTTCAAGGCAGGAAGACATACCACAGGTCTGGGGCCCAGTGAAAAGACAACCTTCTCCTTCCAGGGACCGCTCAGCCTAGCCAGGACATCCTCATCCGGAACATCCTGGACTCGGGTCTTGTCATCGTTCTCGGGGTCATACTTGAAAATGACACCATCAATTTTGTTGGTCGTCCGGCCCAACCAACCCTCCTCGACGTAGTGGAGAATGGCCTTGATCTTGGTATCGGGGCATGTGATGTATGCCATCTCGCTCACAGATACGCTCAGCGTTCCGCGGAAGAGACCGCCGAGATGGGCAGCGGGATGCGTCAACTGGTAAGTCTCGTTGTTTCTCTTCTCCAAGGAGATGAAGATGCCCATGTTGTGCTCGCCAGGAAGAACTTTGACAGATGTGCCGGTAAACTTGGCAGTGATCTGGTCGAAGCCTCTAGCAGTGATGCCCTTTTCAGGACAGGTAACATGGAATGCGCTGACGGGAGGGTGATGTGATGTTTGCTCAGTGAGGTATGAAATGCGGAGGAGCGGGCCTGCCTCATCCGAAGGCGTGCCATGTTGAGGGACCGACAAGGACACGGAGGAGGAGCTGTTCTCGCTCCTGGAAGCCGCCTTCAAGTTGGCAGCCGCTCCCTTAATGGAACTGGAGCTCGATCCCGGGGCAGTGGGGGTCTGTAGGTCGAGAGTATTTATCCTTGGAGCGTTATCTTCTGTCTCCCAGTTGCACTGCATCAAATCCAAATGTCAGCGTTATCATGGCTCCCTCACATCATGATAACAAAGGCCCGGTCCAATCCTGTTATCCAGCATCGGGTGGTGGGGCAGGGGCTCACCCGGAAGAACTCGCCGAGACACGAGTTGTACGGCTTGCAAGGCTTTCCCTTTGCATATTTGAGATCCTTTGTAAGCCAGAAGCGAATCACTTCAAGCATTCGGTCGAGCGGCTCATCGGATGTGCCGATGGCGACGAAAGCGTTGGGTGCATCGAGGTAGGTCCAGTACTCGAGATTTGGGGTCGGCTCCAGGAGTTGGGAGGGGAGAGAGAATCGAACGGAGGCGAGGTCCGTGACCCCGATGAATCTACGCTCGCAAAATCAGCCGTTAGCATGGTTTCCGTGTCAAGTTGATTGAACGCATCCCGCAAAACTCAATTTGCACGGCTGATCGAGTTATCCATCGAACGCGACATTCTCTTTCGAAACTCGGATGCCCCACTAGGCTTTACCGCCGGTTTCGCCTCTTGGTGTAAGAGCATCGTGGTGGCACGGAGAGAGCAACGCAGGTGCAAATTGCATCCAAAAAGGAGTGGGAGAAAGGGTCTCTCTTACTTTCTCAAGATACCTAAGAAAGTGCGCAACTTGGACCCCTCGTTATGGGGTTCGTCCGGCGTCGCAGCGGCTGGCGGTGATGGCGGTGATGACGACATGTTCGACGTAAAACAGCAGCCAAGGCGTGGGTTTCAAAGAGCCGCTGCAGTAGAGGGGCTGGCTAGTTGATATGCGCCGCCGCTGCCACGTAAGAGAAAGAAGCAGTCGAAGTTGTAAACGGTGAAGGAGAGTAACGGTCGAGTCCGTAGAGGCTCGATAAAGAAGAGTCTATGCCTCTGCCGCCAGGAATCGCGGGCCTGGTGCAAAGCAGGTGAGAAAGTGGAAATGGGGATCACTTTTGCATGCCACGCCCCAGCTAAGAAAAGTCTGGAGCCGTCCGCTGGCGTGGCGTTTCAGAGGGACCAAGAGGGGACCACAGTGGACTCAAGCAGCCGAGTTACTGGCTCGGGGGTCCAGGGACAGGGATTCCCAGGGGGACGGCAACCACTAAAGAGCCGCCAAGCCGCATGCGCTTCAGTGCCGGTGGAAGAATCTAGAGATTGTATGGATGCGATGTGATGCACAGCGATATCCAGCTTCAAGTGCCGTCTGGTCCGCTCTTTGTGCTGGGCAGAAGGCGAAGCGATCAGGATCTTGGACAGTCTCTCTTCCTCTCCTCTCTTCCCCCCCTTTATCCCTATTGCCCGTCAAATCTTGTTCCAACTCAGCCACTCCCCGGCCGCTCGCTAGATACCAGAGATTGCCAACTAATACTCGTAGGCCCTGCGTCCTGCCAAGGCGGAAGATGCGACGGGCCAATCATCAGCCCACATGGTCAAGGCTCTGGCTGGCGATGGCACCGCAGAGGCAACATGCAAAAGAGCAAGCAGCACGCTGGACCCCCGTGCATCTTCCGAGTGGCCACATGCGTGCCACTGGCGGCTTCTGCAAATAATCAAGCTGTTTTTCATGATGACTGATAAGCGTGCATGCGCATTTGGGGCGGAGAGGTGGCATTCAACTTTTTTTCTTGCAGGCATCCCAACAACTAGTGCATGGCATGCTGGCTCATATATACGGAGAACCGGTATGGATGCGATATACTAATAAAACTGATATGGGGTTATTACCTGTGGCCTATCCAGGGCAATTATGGAATGTTCTAGGGAGGTTTGAGAGTTGGGATGATTGAGTATAGCATTATTGGAGTTATATAAGATAACAGAGTCGTCTGACCTTTTGGTAATAGCACGTACGTCCCGTCTCTCCACAGTCAGCAGCTGATATGATCGTGATGAGTGTCAGCTGGGTAATTCCATATTAAACCCTTCCGCGACAAAGACCTGGGTTCAAGCATAGGCATAGAGTTTAGGGAAAACGTGGTGGCTAATATCAAAATTTGCCTTTTGCAACACTGCTTTGTATGGCTTACAGGGTAGGCAACCAAGCAACTTCACCTCGGACTGGTATGAGCTACTCCACGCCATTCATGGATGGTGCCGCACGGAATTGGCTTGAGGCTTGAGGCTTAAGGGCACAGAAGCCAATTATGAGTCGGCTGCCCGCGGGTTTCAGCGGGTGCTGCCATCAGCCGTGGCATATGCTAGCCGGAGAGGCTTTCATCTCACCCTTGCCACTGGTAGAAAGACGAGTCTGTTGAAGACGCGTGTCAAGACCCTTCAGCAACTATCAAGGAGAGACACGTTCAGCATAGGGAACCCGAGCATGTGTCGTCTTGGATAAGGGAATACTATTTCAGCTGCAGCAATAGTTACCCGCATTTGGCGTACGGAGTATGTGCTTTCGAGGAATTAGCGGAACTTACGAAGAAAAGAACGATCATGAAGACATAAGTGATTGGCTGACGGACTATGTGCCGAAAGGATTCCATCTTCTCACCAGCCTCGCCGTAATTTACTTAGCAATTGATGTCATGGTCGGCAACTTGATCTACCGCCGGGACATCTCCAAGGTGACAGATCCGGTAGACTATCCGGGGCCATAATGAAAACCGACCTGTATGGAGGACCCTTTAATCGAACTACGCGTAGATGGGATATTTCTCATAGAGCTTGTAGGTACTCCACGATTCCGCTGCAGCTTTGATTGGCCAAGTTAATCGGAAGCACACACGCGTACATGGGACCAGACTGTTTTACAGGCATGCAGGTACTGCAGTTAGACATCTACCTACATGCTACTGTAGTACCTTGTGTAGTATTTCGAGCTGGATGCTGAATTTGGAAAGCTCTCGGCAAGTAGAGGCACATGAGGTGTTGCTACATGCGGACCAGAGAAACTCTCGCCGTAGCGGTCGATCGTTTGCTTACCGAGACTGTAACATGGTTTAAGCCCCCCGGCGTGATAGCGTCGATGGCGAACAAAACGTGGTCAAACGCCCATCTACGAGCAATTTTGCCATCCGCTAACTGACATCTGCCTGGAGCCAGAGAGCAAGCGTCGCACCATTTTCTCCGAAGAGCGCATCTTCTTCTGCTGGGTGACATAATGTCGACCCAATGCCTCGGGATGTGGCTTCTGGAAGCAGCTCGACAAAGCTGGACCAAGGATCCGCAAGCAATTTCAGCATCGCGTTTGGAGGCTGTCTGACGCAAGTTGGCTGTCATGCGGAGCCCTCCTATCAGGCCTAGCGCACGGATAGCAGGCAGGGGGAGGTTTGCCAAATCCTGCCGTATCAGGGTGCAGATCAATTGGCGGGCTGTTAAGGCGTCCATGTATCCTCAAGTACTGCCATCTTGTGGTTCCATGGCGACGGGGGCGGAGCAGAAGCTCCGTTGTGCCTCGATCTTGGAATACCAGACGGTCTTCTGTTTTGCCAAGGTCGCGATTCACGGTTGACAATGTGAAATCAAGATCATGTGGTATGAGGAGTTTGGACAGCTCGTTTGATCGTGAGAACAAGCAAGGTGACGGATAGCAGCTAGTATCTTATGCTAAGTGGCCAGCTAGATCATATTAAGGAGAAGCAGAGAAGGGAGAAGCCAACAGCATTCAAAGATACTTTAAAAAGTTGCAGGTTGTCTTTACGCGCTGTGATGCTTCAAAGGGCGCTGGAGGATACGAATTTTAGTACTTGTTATGTTCAGCCAGACTTTCTTGTTAACTGGGGAATATCAAATGAGGCTTTGAGCACATGCACGTATTACTAACCTCTACATCGCTGGAAGCAAGCAAGAGATGCGGTCCCAAGGTACCTGGGTGGTACTTTTTCCTGCGCCACAGGCCTAACTGCTCCGCATCGAGATCGCGATCTCCCGACCAGAATCCGATGAGTTCAAAAGTTACAGATCGGGGCGCGAGCGCTAGCCCAACCATGCATTTTCGAATCGGTGGCCTTCTTGCTGTTGCAGCTGCGCGGAGGGAGATGGATCTTTTTTGAGGGGGAAGATTAAAAGCTCCAAGCCTGCCAGCCCACACACTCATTCCCTTTCTCTTCCTTGCTGCATCAGCATCACCGAAGTTCTATGATATCTCTACTTTAAGTGCTACTTAGTTTTTAACTTTTATACTTTACTATTTCGTGAACAATTACCTACGGCGAACGCTATCGTATATTACTTCAACTGTACTGCTACCAACTAAGGCGGTACCTTTCCCCACGACGAGTGTCTCTTACATTGCGGAGGAGCGAGGTGCCTTTTGGTTCTTCACTTCTACGTACTTGATTTCGACTTCGATTTCTAGAACCCAGCCGAAAATCATTTAACTACCCCCCAACGGGGGATTTCGGCTACAGTTCATTCTATCGAACCTTTCAAGATCCGGTATCGCAAACAAGTATGGACAAGGTGGACACCAGAGTTTCAGTCGATTGCCCTCCCAGGAAGACAAATGGCAAACCCAAGCAGAAACAGCAGGCGAAACATCAGAAATCAAACTCCCAGGTGAGCCTCAGAATATCCATAACTATGGCAGGATGCTAAGCGGTTACAGTCGGAGCGAACTCATGATGAGAACACAGAGCGGGCGTATATAGCTGCCTCACGGCGCAGTGACCGAGACATAGAGGCGCGGATCAAATCCGCTTTGCAGGCTAGCAAAATACACAAGAAACGAACCGGGAAAGCTCTCCGAATCACCCGTGAGATTGTTCTCAATGAGGCTATGTATGAGGAAGAGGATACCGAGCTGGAACGGTTCAGAGAGTGGAGCTTCCGCTTGTCATCGGGTTCTTTGCAGGGAGGCCATGGAAAAGAAGTGTGCGACCTCATAGAGTCATCTCTCCAAAGATGGCGGGGAAACGATATCAATCAGGCCTTTGAGCAATACTTTCCCAATTACAAACAAGCAGCAGCCCAACCAACAGGTCCTCAATGGTATCCGCGACAGGCTTCACTGCAGCCACTACCTCAGCAAACTTCTCCGATTGACCCTCCAGGGATGATACAGATTTCTGGGATGCAAGTGCAGGTGCCGATCTCCGGAATGTCTGCTCACGGGGTGCAACAGACTCCCTGGATGGGACAGTCCCCTGAGATGCAGATGCAGTCTCCCGTGGGGATGGGAATGATTTCTCCGGCCCAATTACAGTCTCCTCTTCTACAGATGGGACAGACTCCTGAGATTAGGCACGCTTCTCCGACACAGCAAGATTTCGATTTGTGTTCTCAGTTCGTGGATTCAGGCATCAACACCCCCT
Source organism: Trichoderma harzianum CBS 226.95 (assembly GCF_003025095.1). Classification (NCBI taxonomy): domain Eukaryota; kingdom Fungi; phylum Ascomycota; class Sordariomycetes; order Hypocreales; family Hypocreaceae; genus Trichoderma; species Trichoderma harzianum. The sequence continues at coordinate 1,208,318 of NW_020209253.1, read as the reverse complement.
CAGCTGAGATACTTAGTGGTCTTCGAGAGTTCACACGCCTCACCCCTGAGAACGACACATTCTCCGATGAATCATCCACCCCTCCCGAACTCAGTCATCTCAACCAAGCTCAGTTACCTACTCCGATATCTACATGCTCCTCATGCACTTGTAACCCGGCTCAGAAATACACCTGTGACAGTTGTCGGACGTTTGTGTGGTTTGCATAACGGTCTCAGTCACAAGTGATCATATTTCAGATATTTCTGCGTTCCCTATTTTTTATGCTTTGGAACATGAATCACGACGATGTCTCTGATGCTGCAGCGGCAGTCCTTGTTCTCTTCTCATACTGGACATGTCATGGCAGGCGTCATCAGTAGAAAGCATATTTGCAGTTTCTTTCTATATACCTACCTATATTTCATTTTTCTTTTGTGTTTCCCATCATTTTTATGCTTTTGCTGGCGGAGCAACGAGGGTTTTTATTGTGTCATTTGCGTTGCAGTTGCCGGCATACGATGGGATGCAAGTTTGATCTCCACTTCAATGGACGCATTTATGAAAGGGGCATCGCGCCTCCTTTTTTCCCCTCTTCGGTGTTCTATTCTTCTCCTAATTTTCCTTTTTTCCTAGTCCCCAAAAGGTCGATTAGAAGGATAGTCGTAAGAGCTGGAGTTTGGCAGTTGGGCAATGAGTTTTCTTATCATTCAACATAAAGTTTAACTATAAGTCTAAAAAAAATTAATAAAATAAGCAATTGGTCAATTATACCTAAGAGTTCGCGAGCAACATGAGATGCGGTTTCAAGTGATTCACTAGCGATGTTTGTTCCCCATGTAATTGCGTGTAGCTCGCAAATCTTTGTCATAATCAAATCAAACCAGGCCTCGTGATGAATCAATGCACACAAACAGCGGCGAGCAATAGTAGCACGACATGCTTACATGTATGTATTCAAACAATTGAAGTCAAGGTCAATGGCTCCCAAGCCTTGCCGTAAATGACGTCTCTAGCTCCCCGCTATTAAGCCATCAAGCTCGCAGCATCAGATCCCCTGACCAGCTCTTCGCCGCCCCTCTTTTCCCTTTCCAGCACAGTAGTTCCATAAAGGTGCGTGGGGTCATTCATATGACGCTCACTTCTTCGTTCTTGCATTTCCTGCTCCTGCAGCTCCCCAACTTTTGCCTCTCTTCCTCCCCCTTCTCAGCTTTCCCCCCAGAGTCGCATCATCCAAATTACTGAATCACGCGATTGGCCGCTGTGTGTGCATCCAGAGTCGTGCAGCTCCCGGGGAATTGACTTGTGTCGTTCGATCGCGTGTCGTGTGTTGCAAAGGAAAGACCACCTGACAGGGCTGGTGTAAGAGGAACAAAAGAAGCTGCCTTGGAGGCTGAAGCTAAACGCAGAGAGCTTGCCCAGGCAGCATCAACGCATAAATACAGACAATCTTCATTCCTGTTTCTGCATTCTTGTTTCTGCATTCTCTACCTAGTCACGGCGGCGGAAATTACAGCAATTACTTCCTAAGGCATATAGCATTGTCGCTCCGATGGCTTCCACCGTGGATCCCAAGGAAAAGTTCTATCGTCACTTTCGTGACAGCATTGAAGGTGGGCTGCTGCTTCTGGCCTACTTAGGGCTTATGTGGTGCCTATTCATCACCGCATGATTGCTAACGACTCTCCTTTCCTCCTCTGCAGTTCTTCAAGATCAGATTGGTCAATTAGCACATCTATCTTCCATCGGAGGCGAGCGACAAGAGGCTACAGACCACATCCTGGCTGGCATCAGCAAGCTGCAGAATGAGGTTGCCGATGCCGCCGAATTCACCCCAGCATACGATCGACGCCAGTACTCAGATGTCTGTCGTCCTCCATAATTCCATGTAAAGAGAAGCCAGACTGATCGCGAATCATGTTTATAGGCAATCAGAAGCCTCCAAGATAAGCTCAACGAGACGATTGCCAAAGTAGCACCAAAGTCACGCTTCCAGTTTAGGCGCACTGGAACTGACCATGTTGACATGGGAGCACCCGAAAACGACCCGCGATTGAACCCGGGCAGCTTATCCCGACGCCCTCACAGTCCAAAAAGTGCACCCGGAGCAGCGAGAAGCATATCGGAGGAGGCCCAGGATACCGTAGGCGAGCTGCGATCAAAGGGAAAAGACTACAATGAGGAGCTGGCGAAGCCCGATGCCTCATCCATCCGAAAGCCCAGCTTCTCTGCTGCTCAGAGTATCGGCATCTCGGACCAGACTGGCCTTCACATTATCCTTCCATCCTCTGCTTCGCGAGCCACCGCCGCAGGTTGGCTACGGGACCTGAAAGACTGTGTTATTGACCTTTCAATACCCACAGCCCAAGGAGCACCATTTCCCGGGCTCACTCTCAAGAATATCGACAGATGTCTTATCGTGGCCGGTAGGGTAAATGGGCCCATACACATCAACGATGTGTCCAACAGCACTTTGGTCGTTATAGCGCGACAGGTCCGAATTCATGACTGCAAAAACGTCAATATTTATTTGCACTGCGCTAGCCACCCCATTATTGAAGACTGCTCAGGCATGCGCTTTGCTCCTCTTCCTTCGTGTTATGTATGTCTCTGTCCTTTGTTTGCATCTTTGTTTTTGTGTAACGAGAGGTGCTGACTTTGTTTGTCTGTACAGCAAACCGAGTCCGATAAGTCGACAGAGAATCAGTGGGACCAGGTTGATGATTTCAAATGGCTGAAAACAACCCAGAGTCCCAATTGGACCACTCTATCCGAAGCTCAGAGGCTTGAAGAGGAGGTTTGGACCAAGATTGTGCCGGGTCAACCAGGCGGCAGTGTCGAACAAATTCTGGCCAAGGTTGGGATTCCGCCGAAATAAGGTGGCTGGCTTGCGGAGGGAGTGGACGTAGGCCATTGCATTATCGAGCGTCGCATACGTAAAAATAGCTAATAGGTAGCCTCTCAGGGGGAACATTATCCAGGCGTGGTTACTTTTGATGTGGGCTCGAGAGGGATTCAAATGACTGCACAAGTCTCTTCTTCATAGTTCCATTTTGTCTCCGGTAGCGTATGCATCTTTGCTAAACTGTACGCCGCTCTCGCGAAGTTTTTCTAACAAAGCACGCTGCATCTCAATTCGCGTTTCGAGCTCTTTGATCTCGGTCCTTTGCTCTTCGATGGAGCGATCCATGTCGGGCAACGCGCGAACCTGCGCCCTGGCGTGCTGCAATTTGTGCTTGAGCTTGTCGGTAGCACCAGGAACGTCCTTAAATGAGAGCTGCTGGCCGCTGCTGCTTGGCCCGCCAGGAGTAGCTCCTGTCGTGAGGCCAGTAGAGGACTGGAGTCCGGCACGGACTTTTGCTAGGACAATGGACAGCTCTGACAGAGAGTCGAGATCATCGGGGGACAGCGTAGAAGGCAGAGAGAGTGCCGGCAGTTCTGAAGCCATGGTAACGCGTTGGATTCAGGATGTCAAGTGATCGAGGTATCAGAAACGCGTAGGGAGGGTATGGTAGACGCCAAGTTGACAGATAAGACTCAAAGCGTATGATCAATAACGATGGATAATAGCACGACTACTGATCGTAGCTGCGCATGGCACGCCCTGATTGATTGGTTCACGGGGAATTTTGTCTTGCAAGGCGTTGACGGGGTTATTGAGGGGAGTTGGCAGAGATTAGACGCAAGCTTAGTGGCCAGGGCGAGAAACGGCCCGATGCACGGAGGGCTCTTTAGCGCAGCCGCTGCGCAGCCGCCTTCTGCGCAGAAGCTGCCCATGTCTCATACAACTTATCAGCAGAGATAATGGATGACATCGGCGGCCCATCGCCATCAACCCCACCATCCAATCCTTAGTACAGGTGGTATGTTTCTAGGATTGGCAGTGGGAAAAAAAGCTTCATCTCCCCATCAAATCACGCACCTACTGTCCTCTTCCTCCTTACACTCTCTTCATTCCGCCAAATCTGCCATTGAGCCCTCTCACCATGTCCAAGACAGAGCAAAAGGCCTGCCTCAGTACGTCTCATCCTCACTCCCAACCATTGCCCCGCCATGCCTCTCCAACCCCTCAACCAATCCCGCGCCCAAACCTACGTCGCGTCAAATCGGCGCCGGCCACGGTTCAGATTGGATCGCCGCCTAAGAGGCCGGACTATGTCCTTGCCTGCTGCTTCGTTCTAGTGTATCTTGAGCTTGGGTGGCTAATTCTACTGCTGTTGCGCTCTTACAGTCGTCATTGATGGCTGGGGCATCCCCTCCGACGAGAGCCCCAAGGATGGCGATGCCATTGCGGCCGCCGAGACGCCCGTCATGGACGAGCTTTCCAATAGCGAGACTGGATTTACCGAGCTCGACGCCTCATCGCTGGCGGTGGGACTGCCTGAAGGATTGATGGGTAACTCTGAGGTCGGCCACTTGAACATCGGCGCTGGACGTGTTGTCTGGCAGGATGTCGTTCGCATCGACCAGACCATCAAGAAGGATGAGTTCGCCGACAACGAGGTTCTCAAAAAGACTCTCGAGGGTGCTGCAAGCGGCAATGGCCGTCTGCACCTCTGTGGCCTGGTTTCTCACGGTGGTGTGGTAGGTGGCTTCTTTTGAGAAAGCCTGGGCTAAGAATATACTAATGTTCCGACAGCACTCCAAGCAGACACATCTGTATGCCATCCTCAAGGCTGCCAAGAAGTACAATGTTCCGAAGGTCTTCATTCACTTCTTCGGTGACGGCCGTGATACCGACCCCAAGTCTGGTGGAGGTTACATGGAAGAGCTGGTGGACTTCATCAAGGAGCTCGGCCTTGGCCAGATTGCCACCGTTGTCGGCCGGTACTATGCCATGGACCGCGATAAGCGATGGGAGCGTGTCGAGGTTGCTCTAAAGGGTCTTATTCTGGGCGAGGGCGAGGCGACTGAGGACCCGGTTGCTACTATCAAGGCTCGATATGAGCTCGAGGGCAAGGAGAATAGAGATGAGTTCTTTACACCCATTATTGTTGGCGGCGATGAGGGCCGTATCAAGGGTAAGTTTACTGGGAGTTATCATTCGATCAATTGGATATTCAGGGCTAACACTCCATGAACCAGATGACGACACTGTCTTCTTCTTCAACTACCGATCTGATCGCGCACGACAAATCACCCAGGTGCTCGGTGATGTTGACCGATCTGTCCTGCCCGACTTCCCTTACCCCAAGATCAACAAGCTTGTTACCATGACCCGATACAAGACTGATTACCCCTTCGACGTCGCCTTTGAGCCCCAAAAGATGGACAACGTCCTAGCTGAGTGGCTTGGAAAGCAAAACGTTGAGCAAGTCCACATCGCCGAGACTGAAAAGTACGCCCATGTCACCTTCTTCTTCAACGGTGGTGTTGAAAAGGTCTTCCCTCTCGAGACTCGTGACCAGGACCAGGACCTTGTTCCTTCCAACAAGTCGGTTGCGACCTACGACCAAGCCCCCGAGATGTCTGCAGACGGCGTGGCGGACCAGGTTGTCAAGCGCCTGGCGGAGCAGAAGTTCCCCTTTGTCATGAACAACTTTGCTCCTCCTGACATGGTTGGCCACACTGGTGTTTACGAGGCTGCCATTGTTGGCTGTGCCGCCACCGACAAGGCTATTGGAAAGATTCTGGACGCATGCAAGAAAGAGGGGTACATCCTGTTCATCACTGCCGATCATGGCAATGCCGAGGAGATGAAATTCTCCGATGGAAAGCCCAAGACTAGCCACACCACCAACAAGGTGCCGTTCATCATGGCCAATGCTCCCGAAGGATGGAGCCTAAAGAAGCAGGGTGGTGTCCTTGGCGATGTTGCCCCTACTATTTTGGCTGCCATGGGATTGCCCCAGCCTGAGGAGATGACGGGCGAGTCCCTCCTTGCAAAGGACCTTAAGAGGAGTGCTGAGTAAAGGGGTGCTATACCTAAAACGAGCGAATAAGATGAAAATCCAAGCAAATACTGAGACTGCAGAGACTATGTGGACATGATTAAGAGCAAGATATATAGATTAAGATGAGCAAGAGACGAGCATTGCATACCTAGTATAAGATAGAACAGAAATAAGAAACATGGATACCGCTATGAACAGAATCTGCATCTGATGGGTAGGGTGACATTGGTCACCTTGATTAGCACCCGCGCATTCTATTACTGTGGCAAGGTGATGGTCTTTCGTGTCTCTGTTCCTGGATAAGTCAACCCTAATCTACCAGGTAGTATGTGCGATACTACTTCTGGCATTGGAGAGAGCTTCATCTCCCCAATTAGGAGCATTAGCTCCGGTGGGCGTGGTGTGATATCAGGGCGCTATTCAGGGTCCCTGCGGCTGGGCTTGGGCTGTAATAGAATAGAACTTTTGGCCGTGAGCAGCAAGATGGGAATAGCTTCCCCCACAAGCCTGAGCGAAAAAAAAAAACCCCGATCGCTAAAGAATTGTGGTTGCTATGCGTGTCTCTGTTACCTACCTAGGCACGCTCCTATGAAGGTACCTTGAAGTTTTTATAGTATGGTTCACCACGGGGAAGGCCTGCGATCTCTTGCGAAGATATACATTGTCAAGCTTATTACGGTAACCCTCTTCTTTTTCGTACCTTGTAACCATTGTTGGAGTTCAGTTAAGCTTTTCAAGGCACAAGTATCAATGCTAATTCTCCTGCGCTTAAACTAGGACAGGCCATTGCACAACCCTTGCAGATCGATCAGCAAGCAGGGTCGTGCAGATTCTACAGCCCAAAGCTAGTGGCAACGCGGCAACGGCAACGACAAGGAGAGAGTCGCCTCTTCCGCTCAGCCTTGCTATTGCAAGTTTCTCCACGAGAATAATAAGATAAGATCCAACGAATCGGTACTCTCTTGGCAAGGAGGCAGCTGAGCAGAGGACCCCCTGGGAACGAAACAAGGTGCGTTTCCTATTGGCACGCCCAACGATACTTTAAAGACGGAGTATGCATGTAGGCAAGCTCCGATTTGGGCTGTTGGTCCCGAGGCGGTCTCCCGACCTGAGCTAGCAGTGCAGGTTGGAGAGATCGAGGCGGCTTTCGCCCTGGGGGTGTGGATTGAATAAAAACTGCCCGAGACAACCGTGACAGGCGGTGCTGAGGCTGTGATACTGCGTGTGGATGGTGGTTTGGGTAGCATCAACGTAGAACGCCGTGAAAATGGAGGAGCTTAGATAGGGCTGCACCGTTTAATACTGCTAGGTATTATACAGAAACGGTAGAAGCAAAATAGAATTAGCATTGGCTGATACAACGGGAGATGGAAAAACATTGGCTTGTACACATGCTTGAAGAAGCCCGTGTTAACAAACACTTTTATATCACAGGAAGGAAGCCTTTGATTGCAATCAAAGAAGCCAAAGAAAAATAAGAGGACAGTGATTGCATTTACCGTCAACTTTTTCCCTTTCCTGAAGACTCGGCTTTTGAAAAAGCATGGAATCCAATATCTCCAACCATCGGTATCTTGTGCACTAGCGTACCTTGGAGTTGGAGTCTGAGTGGGGGCCGGTTCTCGGTGATTCCATCACGTGCCTAAGCAGTGCAGATCCAGGGCTCAGCAGCACGAGGCAAATGCGCAGATGTCATTGTGCCCATAAAGTTGGAGTGAAATGGCTGTGGGCAGGGAATCGGTGGAGTTTTGGAACTGTGATGTTGAGGGAATGAGGCCGATCCATGCCACTGCGGGGAAGCTCATCATGCATCTTGGCGTCACTGGCAAATCGTCGGCCAGGGGTCCCGTGTGAAGGATCTGTCTCTTTTCAAGACATTGTACGGAGTAGGGCAGTTACTGTTGAGATGCGGTAACAGCAGTGCATGGAATGTGACTGTGTGGAATAAGAGAAAACAGATGCATGACTCGCCGACAAGAAGCTGGAAATTCTCAAGTCGTGCAGCAGTAATATTCGTAAACGCAAAGTACTAAGAGTCCCATCACAGTCGTACCGGATCCCAGGCGAAGGAAGTCAAAGTGCTCGTACTAAATTGTTTCCAGTTTAGAGGGCCACTCACACACCCAGGCACACCAGCCCGCTCACACACCTCGCCGTTGCGAGACGGGCCCGTCTAGACCCATCGACAATCCTTGCGTGCAAACCGTTCTGGACTACCCATCTGTCTGAGGGCAGACGTCATAATCGCGCCACATTGTAGCCCGCCTGAACGGCTGGCCCCTGATTGAGATGCTGATTGCCCCGAGTCAAGGATGCCAACCGCTGGAGAGGGATGGCGCATCGTTGGATCCCTTGTTCGGGCTGACGACGCGACTCGATGGGCTTCAATAATTTCTGAGGACTTTGGGCCACATGACGGGTATGCGGAGGTACGTTAGCTCACATCAGTGCTCTGTAGGTGGTCTCGAAATCAGAGATTGTAAACGACTCACAACACGGAGATCTGGAAGCAGACAAAGTCGTACGTACAGTAGGAGTACGGTAACAGTGCAGCCAGTGTCGCGGATCAAGTTAGTTCCGAAGGCTGACCCTGGCCACCTATTTGGTCGATGCCAGCCAAAAACCAAGATCTACACCCTCCAAACCTTGCGACCTGCGTCCCCGCAAGGTGATGGTTGGCTAGGCCCACAGGTGGAGAGATGGCAGCCAAGGAGCTTCACACGCTGCCGAGCAAGGATCATGTGGGCGCGCAAGGCCGACAAGAGTCTAGTTGAAGGTCTAGTTGAAGCGAGGAGCATCTTCATGTACAGTACCTACTCGTACAGCCCTAGAGCTTCTCCTAACCAAGCCTTGACTGACGCAAATAGTGATACAGAAAACGGGATGCTGGACCGAAGCCCGCTGCTCTTGGGATCGGATAGACTGCAAGCGGTATTGAACTCTGTACGCTGTACTCCGTACTCCGTACTCCATATTACTGGCACAAAGTTGACGGCTTTGGCGCTTGTCAAGGCTTGATTCCTCTCCCTGGCACCGGCGACTAGCTCGCAGCCACGCTCGTGTTAGCGCTTCTGGGAGCCAAATGGCCTGTCAAGGCGCTGCCAGACGGGGCTGTTGCACATTGCCTCTCCGCCGAGCATCTGGGGGGCTGTATGGAAAGAGAAACGACATACGAGTGGTGGTTGTGCATACGAGTACCTAGCAGGATAAGCTGACCCTGCAATAGGTAGCGGCGGGAGCAGAACCATCGTTAGCAGAGGCCCAATAGCATCTCTCAAGCTTCCTCGGCTGAATTCTGCCATCGCCAGAGTGATAAGAGAGGCCCTGTGGATACACAAACCACATGCCGTCCACCTGTTGTTGTCCGATTTGCCCACGGTTCCGCACCGTGTGCTCGACTTACAACTCGTACACATACATACTTGGATGAGCATCTGATGGAAGCTCCTCGCTAACAACACCCCTCTGGAGTGAGACATGGCCTCGCTAGCTCCCAAACAAGACCCTGATTTCCATGGTTTGCGTTGATGCTCCTGCGATTGCCCCGATCGCAGCACCATGATTCCTGACCTGCCAATCGAAGCCTCACGGCGCCATCACGCTGGGGTTTGCCCACCGACTGGCTGCGGCGAAAACTCCGGGCTTGCCACTCAACATTCTGGCGACAGACTCACCATTGTCAGAGAAAATCTTTACCCAGTATCCATTTCTACTTGACCTGTTCTGTAGGGACTCATCTTTTTTCTCCATCGCCGTGAAGAGTCAAAGACGCCGGTCTGGAATAAGGCTGGTCTTTCAGGGTCATCGCGCATCCCTCCTATCTGCATACATCGTCAAGCCCTCAATTTTTTTTTTCGGTCCAAAATTTCCCTCCCCCTACCCAGCTGCCACACACACGCCCCTCCTTTTTTTTCTTCTTTCCCCTTCTACGACGAATACAGACCAGCCTCACCACGGCGATCAACCCCAAATCATACTTGTACCTCACCTAGCCCAGGCTGGTGTCGACGACGAGCTTCCTCCAACCCCACTGACCATCATCGCCCTTGTTATTCCCCGTCAGCTTCTTCATTTCCCCTCAGCACCACGACCTCTTGACCCCGTTGCATTCAAGCGCCCTCTTGGCACATTCGTGGATCCCTCAAACTCTGGCGACGAGCATCACCAAGTCGTAGATGTGATCTGGCCGCGGACATCCCTTCTGACAGTCGAACACGCATATTTAACGGGACGCGACTGAGTACCATTGAGAGAGACGGAGCTGTCTCCGAACCCGCGCGGCTGCCCTGCCATTTGAACCCCATCTGACAACGCAAACAGCCGCGAGGGGCTGGATTTGATTTGACCGGGAAAAACGACAAACTCAAGGCATTTGCTATTGAACAGCTGGTGTACACGATTTCTGGCAGCAAAGAAGGACGACGTGAATTGAAATACGGCGCCGTTACTGCCTTCGTGTGATCGATTCATCCTCGCCACCTAGTGCGAACTCGAGCTCCCTTTTCCGTTTCTGCACCGATCAAGACGTATACGAAGATCTTGGATCGCGCTGGCAATTTATTCATTCTTTCATTGCTCTTAAATCTTTTTTTTTAACCTCCCCTTAATATTCGACCTCCGCATCTGATTTTGTTAGCGAGATCTGTTTACAAGACTCGGTCTTTTCTGAGGTGAGTTGCCCGAGGTTGTTGCGGCCCTCTTTGCTTATCCAGTTCGATCGATCGATCGCACCCAGGTGCCACGGAAAAATGACACGCCGCTTTTGTGCTCGATTGACTGGCCCTTTACCCATTCCGTTCGCCAATCTCCTCGTCACAGGCACACAGTTTTGAAAGGAATATCCCGTTAACAATGCGTCTACAGAGTATAGGTGATTGACGAGTCGTGCTACGTCACAAGCCGTCATTTTGCTTGGACCCTTGAATACCCTCTTATTATTATCCCTTGCTCCCAATTCGGACTGAAGAAGCTTCGTCTGGCAACTAGAGAATGATTCATGATTAGCGTGATCAAAATACTGTTTGCCAACATCTGGATGCTTCTTACCTGAATTACAATGCAGCCAGCAGAGGATAGACCTCACGAACCACCCCTATCATCGACAGGCCACCCTCTCCCCCGACGATCTTCACCAGAAAACTCCATCACGCTGCGACACCACCAACTCGCCCACGATGCCTCCATGAAAGCAAACCGCGGCCCAGGTCCGCCGAATCAAGGCGGCCAAGATTCACCATCGCCTCGTCGGGCTTCATCGGGGGAGAGTCACGAAACTGGCCAGAGTGATGCCAAGAAGTGGTTCAACCAGTCCAACCAAAATCCAACGGCTACCTTTGACAGCAACGCCATGGATGGTAAGTACCCATGTCGTAGGTTGGTGAGCTAATGCATCAAAGTACTCACACTCAACACAGTTGATCCGCCATTCTTCCAAAAAGAATCAGACTCCTCCAACGAAGACAAGCCCTATCAATTTCAACCAGCCTTGCCTCGGCTCCAGTCTAAAGCCCGTAGTAGCAGTGCTGATGACTACCGAAGCGTCATCGACGATCTCACCGTGGAGATCCAAAAGTTGAAGGAAGAGTTGAAGCGCTACAGGCAGCACGGCCCTGATATGCTTCGGAAAGACAAACTATTTGAAATCAAGATACATGGGCTACCGAAGAGGAAAAAACGTGAACTGGAGGCCACGCTCCGAGACTTTACAGCGAGTTTGGGAGACTCGCCCGATACCTCTTCGTCTCAGCGTAACAAAAAATCGTCGAGGCATGCCACGCGCGATCGGATGTATGCTGGTTCAGGCTCAAAGTCACAGTCGAAGCATGCTTCGTCGTCGTCTGGATCGCATACAAGACCAGTTGACTCTGCCTACGCGTCCATGTCGACTGGTGCTGGCTCCTCTGGGACCTCGTTAAATAGACCTCAAGGAGGCTCGCGGTTCAAGACGAACGACCAGAAAGTAGAGAACTACTTGCGCGAAATCCCCGAGGGACTGTATCCCCGTTTTGTCGCTATGACAGAAAAAGAAAAAAAGAAACTAGTGGTCAGGCGTCTTGAGCAAATATTCACGGGGAAAATCGGAGGCAAGCATGTTCGTCGGAACCAGCCCCTTCGACCGCCTGCCATATCCACCATCCCACCACCAGTACAGGCGATATCGGGCAATCCGTCTCCCCAGAGGTCATCTCTGGTGCAGCAGCCAAAGCCTGGCCTGACTGCCAATACCAGTGGTAACTCCAATCCTGCACTGGAACCTATGCGCGAAGCTCGAATTCTTCCCCAGGAACATCAATCCGGACATACGGGGAAAAAGAGCAGATCTCAAGACATGGGCTCAGCGTCCAACTCTAACGAAGATCAAACCGAATCAGGGGGCAACGGCAACAGTAGTGGCAACGGCAACGGCAACGGCTCAGGGACGAATACGTCGCCGCCTATGCCGCCGCCTCCCGAGCAGCGACCCACGAGGCCCAGGGATCTCGATCCTGATCGCGTCCAGATCCCGTCCGAGAATATGGAGTACATAAGGCATTTGGGTCTTGTCCCTCCAGAGCTACTCTCCAGCCCTCCAGAACGGCTAAATGACGACGTTCACCCTGACGAGGAGGGCTGGGTGTATTTGAATCTCCTCTGCAACATGGCGCAATTGCACATTATGAATGTCACTCCGGACTTTGTACGGAATGCCGTCGTAGACATGAGCGCAAAGTTTCAGCTCTCGCCAGATGGCCGAAAAATAAGATGGCGCGGTGGTACAGACGGCACCAAATTCAGTAGCGATAGTTCAGGCGACCATTCTCAGCGGAGCCCAGAAACGGATGACACGGACACAAAAGCCGACCACCACAAGAGACAGAAGACCGGTTACTCAACCGGAGATTCTGGGAGCTCAGGCAATAACTTATCCAAATTTGGACCACAAGTTTCGGCCTCATCCGAGAGCTTCCACTACAAACCTCTGTTCCTTCATCAGCAGTCGCCCCAGGAGCAATCGTCGATGGAGGATGGCACGCTATCGTCTTTCGGTCCCATCGAGGAGAGTAATGCCGACTCGCGGTGGGGCCAGAGCGGCTCTGGTGCCTCAAATCGTCGTAAACGTCGTCGCGATGGTGCTATCATCTACTATAGTGGTGCTCCGTTTTGTACCGACTTATCTGGAGATCCAGGAGATATATCGCCAACAACGTACATGCTATCGAGCGGTAGGGAGCGGTTGGACCCTCAGGTGCAGTTTGTCCGGCCGATACCCTTTCGATCGGGATCAGGATCTTCGATGACTAGGCGGCCGTTGAGTGATGCTAATCTTGACCTTGGTTCCGTACCCAAATTGGATGTCAGCGATGAGGTTGGCGTGCCCGAACTGGTAACTGACTCAGGAGATGAATCTAGTGACCTCAGCATGGAGTTTCCTTGGAGTGATGCACAACAAATACTTGAAGTTCGCCCCCTTGAACCATGTGGTCTGGGTGGTGTGCTGCCAGAGGATCACTTCATGGTGGTGGTTACGACCAGGCGATCGAAGCTTGATGCATATGTCGGTCAGAGGAGTGTGGGTCAACCCAAGTTGTCCGAAGAAACGACAGATCACATCATCAATCGGCTAGCCACAATGTCAACTTCGTCGCCTCGCTTGTCTGTTCGCCGACTGCCGAAGATGGATGATCCGTCGAAAGTCAAGATTGAATACCTTTCGGGCCGCATCAAGCGCCTGAATCCAGTACCACTTCCTCCGCCTGTCATATTTTTCCCACCTTTTAGTGCAGGATCGTGGTCGGAGGACGAGTTTGGATCCGATGGAGATGATGAATTCAATTCCTCAGAAGGACTTATGAGCCGACGAGCAAACCCGCATGAGTCGGATGATTATCCCGACGGTGTAGACTTGAGCAGTGGCGATGAAGATGGAGAAGAGCCCGATGACGATATTGACATGACGAGGAATGAGGGGCGAGATAGCAGCTTGGATGACATTTCACAGCAGGGACTTGGTCGGGTCCCACTCGGATCACGGGGTAGCACCGAGGCAGTCCCAGGAACTATTCGTGGAAGAAGCAAAAGCGCTAGCGCCGAGGCAGTTCTCCGCGCAGGAGGCAGTTCTGCAGCCACTGCAGGAGGCGTCGAGAGCGATTATAGCAGCAGCTCCAAGAAGAGCGGCTGAACACACATAACTTGTGTTCGAAACAGTATCTGGGGAGTGGCATCTCCTCTTGACACGGCAAACCACAACCATTCCCAACGATTTACCAACAATAGCAATACTGGTCAAAGCAATACCAATTTGTGATGGACGAAAAGGGGCGACAAGTGAACCGCTGATACGATGTTGGGTACAAGCTGAGTTTTGACTTTTGGTATTTTTTTTTTTTTTTCATTATGCTTTTTTTTTCTTGGACAGCCATGGAATCTTAGGCGTTGTTTACGGCTGGATGTTGCGAAAGAAAAAAAGTACGATTCCCCCACGAGCGCTATTGATTTATTTTCAGTGTATAGCTTCGATGCGATACAGAGAGATTGTACAGATGCTTTTTCAATTCCCCTCAGCGAGGCCAACATGTATTTAGATGTTCGATATCCTGTATGTTTATATTTAGTTTAGTTATCAAGTGCTTTGATCATCAGCCGCAGCGGAGAGTCTATGGTGCATACTATTTTCTACTTTTGGTAAAGTTATGGCCACGAAGTATGGTGAGATATCTTGTCATAGCTAAGAAGTTATTGGTCTGGGTCTCGGCATATTCGAGTAGGGTCGTAGTTGGACCAGCCACTAAGTTGCAGCCGTAGACCCGGGAATATTTCACCATCTACCTCTTTAGAGTACTAGGTAGTCTCGTGCCATTAACAGATAACCTCAACTTGCTGGATGCTCGTCCAGAAATGTTATTTAAACAAGCGCAATCAGAGGTGAGATGCACGTGATATACAATCGCATCATCAACGGCAGCTTACATGGATGGTGTGGCTGTTGGTTGTTTTGTGGCTGGAGCATCCCGAGTCGATAGGGAGTACGGAGTACCCCGTACTGTATCTCACGCCGTCTTTAGTGCGGCATACGCAATCAGACCACACGCCTGCAGGATGCACGGAGCCCTTTTCTTTCATCATATCAGGCTGAGGCTATTGAGAGGGGCAGCCTGATTCATATAATACTGCCAACTTGCCGCTCGGAAGGCTGGGAAAGCTGAATCTATTTCCTTCTTCTCTACAATTGCCTTGCCTTGCTTTGACCTTCTCACTGTGTTGAACTGGACCTTGTTTGTTGATCAAGATGCGGCTGCAATTGGGTTCGGCCTTTGCGGCCTGGCTCGCGCTCGGCGGCGAGGTTGTGGCCTCCAAAGAAGAGGCGAAATCAAACGGAGTTAGAAACATTGCAATTATTGGTGAGTTGGCATTGGCTGAGGTTGATTTCTTTGCATACTGAGCCCCCTGGATTGAGAGTGGGGTTTGCACACGGAACGTCTATAAGAGAGATGGCACAAGAGGCAGCCTGGAACTAACCAGATACCACAGGAGCTGGAGCTGCCGGGTCTTCGGCTGCGTACCACCTGCGACAATATGCAGATGAAGCAGATGTCAAAGTCAACATCACCATCTTTGAGAAAACGGGACGGATTGGCGGCCGGACGCTGACCGTCAGTGCATTTGATGACCCGCTGCAGCCCATTGAGCTTGGCGCTTCAATTTTCGTGGCTGTTAATTATATCATGTATAACGGTACTAAGAACTTCAACCTGTCCATCGGCGCCAACTACCGCACGGCCAGTAGCCAGGACGATATCACTGCCATTTGGGACGGCGACAGCTTCGTCTACGAGACCACGGATGGCACGTCCTGGTGGTGGGATGCGGGCAAGCTCTGGTGGCGGTACGGCATGAGCCCGTACCGAGCTGTCAATCTGGTCAAGGAAGTGGTTGGCAAGTTCCTCAAGTTGTATGAGCCGCCATATTTCCCGTTTCGATCGCTGACGGCCAGGGCGTACGAGCTGGATCTGGTGAAGATTACAGCTGTGACGGGGGAGCAATTTCTCGCCCAGCATAAGGTTAGAATTGGCAGATCCTTTTACCCTATTGTCATGAAGTGGACCATGGTTTAAGCTGACAACTTCTGTTCTAGATTGATGAGTCGTTTTCGAGGCATATTATTCAGGCGGCTACGAGGGTCAATTATGCCTCCAACCTGGCATATCTTCATGGACTGGAAGCCATGGTAAGCATCCACCAGAACAAGACTCATAACTTTGGACTAGAATACTAATATACAACCCCCTAGGTCTCGTTTGCTACAGATGGCGCCATGTCTGTGAATGGTGGTAACTGGCGGATTTTTGACCAAATGGTCAAGACCAGCGGTGCTGCCATTTACCATGATACCGCCGTCTCTTCCATTGGCTTTGCCAAAGCCAAAACCTCAGCTTCAGCCCCCAGATATGAGATTTCAACAAGATCAGCCGAGGCCGATCCAGAAGTTGTTGGTACAATATTCGATGATGTAATCATTGCCTCTCCTTGGCAGTTCAGCAACATTGAAGCTGGCGAGGGCGTTATCAAGCATCATATTGAGGAAATCCCCTACACCAAGCTCCACGTCACGCTATTTGCCTCTCCATTTAAACTACACCCAGACTTCTTCAAGCTCCCACCGGGATCCAAGGCCCCAAGCAACGTCTACACGACTCTTGCCGAGGGTGAGGAGCCGAAAGAGGGCGCTGAAGGCGTTGGCAAGACAGGCTTCTACTCAGTCAGCACGCTCAGAACGGCAGTCAACCCAAAGACGAACAAGACCGAGTTTGTGTATAAGATATTTTCGCCCAAGCCCGTGACCCCGCAGTTTCTGTCGGATCTGCTTGGCGTTCAGGTGCCAGAGACGTTTACGGCTCCGACGGACGAGGACCGGGGCGGGGACAACCAGAACAGCGGTGTGGACCCGATCTCGTGGTATTACCCGCACTGGTTTTACTCCTACCCGATTGAGCTTCCACGGGTGACATTCCAGGATCCTATCCTGGGCAGCGGGCTCTACTACACATCTGGCATTGAGAGCTTCATCTCAACAATGGAGACGAGTGCCCTGATGGGGATGAATGTGGCGAGGCTCATTGTGGATGATGCAGCGGGCATTTCTCGGGCCGCAGTTCCCGGCTCTGTGAGCGAGGAGGACTTGGGGATGCACGAGGTCAAGGTAGACTTGGTTGTTGAGGAGCCCGGTGAGCTGTAGTTGGGGAGGGGGGATTGGAGAGACTGATTAGAGAGTTAGAGGGGATAAATGGTGGCTTTGGACGACTTTACATCGGCTTGGATGAGGTTGGGTTTTATTGAGCAAGCGGCACATTCCTTGATAGTTTCTGCTATTTGATGGAGGAGGTTTGGAATGAGAATAATTCACTCATTGTTTCTATGTTGTAACAACTGATCCATGGATACAACAAAACTCATGCATTCCACCACACTTGTGCTCTAGTTAAGAGATGGCGTAATCACATAATGATATGCACCGTTCAAATACATCTAAAGCCGTCGAATACCGGCTAATGCACCTCATCTATTTACCCATCTCGCAATTTGCATATACTACTAATACGAAATGTTGGGGAAGGCCTTAAAACGCCAGAGGCGCGACTTGCATTGTCGGTTCATATGCAGAGTATGGTTAGTTTCGTTCGTGTCGATATCGGAACCTTGTACATATCCATTTGCATGTTGTAAATCCCATGATCAGCAGAAAAAAAAAAGGCGAACTCGCATTTTGGTCTAGACAATGCCTTATGGAACGCCAAGCGTCGAAGCGAAAGTCCGGTAGATGCTGCTGCTTCCCCCTCGTTGTCCATTTTTATTATGCTTTTAACGGCAAATGAGTTTTTGGGCCTGCATTTCATGATGTTTTACGTGTATCGTATGTCATTGTTGGGGTTTGCTGTTGTGGCTTGCATTTAATGAAACCCCCTCCTTGTTGATGCGTGTCATCGGATATGGGGGAGATAAAAGGCTATACGCTTTCGAGATGATGATTATAATCTACTGCAATGGTGGTTATCTTGACTCCTCTCGTTGTGGTGGGAGGAGCATGCCATATGCCTCCATGTATGCCCGTATCTGTTATAGTAGGTGGTGATATTCGAAGCACTCGTACACCCAAATCGCCAAGTCTCCGAGTCTTGTCCGGCTCAAAAGGGGCCGAGAAGGGTCTTAGATAGCAACGGCTCGTCTTAGCTTCGTGGTTCGCTGATTAGGGATTTTGCTTGTCAACGTGGGGCCGTTGAAGCGACGATACTGGCCGCTGCTAGTGTAGGTTCTTTTTTTTTTTTTTCCCCTACGGAAATCCCCATCTTATCTCTGCCCATTTCTTCCGTTTGGTGAGGTGATGTGAGGGGCGATAGGGTGCTCCGGCGCCTCCTCGTCCTCCCTACTTCTTCGTGTCGTCGTTTCGTGCTTCAATTGGAAAACTGCAACGGTATCACTGCCTCTGTATCATCTGCATGACCACCACAATTACGATGTAGAGCACAAGCACAAGCAATTCCGCTTCACCAAACAGAATCCCGGGATCCCGCGTCCGATAGTCGGGATGTCTTTTGGCGGCCGGCCTGCGTCGGCATGTGCCGGGTAAGCCACTAGTGGCGCCGGCTCCGGCGGAGACTCTCTTTAGCTTCGCGTCCAGAGCCCATTGAACAACTTTAGCACGAGTAATAGCAATGGCGAGGCAAAGACGTGGAACCCTTTGAATTTTTTTCTCCGGGGCGCAAGTCGGAGTTTCGTAATGGATCAATTCTGCAGTGTTTTCCTTGCATTGCCAGGGGAGCATATTTCTAATCATGACACCCGTCTGTTATCATTAGCTAATTGGCAGGGGAGAGGCTCCGTAGATGCCCCAGTTGCCCGGGCGTATGTACAATTATCGTTGGGTTCCATGCCTTGCTCTTGCTTGTGTTCCTATCCTCTCTTTGTAAGACAGAGAGAAGCTGCTCTCCGCCTCTTCTTTCTTCCTTCACCATAAGCTGCTAGTTGTTTACTTTCCACATCATAGAGCTTCATCCAATATATCTATATCGTTCTTCGTTTAGATTCACCGGCTTAGACTCTTCTTTACGCAAACATACCTTGATCTTTCCAATTCCAGCATCAAAATCACAATGCCTGCCAGCGGTCCCGCATCGGCCAAGACAAAGTACAGCTTCACCGACGACTACAGCGAGGGAGCCCATCCCGACGTCCTCAATGCCCTGCTGCTGAGCAACAATACTCAAGAGGTTGGCTATGGCCGCGACACTTACAGCGAGACGGCCCGCGATCTGATCCGCCGCCACCTCGGCCGTGACGATGTTGGCATCTTCTTTGTGCCCAGCGGCACTTCGGCCAACGCAATCTCCATCGCCGCCTGTCTTCGACCCCATGAGGCCGTCATTGCCTGCAGCTCTGGACACATTGTGACCCGAGAGACGGGAGCCGTCGAGGCTAGCGGCCACAAAATCATCAATGTCGCTCCCGTGAACGGCAAGATGACTCCGGAAACCCTCACCAAGGCTCTCGACGACAACTGGCACTTCCCTCACATGGCAAAGCCCCGTCTCGTTTACATCTCCAACGCCACTGAGATTGGCACTATCTACACCAAGGCCGAACTGACTGCCTTGAAGCGCATCTGTGAGGCCAATGGTCTCCTGCTTTTTGCCGACGGTGCCCGTATCGGTGCTGCCCTCACGTCCAGTATCAATGACCTGACCCTGCGAGATATGCTCGAGCTTACCGACATCTTCTGGATTGGAGGCACCAAAAACGGTGCTCTACTGGGCGAGGCCATCGTGGTCAAGGACACCAAGCTGGCTGAGGACTTTGAGTTCTTTGTCAAGCAGCGTGGTTCTCTGCTCGCCAAGGGTCGTATCATGGGTGTACAATTTGCGGAACTCTTCCGAGAGGACGACTGTCTCTACTTTAATCTCGCTCGACGAGCAAATCTGGCAGCTGAGAAGCTCTCCCGCTCTATTACTGGAGCTGGATATGAGCTCAACGCCAAAACGGAGACCAACCAGGTCTTTGCCGTACTGCCTCTTACTCTTGTCCAAGCTCTTCAGCAGGATTTCTCATTCTATGTATGGGAGAAGTATGGAGAGTTCGCAGTGGTAAGACTACTGACTACCTGGGCTACCGACCTCTCTCAGCTGGAGAGGTTTAATCAGATGGTGCTTAGCTGGAAGCCAGACGCAGAGCAGAAGACACTTTAGGCATGTTTGACAAGTAGAGTATGGCGCAAACTTTCATCTTTTTTTTTCTGGGAAACGTTGGTGGGGTTGTAATGTTGGGCACGCGGATTGCAATTTCAGCGAGAATGTTGATGCACGGTTATGGCGTTAAGGGCTATTGGGTACATTGAATATAGAAAACTTGGATCAACAATAATGAATACACAGCGGCTGATGATTTTGAGTTCTTGATGTTTTATTACGTGTGCTATGTTGGCCATTAAGTTCATCTGTGTCGATCCGATCAAGGTATTGACCAGCTACACAAAACTCTACACAGACGTTTTGAGCCATCCTTTCAGCTACGACTTATCAAGTTCGAAACGGAGCCAAATGAATACTCTCATGCTGTCTTGATAGTATTATACCACCAGGATATATGGATAACACTGATATTAACTGCTCTCAAAACACCTCTCGTGGAAATGTTGGAGGCAATTACTCCTGTGCTTCGATGTTAGAATAGTAACAAATAGCAAACGCAACAATGTGAAACAACTGCCATGGGCCACTTTTCCCCTCCTCCGCATCCGTTCACCCGAATCCCCGTAAAACAACCCAATTTACGGAGTAGTCTATCGTGGGATATGGGACTGACGTGGGGAGGGAGAGGGAGAGGGAGAGGGAGAGGGAGATCTAACACGTGGCATAGAGTCTCCTCCCCCAGTCGTTGGTCCCACGAGTAATGTTAGGTGATTGCGGGAAACTTTGCGAGTGAATTTGGGCTTCTGAGTTATTTACGCTTGCAATTAGGATTTATTAATATAAGGGGCTTCTCTGAGGAGTGTATGAAGAATACATGAATTGCTTGTTTAAAATCTCCTTTGAAGGAGTCGCAAGCAAGCATGCGAATATCATGCCGCCGTCCAATAATTTCTCCACCTTTCTGCTCATACGGTGTTTGGGTGTTACAAAATCTCAGACATGCTGCAAAGAATTGTCTCAATCCATAGTGGGCCAAGGCTTCCAAAGCCTGACTGTCTCTGGATCGATCGGCCACAAAGATGAAGAGGAAGCCAATCACCACTGGTCCGGTCAGCGATCGCAAGCGTTTGGAACTTGTTGTTTGTCATTCGGCGTGCATGCTAGACCCGCCGTACCCCTGGTTTCGGAACGCTAAAAAGGAATAAAAAATGGATGCTGTAGGAACGTCATCTTTTCAGCTAACGGTTAAGACAGTGTAGAGACGCGACATGTGAAAATATGGGAGCTAGGCAGCTCATTGAACCAGCACCCTGCACATATTGAGAGTTTGGGCGAAATACATTATGATAACAAGGATAAGCACATATATTTGTCTCTATTGGACTGCAAACGCTAAGTAGGAGTAACTAAAAGCAAAGAGTGAATTTCCCCTCTGGGCCACCGTGGCACCAGATATATTCCTCTATAAACATTTATCCGTCTATTCACACCTTTTAGTGTTGATGGTTTGCGCCTCGCAACTCATCAAGAAGCATTTTTGAGGATGAGGTATCATGTCGTAGATTTAACTCCAGTTTAGAAAAGAAGAGGTTGAAAAAAAGTACCTCTTGATGCAAGATGAATGTTAAGGGTCGTATCTCATTTAATCGCTGGACTTGTGCATGCTGCCAGTGACATAGTTTTCAGCTCCAAGAGTGTTGATGGTTTCAACATCTTCCTCCGATAGTTCAAAGTCAAAGCTCTCGAGGTTGCTCTGGATCCGAGAAGGAGTCAAACTCTTTGGCAGCACCACGTTTCCGCGAGAAGCATTCCAGTTAAGGAGGATCTGAGCGGGAGTCTTGCCGTATTTCTTGGCAATTGCATTGATAACGGGGTCTTCGAGCTTGTTTCCCCGAGCCAGCGGAGAGTAAGCTTCAATCATAATACCATGCTTGTTGCAGAGCTCGACGAGAGCCTCGCGCTGGCAGAATGGGTGGACCTCGACCTGGTTGACGGCAGGGATCACTCGAGCATTCTCGAGCAAGTTCTCGATATGAGCGGCGCCAAAGTTGGAAACTCCAATGGACTTGACCTTGCCTAGCCGCTGAGCTGTCTCCAGGGCGCGCCAGCTCTCTAGACGCTTCACCTCATCTTCAGCGGGAGAGTGAATAAGATATAGATCCAAATACTCGAGGCCCATCTTGTCAAGAGAGGAACAGAGTGCGTTGAAAGTTGCTTCATAGCCGTGGTCGGAGTCCCAGAGCTTAGAACACACAAAGATTTCCTCACGAGGCGTACCGGTCTTCTTCATCCAGCGGCGGATGGCCCGGCCACAGGCTTCCTCGTTGGCATATCGAGCAGCAGAATCAATGTGACGGTATCCAGCATCAAGAGCGGCCGTAATGGCATCCTCAGTTTCCTGGCCATTGGGAGCCTTGTAAACACCAAGGGCAACCTGAGGTATCATATTGCCATCATTGAGGGTGATGGAAGCAACTGATGATACAGAGCTGCTGTGAGACCGGGTCTGGACGATGGATTTCTTGAGACTGGAGCGGCGCTCAGGAGAAGTCTCGGGGGTGATTGCAGAGGGAGCCATTGTGAATAAGGTTTAGGTTTTCTGAAGGAAAAACGTTTGATATGTATGAGAGATCTAACAGAAAGGTTATCGTCTAAGCTTGGAGAATGGCTGATGTTGAGAATGGAGAATCAAGGTGGGTTTGTGGAGGATTTACCAGCTCCTTAAATACTTGAGAAGCTGAGGATCATCTTGCTCCTTTCTTGTTGTACGTTGAACACACATCTCTTCAGCTTACTCCGGCTGAAAGACGCAGACTCGCTTGTTGCCGGCCATCTAGCATTCTGTGAACCCATCGGCGGCTTGGCAGCTCAGCAAGTACATGCGGTACATCTTCCTCTCCTGTCGATGCCAACACCGCCTCCGTCATGTCAAGACGGCTGTGGAGTTCAATATCCCCTGAAGAACGCCGTTTGCGAGTCGGCCCATTTGGAAACGAAGCTGAGCGGCGCCAAGATTCTCTGGAGGCATGTAACACGAGTAGATAGGTGGAGAGGACGCGATAACATTAACTGCGGCATTTTATCAGGTCTCCAGTGTTTTATTATCGTGTCTCCAGTAACTGTATAGAGGACGATATGATAGCCTCGTGGAATGGACGAGTTCCGAAGCGTTATGACGACGGCTGTGGAGGCTGCGATGGATATATATATGGGTCGTGATGGATCGAAGGTGGCAGGCTGATCCATCTACAGGTACGAGAATCCTTGTTGAGAGATTCCCAGATTCCATCGCTCGCATAGGAAATAACATTCGATGCCCCTAGGTTTCCACTTGATGTCTATCAAATCGCGCCCTAACTGTGCTGCCCACGGGGATTTTTCTGCTTGCAGCCAGAAGCACAAGCCAAAACAGCCACCGGGATAGCATCAAACTTTTCCGTCTCTCACCCACCCCGGGTGGAGCTTGGTATTGGGTTTGGTAGAACTGTATCAGCTTTTTCGGTATTTGAACCCCGAGATGACGCGAATTTGGGGATTCTTTTGTGATGAAAATACATGTTGTCTTCCAGGAGAGCAAATCCATGCCATTCACTCAAAATGGTGACCCGGTAACACGTTGGAAGGTTAACAAGATATCATCTTGTTTTGCTTGTTTTTTTTTTTTTTTCTCAACCATTTTCTTTCTTTTTTGCCTTGGTGTCTTATCAAGATCGGAACGAAAGATTCCCCGAACGACTGCTGCAATGTTGAAAGAATGAGCTACAGGCCAGAAGATGAAGCAGGAGTAGAGGTACATCGCGAGTGACAACTAACCTGGGAGGTGGAATGCCAAGATGCATGTACAGTATACCGCACAAGTCCACGGTTGATAGCATATTCACCGCTGAGATGAAATGATCGACAGTACCAGCTTCAACATCAATCGTGGACGGAGTGTACATGGCAAGTACTGCGGACAAACACACATGTAGAGGCCCCACCAGCAACGTAGCAGCCAGACCTTTCCACCGTTTATTATCGCAGGGATCGGCAGCTGAAAGCTTCCGCCCAACACCTCTGCGCGCGCAAGGGGGCATGTACGAGTGCGTACAGTACAACAAGGGGAAATGACAGAAATGCGGCGATTACGCTAACCGAGAGCTGGGCGCCGGTGGCTGCCGTGCCGCTTCGGTTGAGCCAAGCCGGAGACAGGCGCCGAAGCCACGGGCCTCAAGGGTGCCTGCCCCTGATACCTTGTTTAAGCCACTTGAGAAGATATGGAAGGCAGCTGCCAAGCAACACGTCGTTGCTTTGTGATTGTATCTTTCTCTACATAGTATCATTCTTCTCATTAAGCGTTTATTGCGATCAATGTCAGATAATGTGTACATCGATCCAGCTCTTACGGATCTTAAAGAACAAATAATTTGAGTCAAGACCGCACACAGTGCTCCATACAGCGCCGTGAACGAGTAGGTACAGCATCTGCTAGTGTGTCAATGTGTCTCCATTTCACCTCCCGCCATCACGTTAGCAGTCTTCTTTAGCAGATAACAAATCGTCAAATGGGATCCTCTCGCCGAATATGGATCTCCTTCTGACGTCATTTTACCGCCAGATGTCACAGACCCCGGCCCTAGAATATCCATTTCCAAAGTTGCCCATCAAACGGGGCTGACCGCTGAATCTGTCTGATTCGGATTGGTGAGTCCAGTCTCCTAATTGAATGGATCTGAATCGCCGACACGATGAGGGTGGTACGATTTTGTGTATACTTGATAGGCCTCCAATGTATAACTGAGGTACAAGCACATGCAATTTTCCCTGCCTGTCCTTTGCAGCTGGTCCCCTGATGATTTCGGGTAGCTTCTTCAACGATCGCTGCGTCATATTGCAGGTCCCCTTGTCTCTGATAATACCGCGTCTATTAGTGTTGTACATGTACGTACCTAATACCGCCTGTGTAAGATATAGAACTCACGCTAGGCACTGGAGATCTGATATGTTAGTATTGAGATCGGTGGCATCCAGTGGGCCGAGTACACATTTTTGCTGCAAATTTTCATCTCTTCTTACCCACCGCCCTCCACGTTTTCGAAATGAAGACAGTTAAAAGTCATTGTATCTTCAGTGGACTCCGCGATTCCACCCCCAGATTCATATCCCCAGATCAGCATGTCGATGAGATCAATTTTTCACTATGCCCCGGGGTAGTTGTTATTCTACACAACTGCCGCTGGTGAGGCCATCACAGGTATCACAGGTGTTCAGATGAAAAGATCAGCGAGTTCAAAGATACCGCCATAGATCAGCCGTAAATCACTCGGGCACTTTGAGAGAAAAATTTCCCTCTCCCCTGTTCAATCCAATGCCCTTGTGTGTACCAAGTACTGTATGTAGTATAGCTGTTTATACCGCCGCCAGGCTGATCTTGTGAGTCAAATGGGAACAAGATCTACAACATTCGCCGGGCTTGTGTCCGCCGTCACTTTCTGTGTGCCTTGGCAATCCCATAATTGACGACGTACGAGTACGGAGTACATAACAGGTATGGCGTCGGCCCCTAGTACTTCTTTCAGCCTGACAAGACAAGTGCAGGGGTTGGGTCCAGATAGAGACGGAGATGTGTGATTCTCTGCTTGCATGTCGCGACTTCATGATGGTGCCACGAGATAAGCAGGATGCCTGCCTGCCAAGGTTCGTATTGGGTACATGGAGGGCTAGTCGATGGTCCTCATTCTAGGTGTAGTTTATGCCGTCCAGAAGTCTCCAATACCTCTAGGTACAAACTTGGTGAGGGTACAGAAAGGAAAGAACAGAAAGGAAAGAAGAGGTGTCATCATCTGCTGCTGCGTTGAATCGTTCCTTCCGCTCAGACACGAGAGGGGCATGCGCGCGTTAATAACGAGCTAGGCTTCACGTAGAGACGTAAAAGATGCCACTGAACTTCTACAGATACCACATCTCCGAATATTCTCACCTAAGCAGAATGTGATGTATGCATATCTTCGACATGCTTGCACCGTTACAACAGCGTGAGAAAAAAACACCCTCCGCCTCGGGTGGATAGATATGGCGAGATTTGTTGCTTCACTCCTCTGTATATTGTGGAACTATTGCCGCTAGTCTTCCAACAAGTAGATGTCCGGCTACATTCGGTGACCGTAGTTGCGGCCATCTTGATGAATCCGACGGATCAATACTTCTCTTGACCAAGCGGAGAATAAGAGCAGACGCACGGCATTTACGACCCGAGTGCGTGTAGCATAAGGACGAAGAGGATTACTTGACTACATAAGCCAATAAGGCATAAATCCCTTCGTTCTATTGCAGGACTATCTTAGAAAGCCACGTTTCACAATGGCTCGGTCTTGTCACTCTTGGGTTATTGATCATCCCTTGGGTAAGGAAATATTGGGGCAAGTACCATACATTGTTTCTCAACCAGTTGATCCTTAGTAATGTCTGCTTATGTTACAAACACGGGTTGTTAATCGAGAGTAATATCTTGGTCAATATGGCTCTCTACAAAGAGCTCTTTTCTCATCGGCAAATACAGCTTTTAACCCGAGGTCACGCCGCCAGCGTCCACTCTCTTCAGCTCTTTTCCCCTGCCGCCGTGAATCAGACGGGCCCGTATGCCTTGTTGGTGAACTGTGGCATCAGATGCAAGTTCTTTGAAGAAGCGACGCGAGTGATGAAAGATGTCCAGAAATGGGGAAATCCAATAATGACTTCATCGAATACGCGTCCAATGACACTTGAGTAGATGATACCACAGCGGGTTGCTTGATTCCTTACATCGTTGCACACGAACAGTCGATGCTCATGAAATGATAGTATTAACTCTGAAAGGACGTGTGTCGCACTGAAATCAGGTTCGAGATTCACAGGTTGATATCGACGAAGCGTAGAGATGGAGGGGAAAGAGAGTGCGTGAAAGTTTGCTTAATCGTGAGATATATCTGAATCCTGCAGCTTATGTCGTGGAACAACGGCTTGGCCACGACGATTCAACAACTTAATTCTACTCTTCCAGCTACAGATAGGGTTGATGAACAAAATATGTCCAGGGATGGATCCTTGGCGACTTTCATCGAAGATTGACTTCGTTTCCATACACCGATCCTGTCTAACTCGACGCCTTCTAAGCATCGAAAACGATCATATTCAACGCGGAAATCGTCACATGGCTTTTTTGAGGCTCGCCTAGCGTCGGTGCGACCTTCTCCGGTCGCTTTGATGACTCCGACGATGGTCCTCTCTAGAAGTACTGGTTATACGTTGCAGATTAGCAATATACTCATTGGCAAAGGTTTCTGAAACGGGCGCCCGATGAAGCCTACCTCCGCGGGTTCCTTCTTCTCGTCTGTACGCGAATGCCATGCGTAGCAGATTTAAATCGTCTCCTAGTATCCCAGCTCAGAGGTGTTCCCTAGTCCTTTGGAGCTAGCATGACGACATATTCCCGTGTGCTGTGTCCAAACAAGATCATATCTTTGTCTCGAAGTTCGAGATACCTACTATCAGGCACTTTCCCGTCATTTAGGATAGTCCCATTGGCGCTCTCTAGATCGATCAAATAAGGCTTCACCTTGCCAATCTTATCGCCAAACTCGTTTCTTTTCTCGGTGTAGCGGAACTGTATCACGGCATGTTGTTTGCTAATGCTCGGGTGTTCCGCGGCGATGTCAACAACGGCCATTTCCCTCCCGACCAGCCAGCAACTCCTCGCGCTGAGCTCGATGGTATCAATAATGTCACCGCCCTTGAACACAAAGAGCTTCCATTGGTCGCGTGGGGGTGGCTTTCGGGCCTCTGCCGGCTCGTGGTACTTGAGTACGATTGAGGTGCCGTCCGCCTGAGCAACTGAGTTAGACATTGCAGCTAGCCGGCCAGTAGTTCCTATATTTGGCTTTTCTTTCGGCTTTTCGGGGTCTCCGCCTTCCTGCGTGATGACTGCAAACGAGGCTTCTTGGGACGGCAGCGGTCCCGACCTCCTCACAGGGCTCTCTCGATGACGAGCCAACGCGCGACTGTCACGCTCAGAATCTTCATCTCTCGACCGATGTCGGCGTGAGCGCCGATGGCTATCTAGCTCGCCAGGTGAACGTCTGTGCCGTCGATCGCGGTCGCTACTACGGTCTCTATGTCGATGCCTCCTGTCTCGGTCCCCATCACGGCTGCGTTGCCGCCGAGACGATTCTTCTGGCGTTTGCGACCGTCGTCGATCGCGATCTCTACGTCTTTCTCGGCCCTCGTCTCGGTCACGGCGGGATGCTT
This sequence comes from Trichoderma harzianum CBS 226.95, assembly GCF_003025095.1. Lineage (NCBI taxonomy): Eukaryota > Fungi > Ascomycota > Sordariomycetes > Hypocreales > Hypocreaceae > Trichoderma > Trichoderma harzianum. The sequence continues at coordinate 1,180,027 of NW_020209253.1, read as the reverse complement.
GTTGTTGATGTTAGCATCTGCAGTTCTTTGCATGCCTAGGAGCATCCTCACAATCGTCGTTCCTGTCTCGGTGTCGACGAGAAGAGCTGTATTCCTCCTTTGACGCCATGGCTGGGCGCAATGGATCGAAATAAGATCGGTGATATGCAGTAATTCAAGTAGGAGTTAAAGGAGAGGCTGCTAAGTAGGTCGAATGAAGATGAATAGCGATCGTAATCTAGCAAGGTGCAAGAAGGAGGTTGTTGAAAATGCGTCGCGTATCGATAGCACATGCAGTTGCAGGGGGGATGTCGCTGTAAGCCGGCGCAAGCCCTGTGGAGCCTCAGGATACATGAGCTTCAAAAGCATACTTCACTTTGGGGAGCGGCAACCCTGCCAATGCATCAGCTCCCCTTTAACTTATCAAATAATAAACACTTACTCACTGAGAAATAAAGAGATCAGTAGATGCAAAATAAGGCAGCGAAGCTAACAGATCAAGGGCAAGGTAGTGATTCTGAAAGAGCTCAAATACGAGTACATAGGCAGTATTAATTATCGATACATCAACTATTAACCTTGAATATCAGTCTCAATAATCTTCTTAACAGCTTCATCCACGCCCTTGACAATCACGGTCGGGTTCAAATCAAGTGCACCGCCCAAACCATCGATCCAGCCCAGATTGGGATTCCGGTTGACCCAGGCACTCCTCCAGCCCGCTGCCCTCGCACCAACAGCGTCAAAAGGATTAGAAGACACCAGCCATAAATTGCCGGGTTGAGATTCTAGATTCACCACCTTGGCAAAGTGCTCATACGTCCGTCGATCAGGCTTGAACGCTCTAAGAGGGTCAACGCTGACAATCCGCGACGTTGGTAAGACAGAGCTGGACCTGGCTAGCGACGGCGAAGTGCTCAGCGACGAAGCGATCATTGATTCAGTGCCATTGGAAAAGACGTATGCCTCCACGGTAGGGGCCTTTGAGATGAGGTTGAGCGCTGCTTCGACCTCGGGGAATGCGTCTAGACCGTTGTATGCATTCATGATCATCTCTTCTTGCTCTGGTGACAGCTTCTCGCCGACCTCTGCAGTAGCATGCCTGAATGACCATCGAGTCAATTCGCTAAACGACTGATACATGCCTTGAAACACCATCATCAATATTCATCAGCAAATAATGGCCTCGTGCCTGTTTGCAGCGAATCTCTCGGAGTAAGACTCACCCATGCCGTTTATCCGCCATGTGTACTCCAACTGATACCGCCGCGCTTGTGTCGCAATTGTCTTAGCTTTTTCATCTCCAAACAGGCTAGCCAATGCCTTGACAATCGAGTCAGTGGATAGTATAGTCCCATAGAGGTCAAATGCGATGATGGTTGGAGCCATGGCTTCAGCTGTCCGGGGTAATATGCAACTAGTAGATGAATGCCGATGAGTCAGGCGGCAACGGATCTAGTACGCAGCCTGCAACTATTCGACAATGGATGCAATTGGCGAGAACGACAAGAATTGTAGAATGAGAATTCGCGACAGGATTCTGTAAGATTCCATCACATATGCCACTGCGTATGAGGGCGATCTTTACGATGTTATATAAACTCTGTACCCCACGATTGCACCGCATCACCTGCAGAACAATTATCCGCAGTCCCAAACCGGCAACCGCCAATTCCCCAATCTATCTGGTGACCATCCAATCACGTCAGTATCTTGTGAACCACCAGCGCTTTTGCATAACCGAATTGCCGACCGATCCGACGACTGAGGAATCAATTTGAACAAAGCGACCATGTCTGACGAGGAAAGCCTCAACTACCCGCTCTTCCGTGATTGTCTCTCAGCCACCATTCTCCAGCCCGTCCCCACGCCGGAGCCGAAACGCAGGCGGCGAGCCAAGGCGGGGCGCACATCACCAACCCCGACTCCGGCCCCGGGTCCGGACCAGGATGCCGAAGAGCTCGCCGACTTCATTGATTACCTGGCCGATGGAATCTTTCAGAATCTCCCGCAGGATCTACAGGAGCTGGACTACCGCTCGTGGAGGGAATCTGAGGCACTACAGGCACAGTATTTCTTGCCATTGACACCAGACAGCCTGTCGAAGCTTGACTTGCCATCTTCCATCTGCGAGACTCTTATCACATACAGTCTCATAGCTCCGGACCCGGCTCAGCCTTCACATCTCCCACCCACACCCGAAGCGTTCCTGCTTCCCATCCTGACCGGATACCTCACCCCTCTTATTGAACCACCGCCAGCCACAACATCCACTCGCACAGACGCCTGTGAGCTTTGCGAGCGATCCTGGATCCCTCTGTCGTATCACCACCTCATTCCTCGATTTGTGCATGACAAAGCTGTAAAGCGCGGATGGCACCGCAAGGAAGATCTGCAAAACGTGGCATGGCTTTGTGGTGCGTGCCATAGGTTTGTGCACCGGTTCAAGAATCATGAGGATCTGGCGAGGTATTATTATACAGTGGAGCTTTTGCTGGAGGAAGAAGAAGTCAGAAAGTTTGCAGAGTGGGTTGGGAGGTTGCGCTGGAAGGGAGGTAAGACGAGAAGTAAGAGGTATTAGACGTGGCGGAGGAAGATGTGACTTTTGAAGGGTTCCGCGGCCTGCATCTATCCTGACCTCGAGGCAAGAGGTAGGATGGGCTTTTGATATGTGCGAGCGTTATTTTCACTGATAGCTCTCTTCTTTTAACTGACATTTGTCGAGCATTCAAGATGCAGCATCTTGGTCCGTATAACGTGCGAGTGAGAGAATGGAATAGTGTCGCTTATATGAGATTCGTGATGGGGTGTAGAGAAGACGTATGCTAGTCGTATCTTTAATCATTAAATTCGAACTCTCCTTTTTTTCTTATTTTGTCCTAACTGGAATGCTGCGACGTATGATCTCGCTCGTCGGGCAGTTTAATATAGTCGCCGCTTTTTCTGTACTCAGACACGATCACCTCCTTTGTCTGTATAATACCTCCAGTCGGTTTGCGCTTCGGGCCTCCGCTACTAGAAAACGTACTGCCGCCTATAGTTTCCATGGCAATTCGATCATCAGCCTTATCACTGTCACCCTGCGCTTGTTTACGAGGGGTGGATTTTTCTCGCCGCCTTTTATTCCAGAATGAGTAGAGTGTCGGCGCATTGACGACGATAGCAGCTGTCAGGAGCTCAGTGCTAGCCCAAGTCGTACGGTTGACTTGGCTATATGGATGCGAAGAGTTGATTGGTAGTCGGATGATGGTAATAGTAATGATGAATATACCAAGTGTGAACAGTGCAAATAGTTGGGCTTTTCGAGCTAGCGGCGCCTTGAGTTTGAGGATAACCGGAATCGGGAGGACGATGAGCATAAAGTCTGTTACGATATTGAGAACACCAAGCACAATAAGTTGCATCTGGGCTTGCGCACACGGGCCTGTATCAATGGTTAGATAAATTACAGGAGCCTGATCATGGAGAATAGGCCTCGTTCATACCTGGGTCAGGAAGGACCTGCCAGTAGAGGTGAAAGGGCTTGCACTCGCTAAAAGTAAAGACCTGAACGATCGTATAGGTGACGAAGAAGACAGAAAGATAGGACGAAAGAATCCATTTTTCATACGGTAAGTCGTGAATAAGTCGTCGATAGAGATCCAATAGCACAAGCTTCTGCAACCAAAGACTGTATTTGACCTCAATTGTTAATCCCCTTCAATCACACGCCAGGTCTGGTAAATGAGAGACTCCATGGAGCACACTGACTAGGAATTATAAAACACGCGATTAGCGATGGACAACTTGCTGCCGATCTCCCGCTGATAGATCTCCTTGGAGGTAAAGTGATGGTCCTGACGCTGGGCAGCAGTCATGTTATTCGTGCCCCAAGTCAAGACAACATGAATCATTCCAAGTCTGATCAGAGCGCACGCAGCAGCGGCCATGGTAAGGCGATCGCCTAGGTTGAAGTCTTGTCGAGCATTTTTCCTCCCCCAAAGCCTAATCCCCATGATGAGGAGTGCCAGGCAGCTGAACAGCCAGTGGATAAGAAGTGTAGGATCCATGACGAAGCTGGCGTCGTTGCAAGCATCCTATTTCGTCGACCAGCGATCACAATAATGCTTTGAGACGCAGCTTCTGCAAAATAAAAAAAAAATTACAATACTGTAAAGATTCAGATGGGTGAACCTGCCATGCAAAGATGTTGAGCACATGTCCATCAGTTGATCATCAGCCGGGAGCGGGCTGCGGCACATTAAAAGAGTGGAGTGTCTGGCGATCAACAAGGACTCCTTGAGCATAAGAGGAGAAATTGCCTTTTCAAAGGATGATACCCTTCATACTAGCATCGGCAGCTGAGGTTACAGTCCTGCAAGGATCTTGTGCGTTTGAAGCGAGGTTATGGAGTATAATCATATTGATATCGCCACAAAGGGGATGGCCCTTGAACCTTGGAATCACGTAACTGCAACCGGGGGGGAGAAGCGTATTTGGCAGCTGAGCAAAACTCTTCCTGCTGGGGGTGCAGCGACAAAAATACGGTGCGTGGAGATAATTCCCCCGTATAAGTGGCCTCGGAAGACTGGCATCAGCTTCCCCGCGATACCCAGACCCTAAGAGAAACTATCTCGACTAGTCAACAACTCTAAGCATAAAAGAGTTCAACCAACCTAAGACGGGCCGTAGCCGTCCGTGATGGGTCGACACAGTGTGTTTTGAAGCGTAGCCTCCATACTGGCTTCTCCGACTTGACGAAGCATGTAGTCGATGTTCATGACGAATCTTAGCCTATGCCGAGCCGAGTCAGTCGACTCAGTGCAAGTGATGATACGTTTAGTCAGCCTGAGATGTTTTGAATATACAAACAAGCTGGGTGTAGATGAATTCATGTTATTATGGTATACGGAGTAGGCAGGGTAGCAATTATGTGCGCATGCCGTATAGGAGAGGGCTAGTGCTAGCACTACAACCTTAGCATCACAGCTCGGCTTTTCAAAATGAGCCGGCCCCATATCTCGTGTTAGCTGCGAGGAAACGGAAATGCAGGTTTCAGGGATAAAACCAGCTGCGCGGAAGATTTCTCGGCGGGCAGGGTGCCTGCATTCGGGAATCAAGGAGATTTTGCGGGTGTTGGCTTCCAGGATCTTTGCGAAGTGCATTGATCACCAAGCGATTCTAATTTTGTAGCAAGGAGAGGAGCGCAAGTCCTCCTGTAGCAGCAATAGAGGCGGTACTCGATCTGTACCAGCATATTAGCAGCAGCTACAGCTTCGTACGAGTACAAGACGATATAGCACAGTACGAGGACGGTACTAACGTACGAAATAGTATAGGATGAACGCACTAAATAGGCGCGCTATTACCTAGGTAGTAAGAAGCCCGGTTGCACAAACTATCTCTTCGAAGTTTCCGCGGCATTGTAAAGTCGGTGTCGCAATTGTAAGCCCCGGGTCCTCATCCCGGCACTTGGCTTGACCTGGTTTAGGGATGGCTACAGTGGCTGTTTCATGGTCAAGCAATCCATCATTGAAACTGGAGCAATCAATATGAACTAACAATGCGAGATGTTACCGTCTTGGTATAGTCTGAAGTATCGAGAGATACTAACTATTCCATGGTAGAACACTCACAAATGCCTTCCCTCGAGGTTGCGACGGAATGCCGGCACTGAAGCTGTTACGGCCAAGGCCGGACGCATTGTGGGGGCATGGAGCCGAATCATCCACCAACAGCTCTGTCGACATCGCCGCTTTGGGAAGACAAGGTAGGCCCACGGGGAGAGCCTGCTCAGCTTCGAGACCGCCATGCTAGCTAGAAGGCCCCGGTCAAGGAAGGAGAGGGCAAGCCATGTCCCCGTCGAGAGAGGTCCAGCTCTCCTTCCCGCTCCCTTCTGTTCACCTCGGCCTTGGCTAGACGGATTCGCTTGCTTCCTTCCTCCTTCTGCACGGCCGCCGCCACCGTCTCCTTGTAGGTTTCTAGGCCGCCACACTCGCCTTTCCCACGTGGAATTCCCGCTCAATTGCAACCCTCACGGCAGCAACAGAAGCACCGAGGCGTTTGGAAGTCGCTGCTACTGCCTCTCCTCCCAGGAGTTACTCTTCCGGCCGTGTACAAGTAACACGATCCATCCATAACGACACCGACAGGCCGGTTCCCAATCGGAGCTTCCAAGACATCATTATGCGGCTCATCACAACTACAACGCTCTTGGCATCGATTCTGGGCCATGCTTATGCTGACGATGGTGCCAGCAGCCTGTCAGCGGCTTCGTCCGAAGTAGCGGCCATTCGTACCTTTTTCTACACTGGCGGCGGCTATGCAGACGATGGAGCTGGTGGGCACATCTATCGCGAGCAGATGTACGTCGAGAGGCTTCAGCCGGCCAAGGGAGTCAGCCGAGCAACACCCATTGTCTTCATCCATGGCCAGGCCCAGACAGGCACAGTAAGCTGCTTATATTTCTGTATACATAATCATCATCTTGCATCTGCCACTCGTATTGCGGCACGGGCACTAGCTACTGCTACTACTCTGCCGCTTCGAGCTGAGACGAAATCCTGTTATTACTACGATGTGCTAGCTCTGGCAACTGACCAACCCCTGTACAACGACAAGAGAATCTCGCTAATTCATGACTCGCCTGCATCTAGAATTTCCTAAACAAACCTGATGGCAGTCGAGGTTGGGCATCCCAGTTCCTCGACCAAGGATATGAAGTCTACCTCGTTGACCAGACGCTTCGAGCGCGTTCTCCATGGCAGCCCGCCTACATGGCAGCCTTGCCGTCCACTTACTCAGCTGAGATAATCGAGCAGCGTTTCACCGCCGTCCAAAACTACAATCTGTGGCCACAGGCCGCCTTGCACACGCAGTGGCCAGGCAATGGCTCCATGGGCGATCCCATCTTTGACACTTTCTACAGCTCCAACGTCCAGTTCATCAACAACGCTGTCTACCAGCAGACCACGGTTCAAAATGCTGGTGCTGCGCTGTTGGACAAGATTGGGAAGCCCGTGATTCTCGTTGGCCACAGTCAGGGCGGCATCATGCCCATTGTTATTGCAGATGCTCGTCCCAAGCTCACCAAGGCTTTGATCCTGCTGGAGCCCACCGGACCTCCTTTCCGAGAAGCCATCTTCAGCACCACTCCCGCTCGTGCCTGGGGACTGGCTGACATTAAGCTCACCTACTCACCCCCTGTCACCGTTCCCGCTGTGGACCTCGTGCAGCAGATCTATCCTGCTCCTGATCAGAACCATACCGATTGCGTGCTCCAGGCCTCTTCGCCAGCGCCACGACAGCTCTCGAATCTGGCTAGCAAGCCTATTCTGTTTGTTACCTCCGAGTCATCCTATCACGCGCCTTATGACTACTGCACAGTAAGCTACCTCAAGCAAGCGGGTTGCAATCAAACCACCCACCTTGAACTTGCAAAGGCGGGATTCCACGGTAACGGTCACATGTTTTTCATGGAAAAGAACAGTGACCAGATTCAGCAGACGATACAGAGTTGGATTGCCAAGCTGTCGTGAGAAATATCATGAAATATTTATAGAATGGATTGCTTCGGGCTGTACGGAGTAAGACATCATGAACACTCATGTCATGTTGAATAGACATTACTGCAACTTCTACTATAAATTGACGTTATGAACATCAACGCTATGCGGCTGAGTCGTAGACCCCTAATGGCCTGTGAAATCCCACAAATGTCTAATCAGGGGTACGCATACATATATCTGGTGACAGTAGAGAGACAACGTAAAACAAAAGCTAAAAGGGTACAATTATACGGCGTATTCGAAATGGCTTGCAATGAACTTTGTGGTAAATTTCTTTGGCTCCCCCGCTCTTGTGCTCTCTCGTCCAAAAACCCCCCCTTCTAGTCCACCCAAAAACCCAGTCCCACGCTCAGCTAGCCAACTCATCAATTATATAACACCGTTGGAGCGGTATTCAGCATCCGCTCCCCTTCGCCCTCTCCATTTGTGTGTGTATGTGCTCGTTGTAGTCGTGGTTTTGGGCTCGTCATTTTCATGACACGATGGGCATGCTACCTGGATTGGTTCTTCACCCTTTAGCTTTCCCCCTATACAGCTCCCCCCTGCCTCTGTCCCTCCTTAATTTGCCCATATCTTGACGGTCATGTCGACACTACCCGTCGCAATAACACAGCGTATTTGCGCATCGGATATATCTAATGCAGCAGCCGCCGCTCTTCTAGATGCGTTGTCGTTATCATTATTCGCTGTGCCGTTACCCGTAGGGGTATCTTTGGGCTTCGCTGGAGCCCATCTCAGAGAGGTGATGAAGTGCTCGTGGGCACTGGACAATGTTCTCACGCACTTTCCGTCTTGGCTAAGGTCCCAGCATCGCAGCGACTTGTCGTCTGCTACGGAAAGCAGATACTTGCCTCCAGGATGAAACATGACGCCTGAGACCCAGTTGTCGTGACCGACCAGGGTCTTAATACAGTTACCTCTGGCATCCCACAGCTTGATTGTCTTGTCTCTTGAACCAGTTGCCATGAACTCTGATGTACTGGTCGCTGGCGGAGGCTTCTTTAGGCCCGCTAAAGCAGCCAGGTGCTCATACGCGGCAGGGGGTGCAAAAGCACAGCAGCCGACGACGTGCTCGTGGCCTATCAGAGTGACTTTTGTCTCGGGGTTTGCAACTGTGAGTTCCCACAGCCTGCCAGTATGATCACCACCTGTAGACAGGAGGTAGTTTCCGTCGAGGGATGGGCACACATCTCGCACCCAACCCGCATGCCCGTTCAGTGTCTTTACGCAATATCCCGTGTTGGCGTCCCAGATCTTAAGCGTCTTGTCGCCGCATCCGCTGACGAGCATGTTGCCTGAGGAGAAAAATCCAGTGCCGCCAGAGGGGATGAAACGTACTGCGCTGACGCTGTGTTCATGGCCTGAGAGCGTGCGTATGTTCTTATACCCGTCTGCCGGGTCCCATAGCTTAATCGTCGTGTCGGAGCTGCACGAAGCCAGCAGGATGCCGGTCTTGGGGCCGCCGTAGTCGAGGTCTAAAACTGGTCTTGTGTGTCCCTTGATTGTCTGCTCCAGATCACCGAGCTCCCAGTCCCAGACCTTGATGGTGCAGTCTTCGGAGCCTGAGGCTATCGACGTAAATCTTGGGTGGAAGGCAACACAGGTGACAGACGCCCGATGCGATTCGAGTGTATGTCGTGAGGGGGCTTTCGGAAGCCAGGAAGCGGGGTCCTTGTTTTTCTGTGAGAGCGACGAAGGTGTCGCGTTGTCAACCTCGGACTGAAGCTCCGCGTTTCGAGTCTCAAGGTCCATAATCTGGAGTCGCAACGCCTGTTAGACAGCCGTCGGGTAAGCGCTGGGCAGCCAAGGTGAACGGACATGCCTTTTTCTGTAACCGGACAATACTCGTCCATTTCTTCTCTAGCAGAGTCTCATATTTCTTGGTCATCGCCGCATCGAACACGTCTTCCCCAAGGTCGAGTTCCTCCCTGAGCACTGTGGCGGTATTCGCGAGGTTGTTCGCCGCAAGATACGCTATAATCGACTTGTGCCTACACAGAAGCCTCATGGTTAGCAAAAGCCGCTCTGGCGTCTGATATCTTTGTCTCAAGCCTCTCTCCCCGTCGTCCTGTGCCCCTCCGCCACCCTTGTAAACAGTGGCCATATACCTACAGCTCCTCGGCCTGCCGGGCAGGCAGTGTTCGACTCATGGTGACGGTGTTTGGGGTGCGCCTCTGGCCACGCGTCAGCCTTGCGCAGCTCTAGACAATGGGCTAGAAGCCGCACTCGACGCTCGACATGAATTGGTTGGGCGCGTTTCGAGGAACTACCTAGGCGGTCTGGGCGAAGGTGGGATGGTGGTTTAGCCGTTCAAGTGGGAACTCGTGGCGGCGACTTGGTGCTGGCGCAGCTACGAAGCTCTAGGAAACAGGCGGTAAAATCCGAGGAGTACGTAGGAGAGGGAAATTGAATCTCGTCGAGATCAATCCCCAGATTCAATCGTCGCCAATAAGGAATTGCGGATGCATGTACTTGTACTGTGCTTTTGAATTCATGGCCTTGATTCACGTGACCCGAGTCCCAGCCCAATGATTATGGTGCATCTTGAATGATCTCAAGTGGGCTCTTTAGCTTAGCTAGAATGCCGCTTCCTTGTTACGATATAATATGCGCGAGTAAACAGTGCCCCGATTTTCAGTAGGTAGGTTCAGCTGCCTTTAAATCAACTTTGCTTCATATTTTCGACGCAAGTTCATCGTCAGGTTATTGAACTCATGCTCTCGCCAAATAGCTGTACGAGGCTGTTTCAATTCCCCTTGTAATTCTATATCCTTATATCCAGTCCGACTCTCTAAATTCATAGTAGCATCAGTATCTCCGCAAGTTCCACCCATATCAGAACGCCAGACCATGTACACCACCATATGTGAGGGGCCAAAATTCCCTCCTTGACCCGGGTATCTTTTATTTACCGCCAACCAGCTTCTTCCACGCGTGTGCTGGGCTTATCGATCGACCAGTTCTGTTACCTGGATCTTTCATTCCATCTCCTGTTGTTGCCCTCACTTGTGTGAATCGTGTACCAGCAAAGTCTCATGGTCCCGTTTGGGATCCCTTGGCACTTCAACCATCTCGCCCTCCTCTTCTGGCACCGAAACCAAGACGTGATCGCTGGTGTAGCTCATGGTCTGCGATACACTTGACCCTCTTGAGCGAGAATGGATAGCGCCGATTGCTGTCAATGAATCTCCTAAGGGCGTGTCGCTGGGAGGACTCGAGGAGTTAGGGTCGAATTTATAGCCGCCCGAAGTCTTGCGAACCATGTATTCGTCAAATTGTGTATCTCTCTCGTGGCTATAGCGCCTCGGTCTTTGTTCCGCTGGTGGGACAAGGGTTGGGTTCGAGAGGGATCTCCCGAGAGATCCAATGCTGAGGCGCTCTGATCCAAGCGACCCCCGTTTGTCCGTCGAGGTTCGCAATCCTGTCCGACTTGAAAACGAAGAGTATGATGTGTCGCCATCCAGTCCATCGTTGAAGCCGTATGGCTTGACGTTGACAGGGTGAGAGTAGTCGTCATACTTGGACAGCCGACGATAAGCCATGATGGCATAAATGGCAAGCGAAATGGCAATGATCCTATCCACCTGTCAGCTTTACAAATTCATGTCTCTGTTGCTGCATAAATTGCCTACAGTAACAAGGCGTCCATGCCAAGGCCAACCAGAGAATAACGTGCATCACTTCGTTGCACATATATGACTACGTCGAGAGCGAGGATGGCAGATGCGCATGCCAATTTGACGACGTGCGTGAACAGCATTGTCCATGGGCTCAGCGACTCAGAAAAGTATCTGGCAATCTCGAAGATGGTGCAAAGCGCGACGACGGATGATAATGCGACATTGGTAGCTTCCCAGCTTCGAATCATCAGTATCATATCGTGTTGGATCCCTAGGGTATATGGACTTACACATATTCGATAACGGGAGCTTTACCAGCCTTATCTCGGGCTTCAAAGTGATGGATAGTGTCGCCAAGTCTCCATGAGAAGAGCCCCAGCATTCCAAATGCCAATGTCAGCTGCAACGACCAGGCTGGGGCAAGAAGGAGTAGTCGCCATTTTGCACGCTGGAACTGCGCTTGCGCTCTGTGGCTGGCCATGGTTTGACGTGCAGCTTATAGCTCCTCTATTTGGACGTTTCGACCTATGGTTGGAGATGCAGGAAAGCAGAAGAAGTGTCGAGGCCAGCTGCTGTCTATTAGTATTAGGGCATGTCCGTCAAGTGATGGTTGCTTTGCTTGAGTATGGTAGGGCTGTTTAGGCTCGCAGGTCAGCAGCTTTGGGTCCTCAAGCCTCTTGCGATAGGCGGGCTACCACCATTTTATTTATTGATCGATTATTTATTTAATCATCTTAAGCCTCATCAAGTCTGCCCTGCGGCCCAGCCCCAGCTTCCACTCATTCGAGCCATAACAAGGCGCAAATCCCCACCCACAACATCAGAGACCGCTTGTTTGAAGACGCTAGACGTGGCTAGCCGAGCCGCCCACGGCGCCTCATCCGTCCACCAGACAAGATGGCGACTGAGCCACCGCCGTCTCACGAACCAGGGAAGGACTTTAGGATTTGTCTACGGACTTGGCAGCCTATTATGTGGACACCTAAACGCGCGGGGGACCGGGGCTTTTTGCGGCTGAGGACAGGAGCTGAGCCTGCTTCTCTCTATTGGAGACACTAGGGATTATCCTGTGCCACGACAAGTCAAATAACGCAGCCCCAAGCTTCAATGGCCCTCGCCAACGAAGCGAAGAGCTGCATGAGCCCGAACCCATTCACATGCAGATGTGCTTGCTGGGTGGGCTCCAGCTGGTACGATTACAGAGTAATATTCCTCACGGACTTTAGGAGGGCATCACGCCATTGGTAACTAGGCGTAAGCGCACCTATTCTGTCTCGTCCGAGTCTCGTCCGTCCTCTGCTCAACGGAGCTCGCTATGGAGCAGAGAAGCGTGGGATTCTATTTTTGCCTGATCGAAGTTGCCGGGCGACCCAAGGGCAGAAGCGATCGTCCGCATTCGGTTTCAACAGTCGAGTGAATGTTCACTGGACCAATTGCATGTATGTCAGCATTTAAGATGCGCGGGTTGCAGAGTCTCAATGGAGCCAAATTGTCCAGATCGAACCCACCACTTGGATCCGGCACCCAGGCTGACATGACACCCTTGCGGGCTATTTTGGGCACCCAAAGTGGAGTCGTTCAGCTCATGCTTGAGTCTTGATTGGCAACAGGAATCCAGAGAGGCGGTGGAAGAGCTCCCAAGTTAGGCGTCTACTTTCTCACACGGACGAGTCCCTGTACGGGGTGCATCGCTACAGGCAAATACTTGTACACGTAGTATTGAGTCTTTGGTATTTACAAAGCAACACCTGATGTGTTTGTGATGCCAATGCCAACTACCAACAGCAATGTCATATGAGAATCCTCCAGGCTATATTCTGTACAGGCATTTGCTATAATCCAAGTGATAGCATGGAAATGAAACTGCTCAGGGGACTGTCAGATGGCCTCCCCCTTTCACGATACTGGTGCGAGGCACTAGTTTGGCATGTACATCCGGGTATCTTCATATCTGTTATTTTTTTTCTATTATATGAGAATATAATCTGTTTACATATACACGCGGTATACCGTGTTTAAATCGCGAGTACTCAATACTCGGTTGCCGGCGGATTAACAGCGTCACACCGAAGTATTGTTGTTCCTGAGATATAGGCATGGACATAGCACACACCTGAGATCCGCTGCGGCCATCCGCTTAATATTCCGCTCAAGTGTGCTCAGCCACAGCACATTGCTCCGGAACTGGTTTCTATTGGAGTCGCTCTAAATTAATTTGTTATTTTTTATTCCCGTGGGATCGACGATAGTAATCACTAAATACTATTCTTAAACTGAGAAAGGTGGATACTGACAACGGTGTTGCGGCTCTGCTTATTGCGACTGATGGGCATGAAGTCTGTAATCGACTTCTACAGAAGTTCTATAACGCGTCTACGAGGTCTCGTCACGGGATTTATGAGATAGCCGCCCGAATATATGAAGAAAAATAACGGCACACCCCTGACGAGGTGCGCCGCTGTATTGAAATATTGTTCACACCCTAAGAATAACTATTCACTCCCCCCAAGTGTACATTCGTTGGCTCTCCTTGCACATTCCCCTTCCTTTTCCTAAACAAAGCGATATACGCATATTACCAATGCACCCTAACTGTATCCCAACCCTTAAATGATTCGTTTGATGTTGTTGCATGATGCCCAAGCCCTTTAGTTGGAGGGAGCGACGTAGACGTCCTGGGCCTTGAAGGGAAGCACGTTGCCATTGGCGTCTGTCATAGCAGGGATGTTGGCAGGGATGTTGTTGCTAACAACATCACGCTTAGCAATGCCTATGTAGGAGTTAGAATTCGGATTCATATACCGAGAACCTATATAAAGGATATATATTTTGTCTGGTAGGGTGTCAAGGCTGACATACCTGCGGGGGCGGCGGCAACGGCAACGGCGGCCAGGGCAAAAACGGTCATGATAGAGAACTGCATTTTGAATGATGGAAATATGCTTTTTATCGAAAAAAGAGAAAAGGATTGAGAAAAAGAAAGAAGCGATTGAAAGTCGACCGGCGACAAGAGTCAAGAAGATAGAACCGAAAGAAAGTAACACGAGGAGTGAGTGAAGGATGCTTGAAAGGAATGAAGAAGGAAAAAAGAGACAATCACGAAAGGAGGGCAGACGGACGTTATTTGTACGAGGTCGCGCTCTTGCTACGAAACATGTCAAACGCACTACGCTCCTTGTCATCGGCAAGACGGAAGCATCTCAAACACGGGCGATGTGAGGCCCGAAACAACAGCCTCCAAAGCGCAGCGACACTTGGACCCCGTCCAATCTAGACTATGGGCAAACACCACTGGCGGCCTTGAACAGCGGCAACGTGGGGAGGCGCCGTTGGAATTACAACGCGGCGAAAGTATGTAGAGCAGGGTATTGAAGCATGAATTTGCGGTCGAATTTGTTTCGATCAGAGCCTTGACGGAGAAAGGGGGCAGCGGACCTGAAACGCAGGCGTGCTTCAGGATCCCTCATCCGGGGGCCGGCCAGGGCCAAAATAAGAAAAGAGGGCGATTTGCGCCAGCGCGTAGTGAGAATTCCGGTTACAAAAATGATAAATTAGGAAAGAATAAGGAAACAGGATGAGGGTTGATGGGGTTGCAGTGAGTATGAGGCGACGAATCTGGAAAATGAAGCTGGGAGATATTTGCTATAAGTCGCAGCGTGCGCGGAACTGCAGATTGACTGTGTTTACATGGTAACGGTACTGCAAACACGGCGACTAATTCTGGAGTGGGAAGTCTCTGTTATAAAAAAAAATTCAAAGAATATGAAAGGATGAAGGGAAAGAAATTAGAAGCCAATAAAAGAATATACGTAATAAAGTTTCTCTACCAGCAATCACGAGCATTAGAGGAGCCTTGCCAACAGCCACATACCCCCCGTCTGGATTGTTTGTTGCTGACAACTGTGGGGAGACAGATGAACCACTGCATGGGCCATATCAAACATACTTAGAATACCATGGTAGATTGACAGAAGCACTTCTTAAAAAAATCATGCCTCTCGTACTGCCGGTGCCAAGATTACAAACAGGACGAAAATCATCTCCTGGCCACGGGCGATTGAAACGCAAGTCGAAACAGAAACAGAAACCAACGGAGCGTCACTCCCCGCAGGTGGTTTAGTGCGGCACTTGATGTCAAAGACTGCATGCGCCACACCAATCCGCGCGCTGCGCCTCATCCTCCTCCGTGGCTAGTGCTCGGAATATCTCGTCATGCAAGGCACTCGGACTCTACCAGGAATCCTTTGACTCCTCTTCCGCAACCAACCTTGGATTCCTGTTCAGCCACCTCAGCCAGGCATCGCGGGGTATTTCAGTCAGTCCAGGTGGGGGTGCTTGCTCGGGAAGAGCGCCAGCACCGCCAGCCGGTTTCCGAAGTCCTGAATCACGAACTCATTCCCCCGTTTGCATGTGCTTCTACTTCCCCGCCTTGTCTTGCGGGTGGGCTTTTGCTTCTCCCTTTGCTTTTGCCTCTGGTTTTGTGGTTCCGATCCTCTCTTTAGTCAACCAAGTGGCCCCTACTGATTCTCGCCGCCTCCTCTGGCCTCTCGTGACATTCTTCTTCCGTGCCTCTTCCGTGTCCGTGTCTCCGCTGCAGCCCAGTATGGCAACCGTCGAGCATTGTGTTGTATGTTTCGAGGCTCTTGACGCCGACCTCAACAACCGCAAGCCCCTCTCCCTTGAACAGATCCAGTCTTCGTGGGCCGCATACAAGGCCAGCTCCGCTTCCGTGACCGGCCCCTCAGAGGCTCCCTTGAACCCGGCCCTCCGGCGCCTTGCTGCCGACGGCGTCTTGTCCTCGTCGTCCTCGTCGTCTTCTACGTCGCTCTCGGCAGCAGGAGCTGCCACTCCCGCAACATCCACATCCTCCCTGCCCGACACCCCGCCAACAGCGGCTCCTCTGTTTGTCACCTGGAACACAGTCGACCCAGATGACGACGACGTCTCCCTCCGCGGCTGCATCGGCACCTTTGAGTCCCAGCCACTGTCCGAGGGCATTCATGAATACGCCCTAATCTCCGCCCTGCAAGACACACGCTTCAACCCGATTTCCAAGCGCGAGCTTCCCACACTCCAAGCCGCTGTGACGCTGCTCACAGACTTTGAAGAGGCGGACGACACGCACGATTGGGAAATTGGCACTCACGGCATCCGAATCTCTTTTTTGGATCGCGGCCGCCGCTACGGTGCGACATATTTGCCCGATGTAGCGCTAGAGCAAGGATGGACCAAGGACGAGACACTGTTTAGCTTGATCCGCAAAGCAGGCTGGATGGGCAGCCGTTCCAAGTGGCAGGACTTGGACGTCAAAGTGACTCGATACCAGGGCAAGAAGGTCAGCCTCAACTATCCAGAGTTCAAGAAGTGGAGGGACTGGGTCCAAAGCAAGCAGTAATGAAGGTCCCATCTATTGTGATGTAGCTCGGCCGGGCGTTCTAATAGACAGAGAGGACACACAGGATTTCATTGGGTACTGGTATTATGTGGGATTATTTGGGATGTTAATGGATGATATACAACGAATCTTGCGGCGCTTATAGACGTGTGTCGTGCAAGGAAGAGTGGAGGAGAAAATTTTCCCAGCTCAGATTTTTCTTTACTTTGCTTTTTTGATACACTTTTCTTAATAAAATAAGAATCTTTTGATATACCTGATAGCCGGGCCCAGAACTAAACTAGCTGAATCGTTTACATCGGGAACCGAAAAGAATGAAGACTGATGATTATATTTCAGAGATGCAAGTTCACAAGGCTCTTAAGAACACCTTGATATTTGCTTCGAGTAATTAAGCCCATAAAGAGGCAATATGCTGCATACACGTGAAACTTTTTATACATGACGCTTTCAATAGTAAAAATACAGACTCTTGTCCACCAAATCTCCACTCGCGATGCTTTTTATTCCATATCATATTTCTCCCTGACGCCCGCCATACATATCCATGGTATCTGTGAACAACGACAAAGAAAAACAAAGGAGAATATGCCCAGTTGTGTAAGCAAATAGCAGGAATTCAGACACTGAAAAAGGAAAACTATTAAAACGGAAAACGAAAGACATTGGCTCTTTTCTTCTCTTACTCCCCCTTCCCCTTCTCGTTTGGCATCCGACCTCATCATCGTCATCATATAGCCTACCAACAACGCAGCTTCTTCCAGAAACCACCTTGTCCGCGGCCGACTTTGTCTCCACTGAGAATAGGGCCACGAACTCCTGGCCCGCGCTTCTCGTCCTCCTCGGTGCCAGCGGGCAGGGGAGTTAGCGGCTTCGTCATGCCCCGCGCGCTCATCTCGGTGTTGTCCAGGACGCCCTCCTCTGCGAGGCGACGGCGTTCGACTACACGTTTGACGATAAGGGCAAACGTCTCCTCAATATTAACCTCAAGGCGAGCGCTCGTCTCCATGAATCCGGAGCCGTGCTTGCGCGCCCACTCGAGACCTGTGGCAGCTGGAACAGTCCTGCTGTCCTGCAGGTCGCACTTATTGCCGGCGACAATCTTGACCGGTGGGACGGTGCGGGAGCCGGCGCCGGAGCCAGTGTAGGCTGGGCTGATGCCGGCAGCGCGGGCTCGCTCGGCATTGTCGAGGCGGACCTCAGCCTCCATGTCGATGAGCTCGTCAAAGTGCTGCAGGGCATCGAGCGAGTCGCGCGATGTGATGTCGTAGACCATAAGGAAGGCATCGGCGCCAAGATTGGAAGACGCCCACATGCCGCGGTACTCTTCCTGGCCGGCGGTGTCTGTGAGACAAAGGTGGTAGGTGACACCATCGATGACGCGAGTAACACTGTAGTTGTCCTCGATTGTAGGGTCGTAGTCGGAGGTCCAGGCTGAGCGTACAAGCCGCAGGGTGATTGAGGACTTGCCACAGCCTCCATCGCCGCAGATGGTGATGGAGATGGGCACGGGGGTTTGTGTCTGTGCTGCCATGGCGAAGGATGTTGTGCGCTTGCTTTGCGCCGAAGAGGGGGAGGAAGGAGAGAAGTTTGCTTTGCTGATTTCCGGTATAGGTAGACCACCTATTGACAACTAAGCCGAGTCTCAGTTTTGAAATATCGCGATGCGATCTGATCTATGCAAGCGCAAAGAGAAGAGACCGAGGGCAATGTGCTTTCAGAGGACAGGGTGTCGTTGGCGTGGGCAGACGAAATGTGATATTGGCTCGAGATGCAAAACCCGGAACATGCAAAGCAGCGTCACAATTGTCCGCTTACTCAACTCAGAACTCGCTCGCTCGCTGCAGTAAGAAAAACGGGAAGCAGGTAACAAGAGAAGCAAGAAATTTTGCTGAGAAAAAAAAAAGATAGTTTGCGCCAACACGAGAAGATGGGTGTACTCGTACATACGCGAGACCGCGTTCTGGATCGAGCAACAAATTGGACGAACCAACCACCCAGCTGGCAGCTATCGCGGGCTAGACACCCTCGCAACCCACTTCGCCGGCAGATAATTGATGAGAGGAGAAAATCAAAAGCGGCCGACAGGGCCTGCACCGCACCTAGCTTAGTGGTAAGCAGGGCAATTTGTCAAAGGCGGAAGAGGGCAGGGATTTCGCGAGAGCTATGGGCGTTGCCGGGTGTTGGCGCCTGTGGAGGCGAAATTTTGCACGGCCGAGAGAGGACAAGGTCCGCCCAGGGGCCCGGGGGAAGCGATGCCAGGGATCAGGGGATGCTCGTGGCAGCTTTGGATATTGGACGATTGCTAGGGCACAATGCGAGCTGAAGATTTACTGGTACGGCTATAGAGCATGCATCATGCAGACAGACATCAAGGGGGGGGAGGGCAAAAAGACATCGAGATGGTGATGATATGGAGTGGTGAGGTTTTAAGGTTTTGGGTTTGGGGTCTTGATGGTGCTCACAAGGCCACGCTACTGCGAGTACTTGGGACATACAGGTATAGAGCAAGCCATGGCAGAGAGGGGGAAAAGAGAGAAAAAGGATCAAATGCAACCTGAGCGCCCGCGGCCAGCGGAGAGGGATGCAGACCAGGGGTTCTGATGATGGCATCTCCCAGTGCGGCTTTCTGGCTTTCTGCATCCCCGGGCAATTTCGCTCGTCGCCGATAGGACAGGGTCCGGAGCTGCTAGGCGAGAGACACTCGGGGCACGTCCCCGCCATTGTCCAGTGAACCTTAACGGGGCCTGTAGGGAGGGATTGGCTGATGAAATGCTCCGTGTGTGGATATGGATATGGGCATATGATGCTGGCGTTTGGCGTGGTGGTGGTGAGTTGCGATGGGGGAACTCAGGGCGTCATTTCCAACCATGCAGGCTGGGAGAAGAGAGGGGGGAGACGGATCCTTTGCGATAATTCAGGTAGGTGGCATTGTTGTTGCCATTGTCGCCTTGTATTACCTGGTTTCATCTTTCACAGGCTGACCCTTACAGTATTCCAGTCGGCGACATCTGGTGGCTGTGCGGCGCTCGGCGGTTGTGGTTGTGATACCGAACCTCCCTGCTGCATACAAACAGCCCTCGACCTCGACTTTTTGGCCAAACGGAGCACGGGCACGGGCTCCAGCACTAGCACACGCTTGAACGTGCCCGCCCGTGTGGAGCTTCAGGGGGGCTGCAAGTCATGAGTCTTCTGCATCATCAAGCAGATGCCGCAGTCAAAGCACATCGCCCTCGGCCCTATCAGAATCTCATCAAGATGATGCAACGCTGATATTTGCCACCACTAACCTATTCCACGCCTAGGTAGGTTGCATTCATGAGGAAGGGGAGGAGAAGATGGATGACATGGATGTTATATCTAAATAATGGAGAGGACAAGACTCCAACGAAACAATATGCTGGATCGCGGAGGCATAATCAAAGCAGATGAGCCCCCTTGAGAAACGACCGTTTACGGATCATAGCTGGTTGACATGCATGCTTCCGTAGAGAAAGAGTTATCTTTGCGTCTCATAACATTCCTAATCAAATTTTGGCAATAAACTCAAGAGAAAAAATGCCTGGATATTACCACAACTCCAAATTTTCCTACCCTACATTATTCAGGTAAGGGACTAAGCACTTTTAATTACTCTAATCCGAGAGCGCAGCGAATACACAGACCGATAATATTTATACTAGATGCTTGATAGTTATTTCGATGCAACCCTTCTGCCAAAGAAACGTAGAGGAAATTTGAAATCTTGAAACTACTGTCTATGCATGAGAGCAATAGCTTGCTCACTTTTGCCAATACCATCTTTCCACGCGGGATATCGGGAGTCGTACCAAGTTGTAATACCTCCTTGTCCAAATTCTGAGATGCACTTTGCAAGCTCCATGCCATCTACAATAGCATTGTTTGCACCTTCACCACCTAGAATAGGCTCTGCATGAACTGAATCACCTATAAAGAAGACGCCCTTGTTTGCAAGCGTACAAAGTTCCAAGACTGTCCGCATAAGCCAATGCAAAGCCCGTTCCAGCCTTAGCTTCTCTGCATCGAACACGTCCTTGAAAGGCTGGTCTAGTCCATGGAGTGTTTCTATCTCATCGAAAAAATCTTTTGGAATATCCGCTGCCTCTGAAACTGACCTGTTGGGCCGATGAAGCGGATCGTTGAAACGTCTGGCTGGGCGCGAAAATATCCAACTAATGCTCACTGCGTCTGTCTGCTGCTCATCGATGGAAATATTTAGGAACATATCGCCTTGTTTCTTCTCTATAACGTTGGAGCCTTTAAAAGCTGGAGCATAAAGACTGTCGTAGAGATCACGTTCCACCCGTCGCTTGCCATTGAAGGCAACAAAGGGAAGAACGTTGAATGACGTATCAGGGGAGAGAGACTTTCGAGTATTGGAGTGAGGTCCATCAGCTCCAATAATACATGTGCTCTCCAATTTCTGCCCATTTTGCATGTGAAGAATCATCCCCGAAGGTGCCTCTTCCACTTTTTCGAGGGAGTTTCCCCATTGGATATCAAGCCCTTCGCAGAGCAATTTTTCAAATTTCCCGCGATGAGCACGAAACGATGTTGAGTTCACTCTCCTAGGAGTAGCGAAGGATCCTGGTTCGATGTTACCGCTTCCGCCTAAAAATCCATCTACCGCTATGCGGCGTCTGAAGGTAAACTCGTCCATGCCTAGGATGTCCAGAAGAGGCAGATATGACGAAGCATAGAGCGTGATTCCGTAATCGTGACGGGGACTTGAGGGCTTTCTCTCGTAGAGAACCGCAGGGATTCCATATTTGAGCAGACAACGGCCGAGAGTCAGTCCCCCGATTCCCGCTCCTATGATACGGACTGGTGTCTGTGGCATTCTCATGACGTGTCACTGCGAAGCATTTGAGTTGTTCTCGCGACTTGAATAGAGAGCGGGGGACGGAATTTAACAGCATGATTTGGCTGTCGGACATCTGGACCGTGCTTGCTCGCGTGCACTGATGTTTCGATTCACAGAGAGAGGCAAGGCTCTTGGGATCGGCTACAACAGGTATGCACACAAATTTTTGCATTATTAGTGCAAATATACGTCTGATCAGCAGACAGAGAGAGAAAACAAGGGGGAACACATCAACACGCTAATCAGTTTCAATAAACACTATGTAAGTGACTCGATACAATGACGATCTAAATCGGTGTTGCTTGTGAACCGTCATTTAACTACGGGGAATAAAACGTGGGGATACACGAGCAGACATGCCCCACAGTCCACCGCATGTAATGTCGTGTATCAGCGTCTGCTGGGATGATGGTAATGATTTATTAAAAGAGCGGCGGCAGTGTTGATTCGGCTTGGCTGTTTTATTTCGCCTCGTAGAATTGGTATAGTGCTTTCATACTGATGTGGGATTGTTGACTCCATTAGGTGTCTTGGTATCGGTTTATTGGAGCGGAATCCGCAAGCATTCATCAATTACTGTAGGTAAAATGAGGCTTTGGTATAGTCATGGCGCACAGCTTTGTAGCCATTGATCGTCATACATGCAATTGCGTCATGGCTGGTTGCAATGCCAGTTCATTTACGAATCATCATGCAGTAGAAGTATCCCAATTTATTTCCTCGACTAGCGTGATGCAGCCTGACATTCGATACAGGTGAGCCTCTATGCTTACGATGTAGATGCCTTTCTCTTTTGAGAACTGGACTGCGATATCACTGGTCGCCTTATTTCTTCTGTTATCTCACTGATATTGCGAGAGGCTAGAGCTGAGATGCTTGTCATCCCCCAGAAAGGCAACCTCATCGCTACTTATGCGGCTTATTACCCAGTACATGATTCAGTGTCTTACTCGCGTTTATATCGATGATGGCCAAGCACTGAAGCCTCGTACTAAGGCACTTTTACAGTCTTCAGGCAGGGCTGTTATCATCGCAAGTCATTTCACCGGCGCCCAATGCGATCCACTGGCACGGCAATTGGAATTCGGAACATCGCTTCAAGAGTGTCCCTGTACTTTGGTAGTGTGGGTTAGCTGGTGTTAGCGGCGTCTTTAACCGCCAATTACCAAGGGTATCAACACATCCGCGCAGCCCCAAAGTGAGAAAAAATTCCCGACAGGCCGAACGACAAGCCGAAGAAAAACGACAGACGGCCGCTCAATGGCGCAATTGGCATAGCGATTCTGCCGAGAGGCTAAAACCCTTCGGACGCCCATTTCTACTTGGTTTTGAAGGCGTGCTTTGGCTGTCGATGCGGTAAAGATTCGGTTGACTATTTTTTTCTCTCAATTTTCACCCTAGTGCTGATATAAGGATCTGTCTGCGTGGGATATCAATCTGTGATCCTTCTCTTCGTAGAGACATTTGGCCGACATTCGGAGCCTTGTATCCCTCGTAAGCCCTGTGAACTGTGACAGACAGGGTTTCCATTTTTCCCTGACTAGATTCTGTCATCTTCGTTGCTTCTCTTCGAGTGAGGCTGAGCGATTTAATCCAAGTAAATAAAGAGGGTGGCTCTTTTTGTTATCTTAGTGTCTACGCTCTTGAACTTTTTCTCAACATCATTTTCCCTCTCTGGCTCCGTAAAACCACCCACCATGACCGCCACTAGCAACGGTTTCATTAGCAATGGCGGACCTCAACTCCAGCTTAACAGGGCTGTGGAGACGGCCGATGTGCGTACATGTTTTGGGTCATTTGAACCTTTCGTTTACTAAGTCTTTCTTATAGCTCTTAGAGTCCGTTCAGCAGCTCATTATTCCCTTCATCAAGGCCGCCGATGATGCCGCGGCTCACAAGGCTACGGGGAATCTGGGGTTGAATGCGAATGGAGAACCTCACAATGTCTTGATTGACTCAAAAAAGCCTTCAGACCTCGTTGCTAGGTTGAAGTTCCTTCTCCCAGAAGAGGGACTAGGCAAAGATGGCCTCCTGCAGGGAATTGAGAGGCTGCTCAAATACAGCGTTAACACATGGGATCAAGGCTTCATGGATAAGCTGTACGCAAGTAATACACCAGTATGTGCTAACCTTGTCAGAATGGCTTATGAATTCGAAGTTGACAGGAGACTGTGCTAGGTGGGAGTTGTAGCTGATCTCTTACTCTCTGTTTTGAACACCAATGTAGGAGACTCCTTCCAAGTTGTGGTTTAAATATCCTAACATTTCTCAAGCTACATGTTTACCACGTCTCTCCGGCGTTGACTATCATTGAAAAGACGACTACTAAGGCATTTGCTAACCTGCTCGGATTTGGCGGACACTACGCTGGCGGTGTATCATGTCCCGGAGGCAGTGGATCCAATCTCACATCTCTAATCGTAGCTCGCAATACGCTATACCCTGAAAGCAAGACGGAAGGAAACGGCAAGCATGATTTCGTCGTCTTCACAAGTGCACATGGCCACTATTCCGTGGAAAAGGCCGCAATGACAACCGGCATGGGCTCATCCGCCGTGTGGGCGGTTCCTGTGGACGACGAGGGCAGGATGAAGTCAGAAGCTCTCCGGGAATTGGTTTTGCTTGCCAAACAACAGGGGAAGACGCCGTTCTATGTTAACGCGACGGCCGGCACTACGGTCAAGGGCTCCTTTGACCCATTTGAAGAGATCTCCAAGATTTGCAAAGAGTTTGGCCTGTGGATGCACATCGACGCAAGCTGGGGCGGCAGCGTCATCTTTTCAAAGGCGCAGAGCTGGAAGATGAAAGGTTCGCATCTGGCCGACTCGCTGACTGTTAACCCGCACAAGATGCTCAATGCACCGGTCACCTGTTCCTTGCTCCTGGGCCCGGATATGCGTATCTTTCAACAGGCAAACAGCACATCGGCAGGATATCTCTTCCACGGAAGCGACGATGGCGAAATCTGGGATTTGGCTGACTTGACGCTGCAATGCGGCCGGCGAGGAGACACGCTCAAGGTTGCTTTGGCCTGGCTATATTATGGCGCCAACGGATTCGAGCGGCAAATCGACCACGCTTTCGATATGGCTAGCTATCTATTCAGGCTTCTGCAAGAAACCGGTAATTTTGTCATGGTTTCATCGTATCCTACACCCTGTCTCCAGGTCTGCTTCTACTCGGCTCCTGGGGGCCAGCTGCCTTCTGATAGCAAGGTGAACACCTCCAGAACGCAGCAGATTGCTCATGCGCTTGTTGGGAGAGGGTTCATGGTTGATTACGCTCCAGGTGACCACGGTAGCTTCTTGCGTGTCGTGGTCAATGTGCAGACCCTGGAGGGAACCGTTGAAGGCCTTGTCAAGGCCATGAACGAGGTAGGGCAAGGAATTACCCTGTGAAGCAAGGGCCATATCATCCATCAGACATAGATGGCATCCATTAGATAGATTCTCAGATTGTGTGGCCCGATCCATTTTTACATGTACACTGTACACTCACAAGGATGATTTATTGTAAGAAACCATAGATGTTTTTTTTTGACATAAGTTTACACAGGCATTTTTATCAAGATAATCTTCAACGCGAACAATGGCAATCATTCTCATTCAAAAGTTGTAGCATTTTTGACAAAGTCATTAAGAATATATAACCTACTGAGTTTTCTATTTTTATTATTAAAAATTTTTTTTTTTAAAAAAAAGTATTCTCCCCAAACGTTTATTACTGCAAGCTGCTCGTACCTATGGTTGACATATTCTCGAAATTCATGCACCGATTTCCCCACTTTGACGCCTCTCAAATCCCTGCCAATTGCGCTAGCCATGATAAGATCTTATCGGTGATAATCTTCGTCCAAGAGAAAAAAAAGTTCCAAAGCTCATCGCAGCTCTCTAAACCAAGCAAACTGTCCCCTGTATTGCCACCGACACAATGCCGAAACCACGAACAAAACGAGGAGGGGATCGCGACGAGCGCAAGAGGAAGCGATACGACGACACCGAAGCGAATTTCGATGCCGACACCAAGCGCCAGCGTCGAGATGACGAGGGCAACGGCAACGACTACGGATATGGTGACGAAGAATTCTCACAACACCAAGGCGGTGCCGGCGAAAGGGAATTCTTCGGCATGCTGGCTGATGACGAGCAAGAGTACTTCCGACGAGCTGATGAGATGCTGGAACTGAACCAATTCCCGACCCCCGAAGAGCGAGACATCTTTCTGCAGAGCGTCTACCGTGAAGCGAAAGGCAAGGAGCTCAAGGTCGCCAGTAGCCAGTCTTGCTCTCGGCTGATGGAGCGACTGATACAACTCGCCTCCACAGCCCAGAAAAAGCAATTGTTCGAAGCCTTTGGTGGCCACTTTTTGTCTTTGGTGCAGCACCGCTTTGCTAGCCACTGCTGCGAGGCGCTCTTCCTCCGATCTGCCGGTGTTGTCACGCAAGAGCTTGCTGGTTTTACCGGCTTTGTGATGGATACCAAGGGTGCAGATGTCGATGCGCAGCAACCTGAAGCTTCCATGGAGCATCTATTCTTGGCAACACTGGATGAGCTTGAGGGTAGCCTGGGTTATCTCATCACCGACCGATTCGCTTCACATACACTACGAGTCTTGCTACTAGTTTTATCCGGAATGCCTCTCGAAGAACAGTCATCGCGTACGCTACTAAAGAGCAAGAGGAAGGAGAAGATTACAGTCGTTGGATCTACAGCAGCAGATGCGCAGAACCACGGCAAGCGAGCAGTGCCGGCATCTTTTACTATGGCAGCCAACAAGATCATGCGAGACTCAGTAGCAGGGATGGATGCTACTGGAATCCAGGTCCTGGCCAAACACCCCATTGGCAACCCGATTTTGCAGCTCATCCTGGAACTTGATTTAACGCTCAACAAGGGCGAGCCCAAGGGTGACGGGAAAGCCGAAGATGCTTCCCCTTCCCTTCTACAGCTGCTTCTTCCCGACGCTCCCCGATCACTGTCTGATGGCTCTTCTGCGGCTTCCGAGTTCGTCAACGGCATGATATACGACCAAATTGGCTCGCGACTTATCGAAACGCTCGTCGCGCATGCGCCAGGAAAGATTTTCAAGGCCCTTAACCAGAATATATTCCTACCCAGAATACAAGGCTATGTCCGTAACGACATCTCATGCTACCCTGCTATCAAGGTGCTTCAACGGCTGGGCAAAGATGACCTCGCAAAGGCTGTCGATCAAATTGCGCCGACTATTCCTCAGTTAGTCTCAAAAGCAAGATATAATGTCTTGTCGACTCTTTTCGAACGATGCGCGGCTAGAAACATCAATGACGAAATTAAGAAGTTGATGAAGGGTTTGAAAGAGGGATGCGGCAGCCAACCCGCTGATCTAGTTATGACCTTGTGTTCATTTTCAGCCAGCGAAGAGGAAGAGAAGAAAAAGAAGAAGGACGTACAGCAATTAACCAAGAACGAATATGCCGTCCAATCCCACGGCGCCAATCTACTTACCACTTTGCTCTCAATATCCGGCCCATCAAAGGGTGTTCAAGAATCAATAAATGCTTTGCCGTCCGACATTGTCCTTCGCCTAGCCAATACGTCTCTACCAACCGTCACCGTCCTCACTACCGCCATCAACACGCCGTCCACCAACTCTATTTTCCAAAAGAGTCTCATTAACACACTGATGCCACACATACCCGACCTGGCAACATCTCAGTATGGCCACAACCTTATCAATGCCATCGCCGAAATCCCTAGCAAGGGTAAGGATTGGAGCATCCCTCAGCATATGAAGGATAGGATCATGACTGCCCTCGGGGCGCACGAATCCCAGCTGAGGGAGTCATGGATGGGCAGGAGCGTCTGGCGGACGTGGAAGGGAGATATGTGGAAAACACGGCGGTTTGACTGGAAGAACTGGATGAAGGAGTTGGATGAGATCAAGGCCCCAGCTGCGGCTGCGCCTAAGAATAAGGGGGAGGCAAAGGCGAATGGCGAAAAGAAGGCTGTCAAGGACGACAAGGATGTTGAGCAGATTCATGAAAACGCCAAGGACGACGAGGATGTTGAGCAGATTCATGTAAAGGCAGACGAAAATGAGGAGGCAATCGGCGGAGATGGCGACGAAAAAGAAGAGAAGAAGGAGAAGAAGGAGAAGAAAGAAAAGAAAGACAAGAAAGACAAGAAGGAAAAGAAAGAGAAAAAGGAGAAGAAAGAGAAAAAAGTGAAAGAAGATGGTGAGGAACAGGAAAAGAAGAAAAAGAAGAAGAAGTCAAAGAACGAGGATGTCGAGATGGCTGATGCCGAAGAGTGAATCGACACACCGTCTTTGTAGACCGAAGCTGTCAGCATCTGTTTGTTTTATAGATTCCTCTCTTAGCAGGAGCTCAGTATATATCGCGTACCTAGTAGACAAACTTTCATTGTGGTTTTGGGTGGTAATGAAGGGTGCCGCCTATCTGGATAGTTTATTTGTAGCCCAATAGATACTGAGTATTTATAATTCTTTTTTAAGAAAATAGATATCGAACGGCTAGCACATTCAGATACTTCTCAGAGATGATGCTCCCTCCTTCACTTCGCTCCGTTGAGGTTTCCTCGAAGCAAACCGACAGATACCCGTTCCGTCCCGTTGTAATTAAACGAGCATTGTCACTTTCTTCTCAGTTATCTTTTGGTTGGCCGGTTAATGGCCTTTGCAAACTGATCAATAAGTGATTCTTCTATCTGCAACAAGGAACCGCGCATATTCTCCTGACGCAACTTTCGGGAGCTTGGCATCATGTCATTAACTCTGTAGCGTTTTACTTCATCAAACGCATTTGGTTCACTACTTCATCCGTTATTCCGTAACAGTACCATTCTATCCATAACATAAATATAGTGAGGCGCGTCCCATACCAATCTCGTCCCCGAAATCGCAGCTTGCTTCCGGTTTTTGTTTCTCCTTGTGCATGACTAATCTTTCTCAGGCATTTCTTTCAGTATCTTTAGCGAACAACAAGAAGGATGCCTCGAAAGGGATACGATGTAACTGGGTGCGCTCCAGGTACTCCCGCTGCCGAAGCTGCGGCTCGGGCCAGGCAGAGGGCTGCCCCTGGAAACCGCACTCCTCGTGCCGGAACTCCTATCAATCCGACCCGCCACGATGGAGATGATCAAGAGACCCCTCGAGCTTCTCGTACTGGTACTGGTGTCTTCACGGGAGCTGCACCTGGTGGCCCTCCCACCTACTCCCAGACGAACGTAATGCAGGATGATCGAGGATTTCAGACTCAGCGTCTCCTGCCAGGACAGGAGCTGTTCCAGAACCCTTTGAACGTCAGTTCAATTCAGGCAGCTAATAACTTCATGGCGAGGCCCATTAGTGGTACGCATGGTCATCCTGTTCCTTTCCAAGCGCAGTCGTCGTCGATATTCCCCGGAGTTGCCTCGTCAGCTTCTACAGGCCAAAGCGTTGGGTTTGTAAACGCTCCAGCACAGTTCAATACGGCCACCTTTGGGACTGCCGAATTCGGAGCACAGCAACAGCGGCAATATTGGAATAACAACCAGTTCTATGCTTTGCCCGCCAGCCAGCATGGAATCCAGAGTTTTCCCATGTCCCATCCTGGTCCAGAGTCGTTTGTCCGCTACCCAGCGGCTGGAGAGACCGCGCAATATCCGGCACCAACCACCAACACTGGGACTTCAGCAGCCCAGAGTCACGATGAAGACACCGAGATGACGGGCACCAATCGCTGAGAGAAAACGAGATAGAGGTTCACAATGTTCGATGATACAACTTTGCTGCAAAGGAGTACGTATGTTATCGTTTCCGTACGGCTGGGGGCATGAGATGCTGATGCTTTATTAGTCATGAGTCAAGCCTGTTATTTCAAGGTATCATACCGAGTTTAAATGTTCTAGAAGAGAGAGAGAGCAGATAGAGGCCGTTTGTCAAACACTGGTAGCTTGCTTGACATTGTCAGTGATGCCGTCCCTGTCTGGCTGTTTGCTTTGTTAGAGTCTAACCTGGAATAGATATACTGGAGAGGCCACAGAGAGACCATTCCAAGGGTTATGAAGAGGTTTCATGAATTTGCTTTTAGAAACTATTAGAGAGACGGTCAAAGAGGGTACGCGATATGCGCAGGAGAGAGTCACTAATTGAAAAAGTAAAAGTTGAGTTCATCGATTTCTTGCTTGGCGAACGTGCATGCCTGTATATGTACCTGAGGCATCACTTTTTCCCTTAGGTGTTGTTGTATCAGCACCAGGATGAAGCAAGCAGCACCGGAATCTACGAGAAACTTTACCTACCTAGTACCTACCTAGTATAGAATAGAGAGAAACTGAAAGTGCTTTCTACCATAGGTGCTATCACTTAAAATACCTACCTCTACGTAAGGCAGTCGTATTTCCAATAGTATATGAACCAACTTTTGAAGCATCAATAAAGGCTTATCAAGAAGATAACAGAGGGGTATGTTATTGGTACTCTTGAATTCGAGATAATATATACGTAAGGCGCATTTGCTAGTTTGCGACGTCTAAATGCGCAGAGAAACCGTTTGTTCTAGATGATTTCACCAAATGCTAGGAAGAAGAAATATAGAGAAGCACCAAGTGGAATATAATCACCTATTATCGAGAAATCTAGCAAGGGGTATCATAGGTAGTGCGCCAATCTATTAACCAAATCCATATCCAAAATCATGTCTCCAACTATTAGCAAATTTAAATATTGCGATACTATTTGAACACCGCCGTTGTCAAACGAAACCCAACAAACACTCCATGGAAAGAATACAGGATTTGAGCCAGGCCTGTCTCCCAGTGGCTCGAAGTGAAAACATCATCAACCCGAACCGTTATCACGTAACAGAAGAGTGCCGTGTGATAGCCGGATGTGGATTCCATGGCAGATTGCCTAAGTGCTGGAGGTAATTCTAGAGCGTGGTCTTGTCGCTGGCATCAGGCTGACCGAGGGAAAGGCCCTCCGTATCATTCCCGCCCCTAGTTTCGATTTCACCGACTCTTTTTCCGTTTATACCTTGAACTTTTCTTCTAATCTTCTTTATCGTCTTCTTGACTCGGAGGTGATCATGACCTGTCATCCTTTCTCTCACGATTGGTTGAGGCGTCCTAAAGAGCCTACATGAGTCCAAATTGATTTCTGAGGCATCCAAAGGAGACTCACATGGATTTTTCTTTCCCATCATTTCCATTACCGTCAGAATTACCATTGGCGTGTCCACTACCTTTGTCGCGGTTCACTAAGTGGGCTGGTAATTGGACATCCCTCCAAGAAGGCGCTGTGTCAATGTCCATCTCTTGTCCGCTTGGGGTAGTCAGCATAATCGTTGGGATTGACGAGACTTCCGAGTGAGACAGGTCATGTTCGGAATCTAATAGCTGTAGTAGCTTGGTCGAGAGCTCAACGAGTTCTGATAATTCGGCATCCGATATGGATGGCATTCTGAAGTCGAGGTGGAGGGCTGTTAGTGTATAAACGATTATAAGCGGTCTCCCGCGAAGAAGCTTTTGGTCTGTCTCCAGGAAGTTGGAGCAGATTGGGAAATATGCTATAGATTGTGAGAAATTTCAAAGAGCAATTCAACATTGGATGGGTTATTTAATTTTTGGTGCCATGCCGCGTAGCTCATACGTTTTCTTTAGATTCTCCCAAACCTTCACATATGAGCCGACCAGCTGAAATATACTTCCAAAGGGACCTGTGGGTGCTTCATTTTTCACAAAGCGCAGCTTTATTAAGGCCAAGTTACCCCAAGGACGTCGCGCCTGGCCAGGAACACGCAGCTTGATAGCTTAAAGTTACTGATGAAAAACTAGAGCAAGCCCCTTTCGAGGCGTACCGCAATCGATGGCACATGCTTCGAGGATCAATTCTCAAGAAAACCATATTTCTTTGGGTTTTCTTCTTCTTCTAATCTCTTGACCTAGTTCTACCAAACCCTGTTGGCCGTTTACCCCCGTTCTGCAACGCGGGAATATTTGGTAAATGAAACGGCTTCTTCTGGGGAATGTCGATTTCCATATTCACTGCCCGCCACATCTCCCACACAGTCGCTCTCCTCGCTGGCAACATGCTGTACTGTAAACTATACAGATTTTTTCTGTTAATCGGAGGGACAAACTGTCCAGTCACCAAACAAAGCAACACTCGCGGTGATAGGTAGTGCTTGCGTATGCGGTGAGCCATTTGAAAATATTGGTGGAACATGTCGTGGAAGGGAAGGGGAATGTTCTGTATAGATCAGTCAGGGTCACATTTTCCTACCAGTCTTGAGGTAGAAGGGTTCATACCTTGAGATAGATAATGGAAGTAGGGGGCTCATTAAAAAGTTTATCATTAGTGTCGGGAATTTTAGATTCATGGGTATCTCGAAGTTCAAAATGAATGCCACCTAGTCCGAGTTAATCTCTGTGGCTGTCTTTCATGTCGCTCTGTGTCATTTTGTACTCACCAGGTAATCTACTTGGGTCCTTCAACCTCAACATTAAGGCAAAAAGTGGGAAATGATTCAAACATGATAGCAACGTATCAAAGCCTGCCTTGAGTGATATGATAATCATCCTAGCAATGGCAAAATTGAGATAGAAAACCATCACGGTGGGCAGAAGAAAGAACAAAAGGGTGAATAGAATTGTCCCAACAAGCAGCTGGTCGAGGTCATAATCGCACGAATCGATACGATTGCGGAGGACGTTGTGTTTTTTCCCTCGAAACAGATGGAAGAGAGACCGCAAAATGGTGAGCTGCCAGTGGTATATCCTTGCAGACGCGAGATAGAACGAGTAGATGTGCATGGTGAGGACCGATAATAAGTCTGAAAACATTGCGATAGGCATGCTTGCGCCTGCAAAAGACGAAAACCCAATGAACCAAATGATGTGTGGCAGCATGGGGCTTAGAGTCTCGATGCAACCTACGACGCGACGCCATGTCAGTTTGCAGAACTTCTGCGGGGGCAGCGAATTGCAACTTACTTGACCAATAGTCAATGACCCAGAGAAACAAATCGCCAAGAAAGGCAGCCAATTCACCGTTCAGTTTCAGGCCTGCGGGCCATCCCATAAGCCACGATATGCCGCGTTGGAGTGCCTCTACCGTGTATGTACGCAGGAGATCTCGAATTTGATCCGCAACCCAGTCCTTGTGCTCAATGATGTACGAGCCTACAGCCATGCCGATAATCACATCGTTGGCAACAAGCCAAAGGCTGTTGTAGAAACGAATGTAGTCCGGATGGCTAGTAGTGACACTTGCCCAGTTGGCTTTCCGCTGGCGGAGAGTAACATATTGCATTGGCCAATAGCAGAATTGCTGGAGACGAATCTCAATCTGCTGGGCGGTCGCAGAGATATCCTTGAGGGCGGCATACCCTGGTTTGGCTCGAAATTCCAAGACAATGAGGAGGATTTCCGCCACCATCCTATGGAAGAGCAGCACCAGAATGAAAGCCTTTTGCACAATTGGGAAGAGGTATACTGAAAACAGAGTCCACAACTGCACGAGCACATAGTTCCGCATTGTCGTAGCCGACTCCACTACCCTCTCGGAGACACTGAGGCCTCGCTTCGGTCTTGGTCCAAGCCGTCCCACGTTCTGCTGCAACGCCTGCTCCAGCTCCCAGGACCAATTGACCTGATTGACAATTTTGGGCAGCGCTTTGTCTCTGGCGGAGGCAATTCGCCTAACGATGCTGTGCTGCTTCAGCTTCTCGGCTAGTTTACGGCGATTTTCCTTGATTGCCTTTTCCTGCTTGGTCTCTTCGCTGTCATCTTCACTACTCGCAACATCCTCGGGGAGCGATCCTTTGTCCCCTAAAGCCAACGCTATCGGATTAAGGGATATGTACTGCATGCCTTTTGGGTGAGGCCTGTCGTAGAGGATGAGCTGGATACTGGAGGCCTTGGCGCAGGAAATCCGGGGGTAACGGCTGTTAGTGCTTGTCTTGGCGCATACCCACGAAGGGTCAACCGCGCTTTGACTTGCCGCATTGGAAATACCTAGAACATGCATCGACGAGTGCCCACAGAGGTCATAAATCCGGCTCGGAGAGTGGGGACCACTCCGGAAGAAAGTACCGGACCTGAGATGGAACTCGACATTATGCGCCTAGAACTGTTAGCAATGGGCTCACTTCAGGAGGAAAGGGGGAGTAATGAAAAAGCTAACATCAACATCTTCGAGAATGGTGACGACGAAAACATCGAGCGTTGAGTTCCTCCATCCAACGACAACACCAGTGCGATCAGATTTGCGAATGTCTGTCGGCCAAAACACTCTCATCAACCCATCATGCTCTACCATGACAAAGGATGGTTATCGACAGGACGAGGCACAGCACTCAGAAGGAGCCTCGTCGCCTAAGCTGCTCTCGCGCAGATATTCCAGCTCCTTGTTCTCGTGGGTGCTGTAGTTACTTTACGTTAGCCTGGAGATCAGCTCGAGCGATGGCGTTTCGCAATTCAATCTCGGGGGTTTTATATAGCAACATACAAGTCTTGTTTCCCTCCTTGCGACTAGGGCTACTGGCACAAAGATGGCGAGGAAGAAGGCACTCAAGACCACGATGCCGCGGGCTGCACGCAACTAGAAGCAGAGACAATAAAAGATGGACGTTAGACATGCCCAGACAGGCTCAGGCGTGGCGGGCGCAAAGGTGCAGGGCATTGCGACTTACAACAACTCCGTATTCCGCGGCAAATATTGCCAGCTCATAGAGGCGAGTAACGAGGTCCCAACGCGCGGTGATGTAGCCAGCGACGAAGATGCCGAGGGTGACGGTCGAGAAGGGGTGCATAGAGCGTTACTGCTGCTTGTAGGACATGCCGCTGGCCAAGGAGCAAAGGGTCGATGTGATTTGTCGCCTCGAACTCAAGGTGGGATGCCGGAGCGATGGTCGGCGGTGCGCGCGTCACGTCGGCGTCGGCGATTGGCAGGAATAAGCTCGGCAGTAGCAACAGACGTCTCTGGAGGGTGGACAAGCCCAGCAGAAGCCCGAGCCGCAAGCTGGATTATATGCTGAGGCCGCAATGCGAGGTTTCGAGAGGTTTGGCGAGCTATCCCTGATGGCACGTAGCCAAAAGTGCAAGGCGAGCAGCAGCTCCTCCACTAAAAAGCCAACCGCCCGCCAAGAGTGGAGGCTTTCGAGGTGCGTTCGCGCCTCGCAGCGAATCACGTGGCTTGCAATTGACGACCATCCCCTCTGCTTGCGTGTATTTCACGATGCTGCGGCCCGGATATGCATGTTTGCGTCGTGCTCGCGCCAGGAGTACGTAGGCTTTCGACTTACAAACCACCAAAAAAACGACGTTGCGATATTTATATGTACGGATCTAAGCTGCAAATACGAGGTTACAAGTCTAAGCCTCTCCGCATGCCAACGCATCTGCGGGCATGCCCTTCTCCCCTGCCAATAATCGAGCCAAACATTGCTACTCTGGCCAATCATTAATAAACCATAACGTCTTTCTTAGACTTGATTCGTGGACTTACTCTTCGGGGCCGTTAACCTTACATCGTTTTCCTTGTTGTCCTCCCGGGCTTCATCGAGAAGCTTATCTATGCCTCTGTTCTTTAGTGCAACCTAAATCGAAGTGTCAGCACGATATCGTAGTGTCTTTTGCCTCTCCCCTGGCAAGTTCGTACGCTTAGGCACTTCTGATACTCGTTGAACAAGCCAGCACACTCTTTGTTGTCCTTTTCGGCCCCACGAAGATATTCTGTGTAGGTGTAAGTTCAAATAGCAGCTTTGAGCATCATCATGGGAAATATCTCTCACTTTCGCTATACCATTTTAAAAAGCATGTGTCGTAGCGCCTTGATTCTTGTATAAGTGGAATGTAGAGAGTCTGTTGGAGGCCATGAGCACACTTACTCCTTCACCTCATTGCACTCCGGTGCAAGCGATGCCGACATTTTGGTTTGGCTTAAATCTGGATCGATCTCTCAAAAGGTTGGAGATTGGGCACTCAATAAATCCGGTATGCTCGGATGTGTAGCGACAATCTCAGTACTACTAGATTAAATACTGATATTGATATGCAAATTTCTTCAATAGATGCCGAGTTCAAGACTTGATTCAACTCTTTGCTCACTGTAGGAGCTTAAAGTATTCCAATTTCTTACAGCCACCAACTACGCAGTGCAAACCTCAGGCCGTAGTTCCATAAAAAAGTCGAGCTTCAAACATCATTGGTCGCAGTGACACATCTGGCCTAGTCTGATTGGCGGACGGAACCTTGTCTGCCCAACCCAGAGACCCATATTGACTGCAGGCTGGAGCTTCAGCTTCAATTGAAACTCTCCAATCACAGTTCGATCGCGTCACAGACGCGCTTCTTGAAGGTCGACAGCAGCAAGTGCAGCTTCATCGGATCCCGCGTGCATCACGTGCTGTAGCTGCAGCTGAAATACCAAAAGACGCAGAATCAATTCGTCTGAATTATCTGGCTGCCATGGCCCCTTCGGCAGCTCAACTGAAGGAAGCGCTCATTGAGGGGACCCGCGAGGTGTATAGCGCAGAGCCCGATGGTACTTCCGTCAACAAGGTGCGCCGGCGTGTCGAAGAAAAGCTCGGCCTAGAAGACGGCTTTTTCACCAGCGAGACGTGGAAACAGAAAAGCAAGACAATCATCAAGGAGCAAGTTGTGAGTATCAATAATTTCCAAACAAACCGCCTATGCCTCTCTTCTGACCTACCCCGCTAATGTCATCTTTTTCTTTAAAGGATAAACTGCTGGATGAAGATGCTTCTGAGCCAAAATATGAATCGGATTCAAAAGTTGGCATCAAGCGGCAATCGTCTGAAATCGAATCTCCGCAGCCCAAGCGACGAAAGAAGACATCAGGAGCTGCCAAGAAGAAAGAGGAGTCGGACGTTGATGAAGCTCCCAAGAAGGAATCCAGCACAAAATCCAAGAAGCTTGTATCTCGCCGCAAGGCTGAAGTCGATGATTCCGATGATCAAGATGCCAAGCTAGGAGGAAGCCCGTCACCTGCCAGAAATCGGAAACGAAGCACGAAAGAAGAATCTAAAGACGAATTAAAGCACACTCTTTCCAGCGAGGGAGGTAATGCGACCATAAAAAAACAGGAGACCCCAGGTGACGAGATCATACCACCAGTAAAAGACCAGCCCGATTCAGGAGCAGAGGAGGGGAAAGCAGATGTTAAGGATGAATCGAAACCAGAGGTGAACGAGGAGGATGAGTATTCTGATGTAATCGACGAGCCACCACCTACAAAACGCAAGAGAGGCGAAAAGAAAGAGACCTCATCGAAGCAAAAAGCCTCCAAACCAGCAGCTAAAAAAGACGCCACGCCGGATGATCCTAAGGATGCGGAAATCAAGAAGCTTCAATCACAGCTTACTAAATGCGGCATTCGGAAGTTGTGGCACATAGAACTAAAGCAGTACGGAGACAATGCCGGAGCAAAGATTCGTCATCTGAAGAAAATGCTGGCAGATATTGGCATGGATGGGCGTTTCTCAGAGTCCAAGGCTC
Source organism: Trichoderma harzianum CBS 226.95 (assembly GCF_003025095.1). NCBI lineage: Eukaryota > Fungi > Ascomycota > Sordariomycetes > Hypocreales > Hypocreaceae > Trichoderma > Trichoderma harzianum. The sequence goes on along the minus strand of NW_020209253.1, from coordinate 1,143,101 downwards.
GTGAGATCAAGGAAATGCGAGAGTTGCAGGCAGATGTTGAGGCTGCTCAAGAAATGGACCGTCTTTGGGGAACCAGCTCTGGTGGAAGGGCTAGCAGAAGCAAGGCCAAAACTACCGCCCAAGAAGCCAAAGTGGAGAGTGCAGAGGAGACCGGGGATGAGGAAGACGATGAACCTACTTCGTTTGCTGCGAGGCGACGGGGAGCCCACGCGGATCTGGCGTTTCTGGGAGACGAGAGCGATTCCGACTAGGCGAGCTGCTGGTCAGTTTTTGATTTACTCAGTAAGCGGTTTCTGAAATGTACGGATCATGCGGCATGGCGTTGAGTTTGTGACCACTGGGAATATCACTGAACGAGCTAACGTAATTTCTTTTAATGTATTATCTTTGTCTTTTCTTCTTCTTCATTTCATACGGATATTCATGTTGGGGTGCAGGGACGGGCAACGGAGCTTCAAAAATAAGTCAAAAAAGTTTCATTACTAAACGCTAGCCGATTGCTTTTTCCTCCCTCTACTCTGACCAAGCCTTGTACACAATTCTTGAACCATAAGTCTCGCCCTTCTTCACAATGACCATGGCCTTCCATTCTGGGACGTTGACTGCGTTGATCCAACGGCCGGGCTCGCAGCAGAAAGCACTTCGTGCGCCTCTCGCCGGTAGGCCCTCCGCAGCGGGGACGTTGGTCAATTCGCCTGTGTAAAATTGATAAGACGGCTCCGTGCTCAGGACTTCCAAGTGGATGCCGGACTTGGGGTGGAACGCAGCGAGGTTAAGAGCAAGAGGCTGTGTTCGGGTATCGATCGGTACGGAGGATGGGTCGGAGGTGGTTGTAAAGCAGCGGTCGACTGCTGGTTCGACGGGGCCAAGGACGAAAGGCTTGGTGGTCTCGACACCAGGGAAGGGAACAGGGCTGCCAATGGGGATAGAGTCTTCCTTAGCAGGGAGGTGCTGGTCGGTCGAAAGAGTGACGGTGGTGCCGGTGATGTTGTCATCGCCAGTGAGATTGAAGTAGGAGTGGTTGGTCAGGTTGATGATGGTCTCATCGGCGCCCTCGACCAGTGTCGCTTCGTACTCGATGCCCAGAATGATGACCTCCTTTCCGTCCACCACCTGGTTTCCAGAAGTGTAGATGACCTTGGCCTCGACGGCGCCGGGATAGCCTTCGTCACCATCTTCGCTGCGGAGAGTGAACTCAACGCTTTCACCACCCTTCAAGCCTTCTACGCCGGGGATTTCCTTGATTCCCACAGGCGTCGGGCCTTTCCAGATGCGCTTGCCCCAACCCTCGTTACCGCCGTGCAAGCTGTGGAGGTCATGATCGTTGGCTGCAAGCGGGTACGACTGGCCGTTGAGGCTGTTGATTTTGGCGTCCTTGATACGGTTGGCAATACGGCCGATTGTCTCTCCGAAGTACGCTGAGTTATACTTGACATACTGCTCCTGCTCAGGGAATCCAAGCACAATATTTGTGTCCTTGACCTTGAAAGACTGGATGATGGCCCCGAGGGGCAGGAACTTGAACGCAGCGTCAGTCATGGTAATGTGATGAAACGGTTGGATTGAATGTGCTGTATATCGGAAGGGCCAGCCCCAGATGTTTATATTTCGAAAATAAGAATGCGATGACGCCGCCTATGGAGATATTATGGGTATTAATGGCGATTATCTCGGATATATTGTGGTCTCGAATTTCCCCATTTCTTTGTAGAATCGCATTCAGCCTGTTTATCCGTCGCGAGAGCCGTTTGAGCGGATATGTGACGCTCCACAGTCACACAGGCAAGCTTCGATGACGGCGGGGCAATGGCGGGGTAATTGGGGGTTCTGTTGGAGACTGCTGTTAAATTTCGGAGCTCAGACAGGGAATTTCTCCAAGCGCAGGGTCCTGATCCGACGCCTGGAAAAGCAATATAGCCGGAATGTGTTTGTTGATCCGTCCTTACTTGGCGATATGGGACTATTTGACTATGAAACTAGTAACAGCTATTCAGCACTACCTAGTAGCTGCTTTTCTTAAACCCCTCACACCATTTGAGGTGACAAAGTAGGTAGGGAACTGGAGTAATTGAGAGCGACCTGCATCTCAAGCCTAACAATCTGGATGTAGGTACGCGGAATACCGTGCCCAGTCCAAATTATCTCACAATATCGCAGTCATTCAATTGCACTACTTAGGTGTCTTCTTCGTTCGATATAGGCTTTCTATCTCTTTTAGCAGCACGTCAAGTCTTCTCTCAATTGCCTGTGCATTCACCTGAGGCAGAGGGCGAACATATGCTCACGGCTTTAACGCCGGCAGAATACAGGCAAATGCGCTGGACCTCTCAGCCTAGGAGAGCTTCAAAGCATCATGTCTAAAACCTCTGTCTACTAAAATTACCATGGAAGGCTTTGGGTATCTACCCAAATTTCTCAACAATTATTGCTGCTACTCTTGAGTGTGAAACTTTTCCACCCTTTTATACCCTTGGGCTTTATAACTCCGCTGAGGCTGTACCTTACAGCGGGCTTATGCCTCCCCCACAGCCCGCTTTCGCCCTGTTGCAGAGTGCCATCAGATCTCTCTCGCTTCCCACGTGGCGCTGTATTGAACTCGCAGCGGCGTCGCTGGTCTTGTGACGCTGCTCTGCAGGTTAGCCAGCGCAGCCCAATCAGGTGCAAACGACAATTCATGTCGCTCATGTTGCTGATCCAGCCTTTCATCCGAACACTCGTAGGCCTCGTCCTTGTTTTCGGAATCTGCCTTCCGGCAGCACAAGTTGCCTGACCGCTTTCCGGACCCCAGTTCACGATAGCCGCCGACACGCCATAGCGCTGTTCTTCAGCACTCTCCACCTGCTCCTTGTCACCCTTGCTCTCGCTCTCGCACCTCACACCACCGAGCTGAGGATCCTAGGACCATGGCAGACCTCGTAAACGTTACGCCTAAGCGAAAAAGAGGAGCAGATGTCTCTTTTTCGCCGTTGAAGTTTTCATTTGATCTCTCCGCGACCGGCGCTCCAGAGGAAGGGGGCAACAGCCCTCGCTCGGCGACAGTCGTACACAGATTCCGCGGCCTTGCGCTTGGGAACGGCGCGATAGTCGAGGATACTGATGAGATGGACGTAGAATCCGATGCATCTACGAGGAAACGACATAAGCTAGATCAAGATGCTGCGGTGGTGCAGCCTCAACCAGAGTCCAAGCTGGTGTCGGGACCGGAGATGGAAACTACCGCAGTGGTTGAAATGACCGATCGCGCTGTGCTACAGCCCGAAGTCCCGCCCCCCTCGTCCGAAGGCCTCCTCCAGAGGGCATATCCTTCCATCAACCGCTTATCCGAGTCCCAGTCAAGAAAGAAGAGAGCTGGCACTCCTCCCCTCCGATCTAAGAAAGGGCATCCTCAAGAAGGACTGTCTGACGCCGATGACGAGGCGGAAATCGTAGATCCTTTGCGTGCGTCACTAACCTGGCATGAGGATGAAATTACAATATACGATCCCAACGACAAGGATGACGACGGCACCGGTATCAATGGCGTTGGGTTCAAGCCCACCCCGGCACTTGCGCATGCGCGGGTCATGAAGAGGCGACAGCAAATGGCAGAATACAGAAAGCGGGAAGAGAATGAAGCCAGAAACAGGAGAAGTCAGAGGCGCCGAGGAGAGCTAGCTGCATCAGCTAGGCGAGATCACAAGTCACCACCTTCGAGGAAAGTCAGATTTATGGATGCTGAGAGCAGGAACATTACTATGACGGCATGATTATGAATATCTACTATTGACGATTGGCGAAATTGGAACGTATACTGGGAATGAGTATGGGCACAGGCATGGGTATGGGCAAGGGCAAAGATATCAGAAATATGCCCGACTAACGACGGCGTTTGGGCGCGATCTCTTTTTAACACGAGCGAAATAATTCGGCAACGATCTTGGGGAGGCGGAGAAAGGGTATGAAATGATGGGCGGCATCTACGGACTGGACTGCCTGGCGTTGTGATTCCCCTCTGCCACTTTTACTCTTTTCTCATTTCTTCCTTCATTTCCTTCTTTCTTCTTGTTTTTCGTTTCTCAAGAATTCACAAGGTTGCTTGCCTATGGTTAGAAGATAATAACCACAGTCTGGCCAACGGTTCCATTGGCACTTAGAGAGCTTCAATATACGACCTATACTCTTCTCTCGTACATTTAATCGAAGTAAAGATTGCTGTAGCATCCAAAATAGAGTCTTTATTCATACATATAATTGTACATGGCAGCTTATCTGCCTTGGCTTTCACCAAAACTTATACCAGGCCTTATTTCGGGCTCTTTGTTCTTCCTCTATCCTCAACTGCTCCCGCCTCTCTTCGGCTAGTTTCTTTGCCTGCTCTTTTCTGTTCTGCGTGACCACTTCGATGTGCCTCTTCATCTGAATCTTCTCGGCCCGCCGTTGATACTGGCAGTACTCGTACGAGGCTATGCTACCCAAGAGGAAGAAGCCAACCGCCCAGTTGGCAGATTTGGCAGCATTACCTATCGACAAGCTAAGCGTTAGCCACCAGAACTGACACTTGATATGCAGTATAAGTAGATGCTCGGCATGGAAAATACCTTGAATCACAAATTTCAAGCCGCCCAAGCCAGCTCCCGCCCCAATTCCCGTCAGTAATCCTTGCCGTGAGCAGGGCGTGTTTGCTACGTTCGCAAAATCATCCTTCTTGATCATTGAGACAGCCTCTGCAAAGGCAGACCTTGAACCTCTCGGAGTCCCATCTGGATTCTTGTCCGGCCCTTGGAGACCGGGAACCTGATCGCCCTCTGCTATCGGTTTCGACCACACGTGCAGCACCTTTTCGTTCGCATTGGGCCGTTCATTGTCGTTGGTCGGAGCCATTTCTGGCTACCTTGCTTGTCGAATTGGTGGCATGGACGGCGCTGGCCCAGCTATTTATTCACTGGCAGCAGTCATGACGCTCGAACGATTTATCCCAGAATTGTAGCTCTTAGTGGGATGTGGCTGTGCAAAGCGTTTTTGTGGCTAAAATCAATTAAAGATGTGGCGTTTGCTAGCCAGGTCCATTCGCGTATCACGCGTAGCGGCGCGTCTCCCTGACACACATCTTCACGAAACATCCTTGCAGGCCAATTGTTGCTTGGTCAGGGCTCTGCTTGACCTTGTTTGCCAGCCCAAACAGCTGCTGTGCGTTTTGCACTGCACTATCAACCACAACGACAGATAGCTGCTTCACACGATCCTTAATATCATAGCAGCTAGTGCAAAACGCCATAACCCATGACGGGCCTATTAACCGATTAAGTTCGAGTTCTCTTATTGCCAGCTCGGCAGCGGTCCCGCCTAATAAACCGTCTTCCAAAATGCCAAACACATCTCTTCGCCGCCCAGCAAAGGGCTATAAAAGAGGAGGGAAAACTGCATACCATGGCGCAAAAACCCGGACTTTCGCTGCGTCCTCAAGGGCTGAAGGTACCTCTGCTGACGAAAAGTGGGAGCGTACTCGCTTGGCCCAGAGCATTGACGACAAGATGGGTTTTGCACGGTATGAAAGCGGAAAGAAGAAGGAAGGATGGCTGGTAAACGTTCAACCAACTTCTGTCGAAGATGAAAGGATACCGGGCGGTCGAGCAGCATTAGACTGCTACTTCATCGAACTGGACGGAAGCACTTTCAAGGCTACGGTCGAATATGATCCTTATATCGTAATTGCCGTCAAAAAGGGTCGCGAGTCTGAGGTTGAAGAGTGGCTGAAGAGAGTGCCAGGTGGTGGCGTTGTGAAATCACTTAGGAGGGTAGAAAAAGAGGATCTCAGCATGCCGAATCACTTAATGGGCTACCGACGGACGTTCATTGAGATCCGGTTCGCCAATGTCGGCGATCTGATGGCAGCGAAAAGAGACATCATGCCAATTGCGGAGAAGAATAGGAAAAACATGAATGCCATGGATGCCTATGCTGAGGTTGCTACGTGAGTATCACAGCCTGCTGTCGAGGATATCTTTTGGGATGTTGGTTGGATTCTAACACTTATAATTGCAGGACTAATGGTGACTTCGACCTTTTTGATAACGATGATGATGATCGAAACACGAGCACTTCTGTTTCTGAAGCAAGCGACTTTATCGTCGATATACGCGAATATGATGTTCCATACCACGTTAGAGTAATGATAGACTTGGGTATATATCCATGCTTGTGGCAACAAACCTAGGCTTGACTAACTGAGACTTTAGATATAAGAGTCGGAAAGTGGTATTTTGTTGAAGCAAAACATGGCGTCACAAAAATCACATTAAACGAGGACAGATCTTTGCCGGCTGATCCCGTAGTTATGGCATATGATATCGAGACATCAAAACTGCCCTTGAAGTTTCCCGATGCTGCTACCGATCAGATCATGATGATATCATACATGATTGACGGACAAGGTTTTTTGATCACAAACCGAGAAATCATTTCCGAAGACATTGGCGATTTCGATTATACACCTAAGCCCGAATACCCCGGTCCTTTCATGATTTTCAATGAACCGGACGAGAAGTCGGTCATTGAGAGGTTCTTTCTTCACATCAAGGAGGCACGTCCTACTGTCATTGCAACTTACAACGGTGACTTTTTCGATTGGCCATTCGTTGAGGCAAGAGCAAGCGTAAACGGTATCGACATGTACCAAGAGATTGGTTGGAAGAGAGACAGCGAAGACCAGTTCAAGTGCAACTATAGTGTTCATATGGATTGCTTTCACTGGGTCAATCGAGACTCTTACTTGCCTCAAGGATCTCGAGGCTTGAAGGCTGTCACAGTTGCCAAGCTGGGATATGACCCCGACGAACTCGATCCGGAATTGATGACACCATATGCAGCGGAGCGACCGCAGACGTTGGCCGAGTACTCAGTTTCCGATGCCGTCGCAACTTACTATTTGTACATGAAATATGTACACCCCTTCATCTTCTCTCTCTGCACGATCTTGCCATTGGGAGGAGACGACGTCCTCAGAAAAGGCACTGGCACACTCTGCGAAATGCTTCTGATGGTGCAAGCATACCAGCAGGAGATTGTGCTGCCAAATAAGCATGTCACCCCGAAGGAATCCTTCTGGGATGGCCATTTACTCGACTCTGAGACCTATGTCGGTGGTCACGTCGAGAGTATCGAAGCTGGAGTCTTTCGGTCTGACATCCCTGTCAATTTCGCCGTTGATCCTGCTGCAGTTGACGAGCTCTTAGGGGATATAGACAATGCACTCAAGTTCGTCATTACAGTTGAAGAGAAGAAGTCTCTAGACGATGTTACCAACTATGATGAAGTCAAGCAGCAGATTGTGAGCAAGCTTATGAGCCTAAAAGAAACCCCTAATCGTAACGAAAGGCCGCTCATATACCATTTGGATGTCGCCTCTATGTACCCAAATATCATGACGACAAACAGACTGCAACCGGACTCGATGATTTCGGAATCAGACTGCGCGGCCTGCGACTTTAATCGGCCAGGCAAGACATGTGATCGACGACTGCCTTGGGCCTGGAGAGGAGAGTACATACCTGCGAAAAGGGACGAGTATAATATGATTCGACATGCACTCGAAAATGAAAAGTTTCCTGGTAAAACACCACATGCCCCGCCGAGAACATTTCAAGATTTAAGCGCGGATGAACAGGCAAACCTAGTGAGGAAGCGTCTTCAACTCTATTCTCAGAAAGTGTACCACAAAATCCACGACTCCACGACTATTGTTCGCGAGGCAATCATTTGTCAGCGAGAAAATCCCTTCTATATCAACACTGTCCGTGATTTCCGTGATCGCCGATATGACTATAAGGGCAAAGCAAAAGTCTGGAAAGGAAAGACGGAGGCGCTAAAGTCATCTGGTGCCCCTGGCAATGAAATTGACGATGCGAAAAAGATGATTATCTTGTATGATTCTTTGCAGCTTGCGCACAAGGTCATTTTGAACTCTTTCTACGGATATGTCATGAGAAAAGGCTCTCGTTGGTACTCCATGGAGATGGCGGGTGTTACTTGCTTGACGGGAGCCACGATTATTCAACTCGCTCGTCAGCTTGTTGAACGCCTTGGCCGACCTCTTGAACTGGACACCGATGGTATCTGGTGTATGCTTCCCGCTACTTTCCCCGAGAATTTTGCCTTCAAATTGAAGAATGGCAAGAAGATGAACATATCTTATCCTTGTGTCATGCTCAACCACCTTGTGCACGACAAGTTCACCAACCACCAATATCAGACTTTGGTGGACCCCAAAACTTTCAAGTACGAAACTCATAGCGACAATTCCATCTTCTTCGAGGTTGACGGCCCGTACAAGGCAATGATTCTGCCCACCTCAAAAGAAGAAGATAAAAACCTGAAGAAGCGATATGCCGTGTTCAACGATGACGGCAGTCTGGCAGAATTGAAGGGATTCGAAGTGAAGCGCCGTGGTGAGCTTAAGCTGATCAAGATCTTCCAGCAGCAAATCTTCAAGTTCTTCCTAGAAGGAGAAGATTTGACACAATGCTACACTGCCGTGGCCAAAGTTGCAAATCAATGGCTAGATGTATTGCATAACAAAGGATCTACGCTTGCAGACGAAGAGCTGATGGAGCTGATTTCCGAAAACCGAAGCATGTCCAAGACGCTGGAGGAGTACGGTAGTCAGAAGTCTACCAGTATCACGACTGCACGACGTCTTGCCGATTTTTTGGGTGAACAAATGGTCAAGGACAAAGGTCTGAATTGTAAATTCATTATTTGTTCTCGGCCGCGAAATGCACCCGTCACGGAGCGAGCCGTTCCAGTCGCCATCTTCTCTGCAGAAGAAACCGTGAAACGCGCATATCTGAAGAAGTGGCTCAAGGAAGAACCTGTAGATACCGACCCTCGAGCTCTTTTGGACTGGGATTATTACTTGGAACGTCTAGGATCCGTTATTCAAAAACTCATCACCATTCCCGCCGCGTTGCAAAAAGTCCGCAATCCCGTTCCTCGAGTACCTCATCCCGACTGGCTTCAACGAAGGATAAACATAAAGGACGACAAGATGAAGCAAAAGAAGCTCACGGACCTCTTCAGCACCAAAGAACCGCTAGCAGACATTACGAATATTAACGGTTCTCGGACGGAAGACATGGAGGACTTTGGTTCCAAGCTGCTGAAGCCCAAACAGCTCGGCGCGCTCATCGCATCATCCCAGCCACCAGCTACCTCTCAAAAGCGCAAGTCTCCTGAACCAGCAGAAGAGCCAGACCCTATGGCCGCTTTGCCGAATGCCATACCTGATCCATCTGAAGACTATGTTGATTTCTTGCAATATCAGAAAATGAAGTGGAAGTTGCAGAAACAAGCACGTATTCGGAGAAGGCAGCTGTTTGGCGAGAGAAGAGGCAATGTGAGCAGCAACATTCAGCAAACATTTATGAAGCAGGCACATCTTACGTTTATGAATACGTGGCAACTGCTTCATCTGAAAGCCACCGACACTCCTGGCATCGTGACGGCGCACGTCTTAATTGATGCGAAGATCCATACGCTGAAAATCAACGTTCCTCGACAAGTCTTTCTCAATCTTAAAAAGGAGGAACTGCCAGATGTCGAGATTGCGGGGTGCCAGGTTGAACAAGTAAACTATACTCTCCCCAACGGGCATCAGTCTAAGCATCTCTTCAAACTCACCGTTCCGGAAGACGTCTACTTTAACGAAGCAGAAAAATTCTCGCTCTTGTTCAACCACCCCAGTGTAGAGGGTGTGTATGAAAAACAAGTACCCCTGAATATTCGCGCAGTGCTTCGGCTGGGCAATCTCTGTGCCATCGACGAGGAGCAAGAAGCTGTTCTTGGCAGGGGTCTCGAGCAAGCATTCGATCTGATGGGCCTTAAACGACCAACCAAGCCAAGGACGTATCTGGAGTCATCTCCGTTGGCTTATATATACATATCTCACATCACCGCAGGGGATCGCCAAATATTTGGTCTATTCTCAACCACAAGTGATCAGGCCTACGTTGTGATACTGCAAAAGGGAAGAGATTCTGGCTCGGATCTTCCGAATATCACCAAGCTGTACTCTGAACTGCTAGCCAAAAGAGCAGAGGAAGCTGCAGGCACGAATTGGCAGGATTGTTTCAAATATCAAGAGAAGATCACCTTCAAGATTACCCAAGTGACAACACGGCGCAAGGCCCACTTAGAGGTCGCTGATGTCGTCCGAAAACTTCGCAAGGATGAATCGCGGCCACAAATGATGGTTATTCAGTCGTCGCAAAGAAACCTTTTGGTTCATGATATTCCTATTCTGGGCGAATTTCCCGTGTTGCCCCTCAAGTACGATGCTTCCGACAGCTCACTGCCGCCCTTGGGTTGGCAAGCAGTTGTTGCGCGACGTCTGGTCGGCCATTACCTAGGGCTTGGATCCTGGATCTTGCACCTTACAGCCTTGGCGCGTTATGGCGACGTTCCTCTGTGCAACCTAGAGCGTGATGATCCTCGTTTCCTGATTGACATTGCCTATGCCAGACGGCTCCAGGCAAACGGTGTGGTGCTATGGTGGTCTCCTGACCCCCGACCAGACCATGCTGGTTATGAAAAGGATGACATTGTCGGATCACTCGACACTGTCAAGATGCCTAGCATCAACAACCCCGGAACGTATTCTTCGGTTTGTATTGACTTGGATGTTCGCAATCTTGCCATCAACACTATATTGACCTCGTCCTTGATCAACGAGCTTGAAGGCGCTGAATCAATATCATTCAATCCTACGGCCGATGGATCAGAGATTCTTGCCTCAGAGAATGGGTTTGCCAACGCCGGAGTCTTAGTTCTTCGTGAGATGGTCAAAGCCTGGTGGGCAGAAGCTTGCAAAGGCAGTACGATGGCCGATGTGCTTGTTCAGCATCTCGTCCGGTGGGTTGAGAACCCAGATTCCTTCATGTACGACCGAGCGCTGCACTACTATGTGCAAATGATGTCTCGAAAGGCATTCCAACAGCTCATGGCAGACTTCAGGCGGGTCGGTTCGCAGGTCATCTTTGCTAGCGCAAATCGACTGATCCTACAGACGACGAAAGCTGAAGTTGGCAATGCGTTTGCGTATAGTCAGTACATTATCAAGTCGATCAAAAGCAAGTCTCTATTCCACTTCATTGACTTGGAGATCAAGGAGTACTGGGACTACTTGGTGTGGTATGACGAGTTTAACTACGGTGGCCGAGCCTGTCAGGAGGTTGCCGAGTCTGACGAACAGAACCTGGAGACCATTATGCATTGGCAGATGGCCACGTTCCTGCCCGTTCGTCTGCAGTCTACTTTCCAAGACTGGGTGATTGAGTTTATCCAACTTATGCATAAACTAAAACGACCGGAAAACAATGACCCTGACTCAACCCCACGACTCACTCAGCTGCCGAATAGGAACCAAGAGCCCAACGGCGACGATCAAATCATCTTGGGTAAAGCTTTTGAGAAGCCAATGAAGAAAGTCATCGTCGGTCTCATTAACCAGCAGAAGCGCGAACTCATGCATCCAGAGCTGGCAGAGGACTATAGCTTCCCCACGCTGCCTGGCTCGCACCTTTCACTACGCAACCCGATTCTTGAACTCGTCAAGTCAATCACACAGGTGTTGTCTCTGGATAAGAACATCACTCTTGAGGCAAGATTATTGCGTAAAGAGTTGCTTGCGCTCTTCGAAATCCGCGAGTTTTCCAAGGAGGGAGCGTTTACGAATCCCTCAGAGAGCTTGAAACTACTGCAAGTGTCGTGTGACAGCTGTACGATGGCGCGAGATTTGGATCTCTGCCGCGACGAAGATCTGTTTGGCTCTCCTGGAGAGAACGGCGGACAGAGCTGGCACTGTGGCTTCTGCAACAGCGAGTACGATAGGGTGAGCATCGAGGAGCGGCTGCTTGCCATGGTGGAAGGCTGGACGACAGAGTGGGCTAGTCAGGATCTCAAGTGTGAGCGGTGCGGTGCTCTGAGGGTGAATGACTTTATGGAGCATTGCACTTGCAGTGGTGAGTGGAAAGAGGTGTTGTCACGGGATGAGGTGGTGCGCAAGTTGGCCGTTATGAAGCGGGTGGCCCAATATTATGGCTTGAAGATGCTTGGAAATGTGGTCGAGGGGCTGTATGAGGGACTATAAAGTTGTAAATATGGAGGCGTGTTGGCTTTTAGAAGCATTGATTCGGCGTTGTCTTTTTCCGGGGGCACTTGGTTTTATAGCAGTTATATGTCGATATATTCATGAATCCATAAGTCCATAAATCTCAAGATATTTGATGTTTTTTGCATAGCAAAGGCTTTCCGCAGTGAGTCGTCAAACACAATTTTACCATGCAAATATGAAAGAAAAATAATAGTCAAGCTTATACGCCCCTGACTTTTCCTTTCCATTATTCATATTCTTTGACCCGTTCTCATAAGCTTCCACATTCTTCTTATGCCAGAATAAGACCATTCCTATATTCCTTTCACCCCGCAAACCCTCCACGAGCCATCTTCTTAGCCCTTGCATCCCGTCTATGGTGATTCGCTCTCGCTCCTTTATGAGCCTCTTTATTCTTCCTAGCCATTTCCGTATCCTTCTCTCCCGTCGGCCCGGCAACATTCCCTCCTCTGCCACGACCTCCTCGACCGCGTCCTCCTCTCGCACGCCCGCCTCGTCCGCCCCTATTCGAGCCTCCATCCGGATCACTCTCCTCTGCACCTGAACCGGCAGGACTGGCTCTCCATGAAGTGCGTTCGAGCTGTGATTGCTGGCCGCTCCATGCATATTTAGCCTCCAGACGCTTCATCTGGGTAGGATTCCTCTGCAGCATGACTGCCCATCCTTCGATAGCCTCATCAGCCATGCCTGTTTCATCCCGCAGTTTTGTGCGGGTAGCGCTCCTCCTCGTTTCTGCATCTCTTGCAAAGATCCTAAGATCCGCCTGGAAAGCACGGAAGAGAAGCTCCTCGTTGCTATCGTTGACACCATCGGCCTCCTGGTTGCGTGCGTCCACGGTACCTCCCACGTCGGCGGCATCATAGGTGTCGTCACGCTCATCGTCGTCTGGGTCAAGTGATGCGAGAGCGGATAGGATGGCTGCCTTGTTTGGAGCTGTTGACTTGTCCCTGAGGACGTCGTCAGCCGTCTTCTCGGGGTTCTTGCCAAACGAGATTTTGGAAGTGTCGACTGCCAGCCGATCAAACTCATCGTCGTCGAAAACGTTGCGTCTAATGGGTAGCTGTGTCGGTGTTGAGCGAGGCGCCAGGTCTTTATGTGCTTGAGTATCTGGTTGCGTATGTGACCTTCTCAGAAGAAATTGTTAGCTGAGTCACAAGAAGTTCACTTTGTAAAAAGAAGGAGATATTGAGAAACTCACAATGGCTCTGTCCTGTCCGCAGTGGCAAGATGCGGCGGTAGCGTTTCATCAAACAGATTCGCAATCACTTGCTCCACATGGCCATTATACTCATCCAAGCATTTCGCAATGAAACCGGCCCCCATGTCCGGAAAAATGTCCTGAACATGGGTGATCTGGCTCATCTGGTGGACATGTATCTCCGCATGTACATCCTCAGCTGATTCTACTCCCTTTCCTTTATCCACCTTTCGCTTTATCAACTTCTTCGGCCGGACAATGATGCCCGTCTTGAAAGATTCCAGGGTAGTGATGCGATTCTTAAGATTCGACGGTGCTGCTGTCGATGACTCTATTTTTCGAAGCAAGGCCTTCAGTATTGGTGTATTCGTCACGAGATCAGCGCCTAGGGAGTCGTTAGGATTCAGGGTCCCCTTCTTGTGTGCCTCCGCAGCAACCTGAATAGCGTATAATTGATCGCTAATCATAGACCACTTGGGAGGCTCTACTTCTATCAACCCAATGAGGCATAGGTAGACGGTAGTAACGATGGTCTTGCGCAGAGGTGGATTGATGACCCGGAAGCAGGTGACTAGACCGTCGAAGAAGTCGGATCCAGCGAGAAGAAGTATACATGCGTTAGGGGAAGCATGCAGCAGCGGATTCAGACGCGTGAGTTCTAGCTCGACAAGTTTGAGGTCACCCTTACTTCCGGCGTCGAGCTGCGGGATAAGCAGCTTTTTGAGAGAAAGTAATGAAGATTCGATGGGGGCAGCGTGACTGGCGAATAGCCGCGCAAGCAGCGGAGCAGTGTGTTTCTTTGGAAACATCCTGGCTAAGCCGGCCAGAAAATGAACGTCTAACAACCGAGGTGAAGGACATATTGTCAAGAGCCGTGAGATGAGGCGGAAGATCGTCTTTAACAACCGCGGTGATATTGTCTTTGCGCCAGATTCGACTGCGGTCTCCTCCACGAATGTTGATACAAATACTGTCAGAGCCTCATTGTCTGCAGCTGCCTGCTTGAATGCGGCATCGTCCAGGTCCAGATAAGCTTGTGATAGTGCAATCCATGCTTCCGATAGAGCATCCCAGTCTTCGGGTGAGATACGCTGCCGCCACGAGGCCTTTGGAAACGGGGCAAAGGGCGGTAGAGAAACCATGACGTCTTTTCTTCTGGTTTATGTATGATGGGGTAAAACTTGGTCTATTATGGCTTGTGGGATAGACGGAATGATCAGCTACTGTAAGACAGGGGAAAGGAGCAGCTTTTGGATATAGATATAAATAAACACTCTCATCTGAAGCCTCTCACAGGCATCTGCCCCCATCATCGCCGAATGATTCATTGGAGATCTCGTTCCGGTTAGCACAAATCTGACCCACCAACTCCCCGGGCGAGGCAGTTGCATCTGCCAATCGCAACGCTTAGTTTAAGCTCGCACCATCACCGCAACAGGACTAGCGCAGCGCACAGCGAAAGCCCTAGCTGGACAATTTGCAACCCCACCAAAAAGTTCCGCGATTTCTGCTACTTGCAAAAAACATCACCATCCGCATCAATCGCCAACTATCCCGGCCTCATCACTTTGCCGATACGAAGATCGTCCCCTTTCAATCCAATTATAACGATCCGTTCGAGTCGTGAAGCCGTTCAAAATGTCTTACCAGAAGAACGACAAGGATGTTCAGGAGCCGGCTGTTAGTTTCCTTCTCCTTTGCGACTTGCGTCGACCGCAGAGCATAGCACAGCACAGCTCCCCTTGAAGCATCAGCAGCCGCTAACGTACCGTCCAATGTACAGAAGAGCCACAAGATCCGCATCACCCTTTCTTCTCGCAAGGTCCAGGTCCTCGAGAAGGTCTGCTCCGAGATCATCGACCGTGCCAAGAACAAGGACCTCCGCGCCAAGGGCCCTGTCCGTCTGCCTACCAAGTGCCTGACCGTCACTCCCCGCAAGACCCCTTGCGGTGAGGGTTCCAAGACCTGGGACCGCTTCGAGATGCGCATTCACAAGCGTCTCATCGAGTGCGTTTACTACCCTTTTTCGAGACTTGCGCTTCGTACGCAGTTTGCTAACCGTGTCTCGTCTGTAGCCTCCACGCCCCCACTGAGGTCGTCAAGCAGATCATTGTCAACATCGACGCTGGTGTCGAGGTTGAGGTCACCATCGCTGCTTAAGCGAATTTCCAATTTCGTAAAGATGTTGGAGTGGCCGAGACCCTGACGTCGAGGGAGATTAAAACAGCCCTCGCAGCAGATAGGCACAAAATAAACTGGTTCAAGACATATACCCAATTGGTCTCTTTATATAATCCTTGTGACTGTGTTTTCCTCTCTTCCAAAGCAGCCCGTTAACGCCGTAGTTTGTCTGCGTTATGTTCAGAACATGGAACCACATCGATAAACGCCCATATTGATCCATTACTTAACTCCATCTCATATCCGTTCGATTTCCAAACATACTGGACATCCTTCTATTCTAGTTAAAAATCCCATTGCGTACATTCTCGCGGCGGGGGCAGCTCCGGCATCAAGCCATCGGCGAATCCTCCCGTCTCAGCAAAGGCAGCCCATTGGGTTTTCAATTGGTCACTGTATTGTTCAATGGGCAGTTCTGTATCCTTGTTGTAGCCTGGAGGACCTTTGGGGAACCAAATCCGTGTCCATGTGCCGTCAAATGCGAGGATCCCAGGCACATCACCGACATAAGTTACTGGCTTCCCTTTGAACATGGTCAGCCGCCCATCCATAGCCCTTGAGCTGTAACTTTCGACATTTGGGTGCTGTTTCGAACTGCCTGGAGGGTAAGGGTTGTTGCTGCCCACACCAGCTCCCGCTGACGGAGGTTGCTGAGCCCCTGAAAAGGGATTAGCCTGAGAAGATGTGCCGTTTGTCTGATTTTGGGCGAAAGGATTGACGGTGGGCTGTTGCTGTTGTTGTGGTTGTGGTTGTTGCCCAAATGGGCTCGCATTATTCTGCGCAAAGGTTTGGTTTGCCGGCGCCCCAAACGGTGACTGGTTCTGAACAGGCTGTTGAGAAAATGAACTATTTGTGTTTTGAGCTGGAGCTGGAGCTGCGAATGGATTGGCAGCAGGGGCGGATGGTTGTCCAAAGGGACTTGGGCTGGCGCCTGCAGCAGAGCTGAAAGGGTTCGGCTTCTGTCCAAGCGCAGACGGCTGGCCAAATGCACTTCCTTGCGCCTGAGGTTGTCCAAATGGACTAGATTGTGTGTTTGGCTGAGAAGGTTGGCCAAAAGCAGGGGCACCAAATGGACTAGGCTTGGCCCCAAGCGCAGACGGTTGACCAAATGCCGAGGCCGGTTGTGATGGTTGAGAGAACGGAGAAGCTGTTTGCGTTGGCTGTCCAAATGCTGATGTGGGCTGAGATGGTTGACCAAACGCAGGTTGTGATGGTTGACCAAAGGGGTTGGGCTTCTGTCCTAGAGCAGACGGCTGGCCAAATGCGCCTGTCGTGGACGCCATAGTAGCAGGGTTCCCGCCGAACGGATTTGTAGTAGCAGTGTTCGCACCAAATGGATTTGTAGCATTGGGCCTTCTCCCCACTTGAAACTCGCCAAATGGTGCGCCTTGGGTTCCCTCTTTGCATATATCATGTCGGTTGGGATGCCGGTTTTCCGCTTCTGCAATGAATCGTGCCGCTTCCATCGGGTTTCGCGCCGCGGCTTCCATTTGCTGCTTTGCATTTTGGTACAATTGTTGTGCTTCGTTGAGCTGCGCGCACCTTGGTTAGAACAATCATGAAATAGTTTATTTGTAATGGATATCCTCACAGCCTGCTGCTCATTGCCTGAAGCTTTGCCTATGAGGTAATGAAGTCTGAGTTCTTCAAAGCTCTGTTCGCGAGGATACCCTCCAAAGAGCTGTTCTGGAGCGTCTCGCCCTGGAGCATACGCAGACAGAATCCATTGGGGCGCCTCTATCGTCAAGTCTTTCTCGATCACATCAGGACCTAAACCGTATTTTGCTGTTCCCGAGGTCAGCGCCATCAAGAACAATCGGCTTCATGCATCTTACTCAACGGGCTCTCACTCCCACCCGTGTTAGTTCCTCCCAAAGCTCCGAAGCGGTTCGAGGACTGGTTGCGATTGCCACCGGCATTGGGGTGCTCGTAGCGACAGCTGTCTACCAAAGGGCGTTAGCACCTCTTGCAAGGGGGATGTCGAAGTCGAAGTGAAAAAGGTGAACGTACTGCCGAACTTGCAATAGCCCTGCTGGTAGAATCGGCACACCGCCATAGTGGGCAGTCAGCGGAAGATGATGATTATAAGATGGTTACAGCAGCTATGCCATCGCGAAATATCGTCGTTCCAACGTCGTCTCACGATGTTGTCGCGAGAAAGGTGGAAGAAACGAAGGAATCCTGGGCAATTGAAGGTTGGCGATTAGATAGGCCGGAAAGATAAAAGCAAATGCCTAGTAGGCAGCCTTGTGCAGCCTTGGGGCGGTTTAGTGGTTCTCCAGCGCCTACAGAAACCTGCTGGCCAATCATGTCCGCCATACCCGTCCCCTGCATCGTCTCTAATGTCAGTTGTTTCTGAAGCCATCAAACGGATTCATCGGTGCTTATGAATAGATAGATGCCTTGGGTGAATTTGAGCTGAATTGAGTCTGAGGCTTTGTAAACTTATAAAACCCCTTGAGTCTAGCCTCTAGATTCCTGATAACCTTGTAGAAATCTATATTTTCGGACTTGTAGAGGTACCTAAGATGTTACTGAAGAGTGCAATGCCGAGCAGAAGTACCTCCCTTAGTATTTTATGTGGAAAATACCTTTTTTACTCGTAGCTCAGACTGAACTTGCCCAAAATCGCATCGTTGATATCCTTACTATACCATACCTACCTACGTAGCCTCTCTTGCTTTTTCCCTTTACAATTACTCTCAGGGCTTAGAAAATTCCGCTACTCTACGTTCGGCTGTTTAAGTCCGTTGAGCTCGTGTTACGTGCGCCCAGTAAAATAACATCAAATGCGCCAGGTCAGATACATCGCGAAACACGATCACAAACCGACTTCGATTTAGAAATTTTATTGCATTTTTATTTGTGTTTTTTATATCATTGTGTAATTCATGAAAATTGGTCGTAAATCTCCAATGCCGCCCTCATGCCTTGTACATGGTCTCATTCTTACCTGTGGAATTTCAGTCCGACTTGTAAAAGCGAGCAATCTGCCTCGCTCATCATCTCTTCACCAATATCATAACGTACACGACGCAACCACCAGTTTAGTACTTTTCGGCCAACTTGAACTCAACAATGGGTCCCTTCTTGGCGCTGGTGAAAATATCCGCCAGCTGGAATTCCTCGGGGCGGTGTCGGCCCCATTCCAGATCAGCGCGGCCCTCGCTAGGGTCGGCAACACCAATGGCTCTTCTCATGTCATAGAGGTAGAAGGCTCGAGCAAGAGTCAGGGTCATCTCAACATAGGCCAAACCCTTGCCAATGCATCCACGAGGTCCAATGCTAAAGGGGCAGAAGGCGGCCTGCGCCTGTGAAACGTCTTCCACGGTTGATACCCTCTTGGTGGCAGGGTTGATAGCGTCCTTGATCCATCGCTCAGGAGCATAAGTGAATGGCTGGGGGTAGTACTCCTCGTTGTGGTGGATGTTGTAGTGGGGAGTTCCGACGACAATTCCGGCAGGGACGAAATGGCCATCGATGGTGATGCCACCGGGCAAGACCTCACGAGGCAGGATACCGCCAACAGAAGGAGACATACGCATGGCCTCATCGATACAGGCACGAAGATAGGTGCAAGATGCAAGAGTAGGTCCTTGAACAATCTCTTCAACGTCGGAAAACTTGCCTCGGATTTCGTCAACAACCTTCTGCATAGCGTGGGGGTTGCGAGTCAGGTAAAACAGGGTAGAGGCCATGGCAGTCGAGGTGGTATCAGATCCGGCAATAATGCTGGTTGTTTTATGTCAGTATGAGGGGTTCATAAGAGCGTATTAGATGTATATCTTCGGAGATGGCTTACAGCAGGTTGGACTCTCCCCACAGCTCGGGGGTAGAGAAGCCCTGGCCGGTCTCAGGATCACGAGCCTTTAGGAGGTAGTAGAAAAAGTCGCGGCGGTCAGTCTCTTCTCCGAGCTTGGTTCTCTCGGTCAGCTGGGCCTTGCTGTAGGCCATGTAGCGGGCACGTCCAGCAGCGAGCTTGGGGAACATGATCTTGTCGAACTTGAGCTTGTCGACAATGGGCATGGTACCGCACTGGCTCAATCGTCAGCACACCGTGTTGTTAACTCTTTTGGCAATTCAATGGCTTACAAGAAGATGTCTAGTAGTGGCAGCTTCAACCAGGTCCAGGGCGAAGCGGTTGTCTGGGCTTTCCAGCATGTGGAAAGCCTTGCCGTAGCTCAAATCACCAAGGATATCCATAGCAAGGTAGTTGCACCAGTGGGCCATGTTTCGCGGCTGAGTCCAGCCCTTGGATTCGGCATTTCCGTCCTGGAGGCCAATCTGCTCGCAGAAAGTGCGGACGTTGTTGAGGATGTATCGCTGCATCTCCTTCATGGCACTCTCGGAAAAGGCATGGGAGAGCACACGTCGCTTGCGGGCGTGGACCTCCTTGTCGCGAGTGTTGTGGGTATTGGCGACGGGGTGAGCAAAAGAGTTGTAGAATTCAGCCTTGCGAACATTGGACTTGAAGCCATAGATGTCCTTCAGGGACTGCTGGGTGCTAAATGAGAGGGAGTTGGGGCCATAGCGAACAACCTTGCCTATGAATCAAAACATGTTAGCTACAACTATTGGCAATCTCGCAATTGACTTTAGAGCGCCACGTCTTGCGACTAACCATATTTCTGGTGCAGTCGCCAGAATTGAAGGTGGCGGTCTCCCTTCCAGGCGTGGTAGAGCTGGTAGCCATCCGTGAGCTTAGCGATAAAAGGGCCCGGATATTTCGCCAGAGGGTGGAAGAAGACGCGGTAGACGACAAAGGAAAAGAGCTTGATTTCACGTTAGCTCTGCCAGCTTCATATTCCCGGTTCATCCAAATCGTCCGTCTCGTGTTTTCATCCCATATCCTTTCCTATCATCAGGGAACAACTTACATAAAGAGCTCCCGCTGCTAGCAGGAGCCCCAGCCATGCGACAGGGTGTTGATTGCTGAGCGACAGCATTTCTGCACAGTTCAAACCAGCCAAAGTCGAGTATAGACCTCTGCTGAGAAAGAAGAATGACTGAAGAAGAGAAACGAAACAAAAAAACAAGAGCGAAGATAAGCTACAAATAAAAAAAAAAAGCCAATCCATCCGGCCCTCTGCATCCGCTCCAAGCTTACCCGCAAGACCCCCCAGTCCAACAGTGTTTCACTCGTCGAGTCTGCATCATCGGCTTCCCACGGCACACAGCGTGCCCAGGCTTATCGATTACACAATCATGAATGCTGTCGATGCTGGTTTTGTAGGCAAAAGTTTTATGACATCGGTGGCCCAATCAGCCCTACTGGCGCTTAGATTCGGCGGGGACGTTTGAGGTCTGGCGCGCCCGCCATTCTGGGGGGCCTGTGCGGGGAGAGCCCAGCATTATCTTGCATTCGCTTTGAATTGCGCCGTGTGCAATTGGGGGCAGATGTGGAGGAGGATGAGGAGATCTAGATTCCGTCGGCATCAACCCCTTTCCGCCGGCTTCGAAGGGGCGCGTCATGGTCACGGGGACAGCCATGGAGAAGTACCTACACGAATCGGTGAGAGGGAGACGTCCATGCAATACTACTACAGTTGAACGAGAGCAATGTTCGGGCTGTCTTATCAGTATTACACGGATGTCTCAAAAGCTTCAAAGCCAAAAATGCGGCTTCAGGTTGCACACCTTCGCACCACAGCACGTGGCCACCAATAATCTTTGACAATCCAAATTCAAATTGAAAAAAAAGTGTCCGAGCAATAACCAACCACGGAAGAGAACAAACGTCATCCTCTCCGACGAAACCGATAACGAATGGGTTGCATAAGCCCCCTTCCCGCTTCCGTCCAACTATCCCGTTGCATAATCGTCCTCGTAACAATACACAACAGGCGGCAGAAGAAGGTACAACAAAAGAAAGTTAAAAATAAAAAATAGCTAAAATAAAAACGAGTGCCAGAGGCGATTGAAGCCGCACCTTGGAATCAATTCCGCCCCGTTTCCGCATCTCTGAATCGCGCCGAAAAGCGTCTCCAAGGCAAAAGCGGATGCCGCCGGTAACCAAAGCTGCGAACAGCCCTCTTCGCTCCCCACTTTATCGGACCGGAGAGGAGTGGAGTTTTGCGGTTCGCGTCCACTTACAGTATTCAAGGACCCAAGTGAGCGAGGCATGGGCAAGGGCTGGATTGCATGATTGCTCCGTGCATTGCCTGTGAGGCTGTCGTGATAGGCTACCTGCAAAGAGGGATTAGTATTTGAATAGGTGGCCCGGCAGGGCGATACCGGAGACAGTCCGCGGGAATCAGAGACTGTTCCACGGCGCCGAACCGATTTACCACGTCCAATTGCCGTTATCAAGACAGGCCTACTTGCCTAAACAAGAAAACACTACAGGTTTGAAATCAAGAAGGAATTCGCAATTATTTTTACAGCTACACAAGATATATCACAGAATTAATTCCTCCCCAATCATTCGTTAATCAATAAACAGCCGTGTCCGTATCAAGTACATTTTTCCCTTGTCCCTCGCTCCTTCGAAAGCGAGAAGAAAAAAAAAAAGCCAAAATCAACCGCCCCATCACCGCCAAATAACTCCGTCCAGACAAGTTTACAATCCCGCCGGCACCGAAATTAGTTGTAGTAACGTGGTTCGTCAAAGACGTGGTATCGATGATCTCTCACACCCTCTCCCCTGAACATGGCAGGATAGCGCCATCCCTCCGGCACGTCCTCCTCCTCTACGCGATGATCCCGCTCTTCGGCCGTCTGGGCTGCTAGCTCCTGAATCTCGGCATCTGAACGCGGAATCACAAACTTCGCAGTCTGTAGCTCTGTGTCGGTGATTGTGCTACGGCTAACGCGGGCATAACCAACACGCTTGATGTTCTTGAACAATATGTATTCGCACCACCGGTCCCAGTCGGTTGGGTCAACATCATGCATGCCAGAAATCTCGCTCACATAAGTGTTGTAGTTGCCCTCAAGCGGCTCCGTCACCAAGTAGCTTAGTAAGAATGCTGGCCGATCCGTTGAGCCCATAAGTTTCGCAAGGTACTCAGACTGAAGTCGTCGGTCCTCCGGATCTTCTTCCTGGCCAGAGTGGAAAACGAATACGTCAACGAGTTGGCCGTAGACGTCCAGAGTAGCATGGATTGCTGGCGCTAGCTCACCCACGGGACTGGGAAGGAGATGGTGCTTGGATTCCACAATAGGGAACTTGGACAAGAGGGCAGCACCCCACGTGTGCTTGTTGGGGCCGGGACCATAGTCGACGTACATGCCTAGATCCTCGGCGAGGAACTGGGTGGTATCTCGGTTACCCATAATGATACGCTGCAGATCCGACTCCAAAAGACCAATGACATCGACCTCCATTTCTTTGATCAGATCACGCATACGATACTCAGAAGACCACATGTCGTTATCCAGAGAAAAGTGGATCGTCCAGATACCTGCTGTCAGGACCCGATCTTCAGGATGGTAAGGCTTATAATCATTAGTAGGGAACCGCCTGAAGGCCGCACACATGAACAGGACGTTGACGATGATAGCTGACAACCCAAAGTATTTCTTATGTTGCGAGGGCGATGGGCGGCGAGCAGGTTGGTGTCGAGGCCGCGACGTGTTGAAATCGTGTACACCGGCAGCAATCATCAGCATTGTAGTAAGCATGACCCAATCAGTGTGCTCACGAACCAGCGGGCCACCAGGGACGAACGCGTAGGCGACAACCCATACGTGAAACAGCACCATGAGGTTGTAGAACATGAAGCCCAGGCCAAACGTCACTGCCGGGTCCTTCTTTGCGGCATTAGAGATGAGTGGCACAGAGACTGCCATGAGATATGCCGCCAGACCGAGACCACCGTAGTAACCGAACCAATGGCTGAAAAACGTCAAGACGATAGCACTGACGAATCCCACTGCATACTGAGGCCAACTTCCCGCAAGGCCAGGCCTGTTGATGCCCAAGAAGATGCCCACAGACATGGCAGCGACTGTGAACCAGCCGTGAGTGGAGAAATATGGCCCTCGAATCGGGTAGCCCTCCCATACCCAGAGAATCATGGTGCTCGTGTCGGACAGCAATGAATGTAAGCCGAAGAACAAACCACCAATACCAAAAGCAGCCAGGAGGTTTGAGCCTTGCTGCTTTGGCTCATCTGATAGAGAGCCGCCGGTGAGAGGGCCCTTTCTGGTAAATCGGAGAGCCGACAAGATGCCGAGCACGAGTCCCACACCATTCCATCCGCCGTTGGCGGCATGCATAATGGGCCAGATAGGGTTGTTCGTAAACCAGGCAAACTTCAACGTAGACGACAAAATCAGTCCAATCATCCATCCAAGCAGCTTGGTCTCCAGTCGGACATTGTGAACTGAGTCTGCATGCAGAGAGCTAGCCCAGCCAAGACACGAAAGTCCAACGCCGAGGCCAACTGTACACAGACGAAGCACTGGGTCGAGAACAAGGTATGCAGCAACACCACATAGCGACAAAAGGTGAACCAGTCGCAGATTGTTCACAACAAATGATCGGAAGACTCCAATTCCCAAAAGCGACGGCGCAACTGTCACCATCACGAAAGCTTCGAAGCCGGAGATACCCATGTGCCAGAGTGGGAAGTCTGATGCATGTCAGAGCAGGGGTCTCAAGAGAAAAAAAAAGAGGGCAGAGAAATGGGGAGCTTACACCACACGACAAGACCAAGACTGGTAAGCATTGACCAGAAGACAAACTGAAAACGAATTAGTATCCAAGAGATCGAGCATAGAAAATTCCTCAATCAAGTAACTAACCCCATGGTATACACTGGCAGCAGTGTCGAGAGCGTCGGCTGATGTAAATCGGATGGAGAAGAAGCCACCCGTAATCTGTTCCTTTCTGAATGAACCCACTCGTAAGCGACTGCAAAATCAAATGCCTAGGCGTGGAGGAACTTACTCCTTCTCCAAAACTGCAGATGGGACCGAGGAAAGGTTTTCACTATCGAGGAAAAAAGGCTTATTAGAAATGTTCTCGTAGAATAGTTACATTGGACAAAATTGACAAAGACAAGTTTCTATCTGGGAAGCCATTGCACGTACCCCTTGCTGATTCCCTTGACATCCTTTACCGAAATCTCAAATGTATTGAAATCGAGGGCCGTAACCGCATCGAAGGCCACGTCAAAGAGAATCAAGGCCCATTCAAAAAACGCATACGTCGTATAAGCTAGATTATCGTTAGATCCAATCCGTCGTCTCCCAATTAATGGACTTGGGGGGAAATACCTCCAGCTACACGGTGTACTTTGTGTTGGATGAAGAAATAGATCAGAGGAACCAGAGTTCCAAAGAAAAGGCCTGCCAAGCGCTTGCGCCACCTGATAGCGGAAGGGTTTGGCGGACTTAAAGCAATGCAGCCAGTTGTCCACGGCAGAGTGCAAACGATGTATGATATCATGAGAATATCGTGCCAATCGTGATCGTCCGTAGATGTGATGTACGTCCAGCCACCACATGTCAAGGTCCGCAGTAGGCCCATAGAAGCGACGAAGCCCGGAAGCTTGGAACCGGATCTACGAGTCAGAATGTACCATAGACCGACGAGCGCAAATCGAGGTCCTACAGGCGGCAAATCAAGTCAGTCTCCTCTCCGTACAATGCTCTTCGGCCGCATCTACCTGATGTGATTGCAATAAAGATCATGAAAAATGAGCGCTCCGGGTATCGGTCGCCGATCGTCGCAGAGACAGATGGGAACCACTCATCTGGGTATCCGTAGAATTCATTCTGTACGATCTTGTGGTAATGCAGAGAAACGCCGACTATCAATGCACTGATGAATGCAGCTGCGACAAGTTAGCAGGCAAAAACATGACATCGGCCTCTAGTTGCGCAATTCTCGAGCTCCCAGCTCATAGCGACTTACTATAAGCTACAGCCGTATGCGCCCAGCTAACCCACTGTCCATTAAAGCTGAGGACAACGCCGCCGTCCTTGTCCTTGTATCTCGACGACATCGCGACAAAAGAAAGAAACGCAGGTCGCAATCAAAAGAGCGTCCGGAGCATCCGGAAATAAGGACTGGGAGAGTTGAACGAGGGGAGGTTTGAAATCATAAGAGACTGGATTTTTAGTCGCCCGTGCCGAGGGCCTTTCGCGATCGTGTCAACAGGCGACTTGCCCCCCTGTGCCCTGCCGTCTGTGGGGATGACAAGGATTGGATGGGCATAACACGTCTCGGCGCGAGCTTTTTGTGGTTGAAACGAAAATTAAATGTCGCCCACAGCTTGAGAATACACAGCCTACTAGTCCGTTTTCAGCTGTCACGACAAAATTCCCCAGGCTGCCTTGCAGTGATAAACGACATTGCGCATGCAGGTCAGCTTTGCCGCAGCAGTTGCAGTGACTAGCATCATCTAGATTATTTACAGTGTTTGATTGGGCAAAAATAAGACGAGTAAATTAGCAAGCGACTCTTGAAAATGCGCAAGCATCAGTCGGATTCACCTGGACAGATGCTCGAACGGTTTTAAATCGGCTCTCCCCAAAGGGACTAGCTGCTGTGCGGCTCCCGGCTTGATCACGTAAAGGGACTTAACAGTGCAAGTAAGCTTGATGATGGAAGGCGAGCAAAAGCCCCGCCAAAATTTCATAGGCCCGCCGCTCGTTGGAGAGCGTTCAAACGGGCTCCACTAAAATTTCTGGCAGCCTCATGAAAACTTCGGCCAACGCCAGGTGCAGCTTTTGCTAGGAGACTACGCAAAAACCAAGCTCAACTAATATCGGGAGAGGTCGACATGGCTGGAGTCGCAGACAAGGCGAGGTTCTATCTCGAACGCTCCGTCCCCCAACTGCGAGAGTGGGAGGAGAAATCGATATTTTCAAAGGTGGGCATGGTTCCTGAGAAACTTTTCAGTAGGGAAACGGCTGTGAGTACTGGACTAACGCTACGAATCAGGATGAGATTCGCTCAATCGTCCAAAAACGAAACGATTTCGAACACAGAGTGCTTTCCCCGGGCAACACGCCTTCCGAATGGTCGTCCTATGCCCAGTGGGAGCAGTCAGTCGAGTCTCTCCGCTCCAAGCGCTGCCAGAGACTGAAGCTCCGCAACCTCAATTCTGCCCACGCCGGTCAGACTCGCGTCTTGTCAATCTACGACAGAAGTGTCGCCAAACACCCCGCATGCGGTGCGTTATGGCGTGAATACCTCGCGTACATGGCAAAGGTCAAGGCGGCGAAACGTTGGCGGAAAACCATGACCAGGGCCCTTCGAATGATGCCCAAGGATCCCGAGATGTGGGTGGTTGCGGCCAATCGATTCGCAAGCGACGGTGACATGGCGGCTGCGAGAAATTGCTTCATGAGAGGCTGTCGGTTCTGCTCCTCAGACTGCACGCTGTGGCTCGAGTACGCAAGATGCGAGATGAAGTGGTTGGAGAGGATGGAGAAAAAGAAGGCCAAGGGTGAAAAGGTGGTGGCGCCTCGTCCGGCAAATGAAGATGATGACCTTCTTCTGCTGGGTGATAGTGACGACGAGGATGAGGATAACGACCTGTCTCTTCCGGAGCCGTCGAAGGCACAGGGCAGTGTCATCGACAAGGAGACGACGCAGGAGCTTCGGTCAAACCCTGCCATGGACGGTGCCATTCCGATGGCCATATTCGATATATCGCGGAGGCAGCCGTTCTTCAAGGCCGAGGTTGCAGAGCAGTTCTACTTCATGTTCGCTTCCTTTAGCAAGCTCTCGGTCCAGCCAAGGATATCTCAGCACGCATTGGATACTCTCGATGAGCAATTCCCCAACGATCCATCTACCTGCAACTGCCATATCCGACAGCCACTTTTGGGCGTTTCGCCATACACGGCAGAGTTTCCTCGAAGCCTGGGTGTGGTTCTGCAGCGGTTAGGATCTTATTTGGAGACCACCACAAACAAGACCCTGTTGGAGAAGAAGACTGTTGCCTGGATAGACGCATATCTGCAGTTGGAAGACTTGGACCAGGCGCTTAGAACGGTGCTGGAGCATACCAAGGAGAAATTGGGTGGGGAGACAGCGGCGGCGGCGGCTTAGACTAGTAGACTTGTACATATTAATGCTACCCTGTATGTTTTGCTAGCTTATGACGTATTTTTGCGTTGGTTTCTTAATAGATTTCTCTCTATGGTGTGGTTTATCGCAGCGTGCATGTTTATTCCTTTTGCCTTTAACATTTAACAGATTTGTCAATGTTTCCTTGGTCAACATAGATGTTACACATCACACTGAGAGGACAAATTTCTACTAGGTATGGATGCAAATCAATGTAAGCCAAGGGGTGGTGGTCCAAGCGTACAGGTAGTATTTTCAACCTGGCGCCAGCCACAAGCAAAGTCCCAGACATTGGACAACTTATAAGCACAGGAATAACAGGTGAAGACGCACGCGTTCCAGCCAGTTCTTATCTCCAAGGTGATCCTACCCCTAGCTAGGTGATACATCGTATTCGCAGGTCATGGCTTAGGTAGGGCCACTTGTCAGGTAGCCACGCGAGGAGCAATGGCGCCTCTTGGTGCGTGGGCTAGCCCTGGACAAGCATTAGTTCCCGTGCACACCACACTCTGCCGTTGGAGTTTAACATGGATGACCCAGGAGACTCTGTCCGGGAGAGTGATTTGCCCACAGGATTTTAACTACGGAGAACTAGGTAACAAGCAAATGGAGGCGTCTTTATGCTCGGTGGCCACGGCGGTGCTAATACGCAGCGATGCAATTGCGGATGGTTCGGTATGTTCCATTGGCCCAATTCCAAGCGGCGCTGTCTGTGGTTGTATGTAAGAGGGATGGATGGATGATCACACTGCCCCATAGGCAGATTTGCCGGTAGTATTACGAAAACCGTACTTTTAGAAACCTTCCCAACCCGGCGGCCGTTATAACACTCGCTTCCACGTGCCTGTACGGAGCCGCCATTTGTCAAGGCAAATAAGCAGATGTCGCACATTCCGTTGTAGGTTTTCATGTGTAGTAAGACTCTAGGATTGTCAAGAACGGTGAGGTTCGCGGCGGCCAAGGCTCAAGGGCCTGCTTGAAGAACCCTTAGACACGGGAGTGCTATGTTGGTGGTATGCGGGGGCTTGTGCGATTGGACACTTATCCTTGACCGTCTCTTTCGACGATGGGCAAATGTCGGGCTTGCAGACGCGTGCCTAGTGCAGGAATTGGCCGGCACGTTTGGTGACAGGACAGTCGTGGTGCTTTGGATTGGATGATACCTGACGCCTCCGCTGACGGTGAATGGCCTCTTGCCAGGCATCCCATCGCCAGGATTCGGGATGCTATGTAACAGCATTCGCTTCCAGGCAAGTGCTCCTCGTAAAATCGTCCAAGAGAACCGACCAGAGAATACAGACGGCGGTTTGCCGATGGGATTGGCTGCGAACGCGGGCACAAAAGCGAGGCCTCGCGGAGGTAATCTCGGCTGGTTGTATGTAGCAACAGACTTGGAGCATCAAAGCGCTCGCAAAACTCCTTCTTAGCGCCGGGATGGGGGTCTTTGGTCTCCATCTATACTTTCCACCTCGGGAGCAGCTCGCAGAGAGGTTGCATAAAAAAACCCAGAAAAGAAAAGACAGGCAGTGAGTCAGATCCATGACGAAATCAGCCTGCTGTTTCATAGCGTTCTGAGATGTCACCGCATCATGCAGCATCCTCTGTCTTTGCCGACACACTTGAGGCTCATGCCGTTGGCGGTAGCACGTTTCGAAATCGAGTGGAAAAGCACCGAATGGATGGTCCAGCCCAGGTATTATGGTGCAGCGTCGGCGAGATAAAACTCGTTAGTTAATGCTAATATCGTCCCATCCCTTCTTCCTCTTCTTCCGCTTCCTCTTTCTTTGCTTCTTTTGATTAAGTGGGTGGCGAGAGAACGGAATGGCGGGAGCGTGGTTAGGCCCAGCCCAGGCCACGCATGATGGCACACAACTTAGTAGCTCGACCAGCCCAAAAGGACGCCGTGCAAAAAAGGAGGGGGAAACCTTGGTCGGACAGAGCGATTGAATATAAACAAGAGGGAGGTGATATAAAAGGTTCTGCGTTATGCGCGGTAAGCGATTGGTGGCTGGTTTGCCATCGGCTCTTCGGGTCATGATTAAAGCGCGCTTTGTGACAGAGATGATGGCATACATTACTTGCCGTTACGGTATTCGTACAGACAGCCGTCAAGCTGTGATCAGCAAACGGTGCTTCCAGAGACGCACACTAAAGCGGCGGGCTCACGAGAACGACCGGAGCGAGTCTGCCATTATCCGCACGCTTGTCAAACAAAGGCCCATGCCGTTTGGCCAATTTTCTTTTTCTTTCTTCTTCTCCCTCTAATTATTTCTTACAGGGAAGGGGGGATGGTGCGTCAAGCCGGGCAGGCGGTTGGTGGTGTTCGGTTGGGCGGTCCATACAAGTACTCGTACATGATACGTGCTGGGCTTTGTGGGGGGGGGTAAAGGACCGCGTGAGGAGCTTCAGTTGACGGGCTCCAGGGGAGAGAAAAATGAGCGAATATAGTGAGGCGACCTGTTCCCCCCTTTGGGCTGCGGAGCGCTGCCACGGCAAACGAGCTGCTTAGGGGCAAAATAAGATTTTAAACAGACTTGCCCTTCTTCCTTCAGGTTTCTTGCGGCGCGACGCGGATGACGAAGGAACTCCAAGTGAGGACAATGCTGATTTGATGCTCTCAGTGGCGGCGGGCGGGTTTGTCGCTGGCAGCGGAGAATTTAATTGTGTGCCAGATTCGTGCGCTGTGTTGTAGGTACATGTACCGTTGACCTGTAGCTGTAGCTGGAGCTAATGGCAGGCCCAGGTCCGAGGCAGGTACCAGATTATAGGCAGGCTATTAGGCCTTCTGCCTCTCTCACCCATAACTACCCCCCCTTCCCCCGTTTCTCGCCGGCTTTCCTCCCATTTCAATCTTTTCATGAACTCCTCTCCCCTCCTCCCAGCCCTATTTAGCTCGATTTCGACGCCATTTTCTTTGCGCGTTGCCGTGCGTGGCTCATTTTTGCTTCACGGGCTCACTTACATGGCTAGGATCTGATTACCTCACCCAGCTTGTGTGGAGGACCCCCCACGGCTGGTGTCAGTCGGGAAAAGCAAAAGCGGCCAGCGAAATACTCAGCACGGAGGCAGTGACGGATCGCCAACAGCAAAGGAAAAGGCGACAAGTGCTCGTCAAAGCCCGGATTCGCCCTTGGAAAATCACGATGGCCAGACAAAAAACATCACGATGCGAGAACCGGTCATGTCGGAGGGGCCGCTGAGAGACTCGACCAAGGCCCAGCGGCGCTGCCATCAGAGCGCTGTGGCAGGGGTGGCTGACCCTGTGGAGACTGGACAGCGGCATCAAACGGTGTCACAAGGCGACACGACGACCCCAGGATTCGTACCATCCCAGTCGACTCGGAGCAGGCTGGCGCCATGCCCACTCTCTCATGCTGGATTTGTTCAGCTTTGATGCCGCTGCGAGGCCTTAGCGGCTGCGAAACGCAAATTGGAATTGCCTGGAGCAACTGAAGCGAAGCGAGCGTCGAAGCCAAACAAAATGCGCTGGACAAGCCGAAGCCTGGTTCGTGGCTTGTGGTGGGGCCGCTCTGGGCACCTATTCTGGTCAGCCTGCAGTCAATTCCTATCAACAAAGTAACACCGGAGGCAAGCTGAGTCGTTGGGAAGGCGATGCAACATCCATTGGCTCGGCACACTGGACAGGAGCTTGGCTCGGAATTGGATGTGTTTTTCTGGATTCCAAAGTGCGCGCGGTCACTCGTTACCCTGCGTGGCATATATGGTGGCAATGAAATCACCAGAGCCACATTCGCGCCACATTAACGCCAGTACCGCTGCATTTCGAGCTGCAGCAAATGAGCCAAAGCAATGATGCAGCTAGGAGTCGAGCCAAAGCAATGATGCAGCTAGGAGTCGAGCCAAAGCAATGATGCAGCTAGGAGTCGAGCCTAATCCTCTTCAACACACCCGCATTGGCAGCATTGGGATATGATGTCGACTTCACGGCAAGGACCAGTGGTTGAGTTCCGCGATCATGTTTCTCACTTGTCTTATCGCAAACTGGCCTGGGCCAGGGCGAGAGCATGCACCTGTTGGAACTGGAGTGGTATCCGGAGAGAGTGCACCCCGAGGGGAGCCGCTTGCTCGACAGAATGTGCTTCACTACTGGATTTAGTCGAAGTCAGCATTGCGTCGCAGCAGGCTTATGGTCAGCGCCTGTTGATGCTGCTCCTTCGCGGCTTGAAGATGGATGCAGCCATACCCATATTATTGAGCCATCCAATCGCTGTATCGAAGCAAGCGAGGGGAAAACGAGGAAGGCGTCATATAGCCTGTGAAAGCCGGAAAAGCAATGGCTGCAGTCTATTTGCAGTGCTCCAAAAGATGTTGGCTTTCAGTGCGACCTTTTGGAGATCGATCACAGCAATTGCTCTGTTTTACTTGTGGTGACGACATCTGCATTCGTTTCACAATACATTCTGCACCAACGGAAGAAGGAAGGGGAAACACTAGACTGCTGCTCGCTGCCTCATTGATACAACGAGCAGTTTAGCGGTGCTTGCGATGCAGGTATTCGCTTTTGGCTAGGCCTCGGTCTGAATTTCTCATCCCAAGTCTTATTCACAACCAACGACGAAGTAGCTGCGTCTCTCAAAAAAGCTACTTGAGCGCGACAAAATCCTATTCCGATTGCAAAATAGGGAACTGATAGCAGCATCAGTCGATCTTGTTAGTGGATCAGCTGCAGATATAGCACTTCTGCTAATACGGAGAGCAAAGGCTACTATCGCGACACTAACGCAGCGCGTCCATTGGCCGGCGGTCCACTTGGCTTATTCGCGCCCGTCAGCGCTAATCCATAACAGGCTAGTGATCTCAGGAAGGGAGCATTTCACATCGGCCTGAAACTAATCTGCCAATCCAGCGAGGACTCGCAGTCATCCACCTCAACGCGCCTTAGGTAAGACCTGGCTCTCCATTCACTTCACGTTGCCTGCACCTCCTTGCCTTCTGCTGCCCCCCAGGCGACATACCGAGTTG
Source organism: Trichoderma harzianum CBS 226.95 (assembly GCF_003025095.1). NCBI lineage: Eukaryota > Fungi > Ascomycota > Sordariomycetes > Hypocreales > Hypocreaceae > Trichoderma > Trichoderma harzianum. The sequence goes on along the minus strand of NW_020209253.1, from coordinate 1,110,566 downwards.
TCTCTATCGCATCGCGACGGCTAGCGAACGCTTCTGCCCCGAGCTGTCGATAGTCTGGGCGCTGCGTGGGTGCCGCTGAGGTGGCTCTTTGTTACTGCATCGGCGCTGATCCGACACCTGCACCGAAAATTTCTCTTCCAGCACGCGCTCGCTGCCCCTGCGCTACATCCACTGGAACTGGTGGCCATAATTTTATAGGCTGGACGGCTGTACCGGTACCTCGACACGCCCAACTCGCGGCGGCTGACCTACCCAGCGCAAAGTATCCGTACACGAGCGCCGCTACTTCGTCTCCTAATCTCCTGCACCAAGTAGCAGCCATTGGACACCCTCGGACCCGTCGCGGGTATCACTAGGTACGTCCGTTTGCTAGCGTCTGCCGCCCTTCCGCGAGGTACCTCGATTAGAGGCCGCTCCCCCTCTCGAGGCCCTGGGTGTCTGGGTTTCTGCCGGCTTCAGCGCCTGCTGCGCCGCTCCCAGCACGCAGGTGGCCCAACAGCCTGCCTGGCCAGCCTGCTATGGCTAGTGCTACCTGCCCAGCGCCCACCCGAAGCCCCCCAGCCAGCGCTCTTTGTCTGGCTGTCTGCCATTTCCCACCCGACACCACACGCACACACACACATACACATACATTCTCTCCGCCAACCCGCGACGCGACTCAACGTTGTCGTCCATCAAACCACCCACTGTGCCGTGTTACGGCCCCGTCTCCATCCATCCCTGCGCCCATCAATGGGCTCTTGGCCGCCGTGCCTGCTGATTTCGCTGACGTCGCCGCGCACAGCTTGTCGGGCTCATCGCCATGAGCACCTGGATGAACGACGCAGTCCCGAACCACAATGGCAACGGCTTCCCGCACATGAATGACCCCAGCGCTGCCAGTGCCATGATGGACCCTTCTGCCTTCATGGCCAACCCGGGCCAGTTCAATCCGGCCGCCCAATTTTCCAATCAACAGCAGATGGCCCTGCAAAACGGCCCGATGCGCCACGCCTCGCCCGCCGGCTACCAGGCATCTCAGGTCTACCAGACCAATTCTGTCATTCCATCAAAGCGGCCTCGGCCCCGTGAGGATTCCATCTCCAGCTCTCCCAGGCAGAATCCGGGCATGCTTCCGACGTCGCGCTCCGAAACGCCGCAGCAGCAGAGCTTCCCCGGCTTCCAGCCTGGCGCTATGCCGCAGCAGAATGCTGGCCAATTCTCCCACCTCCAGACCAACGGCTCGGCTAACGCAAGCCCCTCGCCTATCATGGGCAACCAAATGCGCCCAGGTAGTGTCCCTCAGAGGGTGGCGACGGCCTCGCCTCACCCGTTTTCCCCGGGCGCTCAGCAGTTTGCTTCTCAGACGTCGCCCATCACCTCGGAACATGGCACACCCCAGCCGAATCCATACATGCAGAACATGCCTCAAGGCTACAACCCGGCTTTCGCGCAGTCCCCATCGAATCCGCGCCCATCACCAAATCCAAATGCGATGGCGGGCAATCCCATGATGGCCCAACAAATGGCTCAGATGGGACAACCCATGGGCCAAATGCCAGCTGGCATGTATGCTCAGTTGCAGCAACAGCAGCAGATTCAACAGCAACAGCAACAGCAACACCAGCAACAGCCTCAACAACCCCAACAACAGCAACAGCGACCCCAGAACCTGACTGAAGGGCAGAAAATGGCCGCGTATCAGATGCGGCTCCAACAGCAACTCCAAGGCAACATGCAAATGCAGGCTCAAATGCAGGCCCAAGGCATGGGCCGCGGAATGATGGCGAAGCAGCCGCAGATGCCTGGTGTACCAAATGGCCAGATACCTCAAGGACCGATGCGACCTCAACACCGACCAACTGGCAGCATTAACGGAGAACAGTTTATGAAGAATTTGACCGGGCTCATGAATGCTAAAGGCCTTCCATTAGATCCAAATCCCATGATTGGGGACCGGCTGGTCAATCTGATGATCCTGTTCCAAGCTGTTCAGCAAAAGGGCGGTTCGAAGTCGGTGACCGTTGCCAATGGCTGGGGCCATGTCGCTCAGGCTATGGGACTTCCGGCGCAGCAGCCTAACGTTCCCTTTTCGCTCAAACAAATCTACGAGCGTAATTTGTCCAAGTTTGAAGAAGTCTGGATAGCCCAGCAGAAGCAGAGAATGATGCAGCAGCAACAAGCGAACCTTGCGAACCAAGTCGCGCCGCAAAAACAGGCGCCGCCGCCTCAACATATGAATCAGGGTCAAATGCAGCCGGTGCAACAACAGCAGCCGCAGCCGCAGCAACAACAACAACAACAACAACAGCAACAGCAACAGCAACCGCCGCCCCAGCCCCATGTACAGCAACATACTCCTGTGAAATCTGGTCAACCCTCAGTCAACGGCTTCTCCACTCCTCAAACTCCACAGCAGCTTCAGCAGCCAAACGCTATCCCTGGCCACAATAGGAACAGCTTATCGCGCGGCATTGATCCAGCTGGACCGAATGACTTTTCAATACCATCGCCAGCTCACTCGCGGGCGGGAAGTATGCTTATGGGGCCAGCCGACGGCAGACCGGTTGGTGTCATGAATGCCGAGCAGCAAATGCCACGGCCTCCCCAGAAGTCGGATAGCTATAATCCTTGCGCGCGAGAGCTTTCCACGTATGGCGGTGTCGACCTCCACGCAGCGAATTTGTTAGGCGCAGAGCTGGAGCGGTGGAAGCCAACTGTTCCTCCAGTAAACGACCTTGGTAACATTGATATAGCTGCGCTGACGCGTAGCCTGCAAAGTGGTATACACGGAGAAGTTCGTCTTGCTCTGGACACGCTTGCGACAGTATCCCATTCGCCGAACCAGGCACATTTCCTGCAGCTGCGATACTGCGATGACTTGGTGGATGCGCTCATCGATTGTGCGGAGGAGCAGCTGGAGCTATTAACAGAGCACACGGCAGAAGTATCCGATGATATCCAGCTCACCCCATACGAGGAAGTTGTCAGAGCATGCCGGATTGAGCGATGGGCAATTCGGGACGTTCCCGCCTTTGGCACCGACGAATATGAACTTGACCGAGCCGTCGATCGATTAGTGTGCATCTCAACCATTTTACGAAACGTGTCTTTCCCGGGAGAGCAGAACGACAACCATAATATACTCGCCGATGAGTCCGTCATCAAGTTTCTCTGCACTGCCATTCGGTATCTCGGCACCAGGACAATGCTTCTCCGAACTCATAACAATACTCTTGACTTCATGAAGGATGTGGTCGTCCTCCTCTCTAATATTGCTAGTTCGGTCGAAATACCCGGCCGAGAACAGGCATTGTGTCTTTTGCAGTTCTTGCTATCATTTGCTCCGGTTCCCAGTCCAGTATTGACCAATGATACACTTTTCTTCACCAATTATGACCCAAGCGTTCATACTTACCTTCCCCATGCGGTTGATGCATTGGCAAAGCTTCTTGCTCGCGACGAGCCCAATAGAGGTCATTACAAAAACCTTTTCGCTTTCGATGCTGCCAACGCCACTCCGCACGAGCTTCTTACCCGGACATTTGCACTGGCAATCTCACCAATTCCAGACAAAGTTCGGGAGCGCGATCGACCGGCAAATTTCCCCTCACTCGTTGAGGTACGGAAGCCATACCTGATGCAAGGCTTGTTGTCAGCAGAAATTCTTGCGTCTTTAGCACCCGGCGCTGAGTCAAATCTCGTCAGGAGCTGGTTGAATGCGGGTAACGGCCTGGCGAACAATCTGTTCCGTCTCGGTCAAGATCTGAGTCGCACGTATGAACAGCCACAACAAGCCTTTGGTCGTGGAGCAGGACGAACCCCGCCGAGGAAAGATCCTGAGCTTGTCTACATCTCTGTCCTTGCGATTGCTTTGCTTAGGCGGTTGGTGGAAAAGTCGAGAGACCCGAATAACCCAGCCTTTTCAGCTGCCGGAGCCTTCTTACCGACCGGGCAGGCGCTACTGGAGGCCCTATCTATGCATAGCCCTGAATGGTCGAAGGAGGGCTTATTGCAGCATTTGTCAACAATCACAACTCTGGCAGGCTAAGCCCTGATTTTGAACGTTTTAATGTTTTTTTTTTGAAAAGGTCTAAAATATGAGCATTTGCGGGATAATCGTCCCGTTCACTTTGAAAAGAAAAGAAAGAAAAAGCAGGAGGCGAAGGCTGAAGGAGGAGGTTAGGGTTTACAGTTGACGGTGTCGACAATGATCAAACGTGTAAATGTTATGTCTGGGGTTGATAATGTTTGTTTTAAACCACCCATCACAATTGCGATGGTGCATAGGTGTTCAATATCAGCGGGTTTTGGAAAGGCGGAATTCTCGCGGACTCATCGCGGCGTCTGTGTCCATAGGAGTAGGGATGTTACATACACTGATACCTCTTTTTGGTGGCCTGGATTATTCGTTTATTGAATTTGTTGTACATATATATGTTAAGTCATAAAATGCGCCACATCTTACAAATGAGCGTCAAGCTCGGGTCATCTCTTGCCAACGCTCACCATCTCAGTCTCAGAAGTTTGGTTCTTCCTCCTCTATACACGGGCTTAGAAACCACGCTCAAGCAGCCACCCCCTAGCCTTGTCGAAATAATCACCCTAGAACAGAGAAACGAGTTGTCAGCCACTGTGTCGTCGGCCTTAATTGCCAGCAGGAAGGTCCACCCATTATTACCTTTAATTCTATGTGCTGTGTTGTTGGGTTGATCCGCACATCCTCTCTAGCGACACCAAGGCCACCAACTAGATCCTCTAATAGCCGTACACGATCACCGTCGACCTTCTTAATCAAAACCACCTGGCGTGTGCCGCCTGACTGCCACCTCCGGTATATAGGCAGCTGGACAGAAGGTGTGCGGCGCACTATATAGCCAAGGCTAACAAGCTCTTCTGGTGTTTTGGTTGGCGGAGGTACAGGAGCGCGACTCAATTGACGTAAATGAGGGGGAATCTTGAGCTTCTGGTTGGGGTTTTGTCGAGACGAGGGCTTTGTCGAGATGGATGCTGCTTGGAGGGGGGAAAGGAATGGAGTTCTTGATGCGAAGGCGTTGATTTGCGTCTGTACTGCAGGCCTATAGAGACTTGCACTCCTCAGAGGGAGAGCTCTAGGCACAAGGTAACTCATGTTGAGTGTAGTGATACAATAGTAGACAACGACTTGCGCCGTTAGAGTTCGTGATTCGGATCGAGTTTGGAGACAGTCGATCTACTGGCGGAGATGGATCCTTGCAACGGGGTCCTATTTGATCGTCTTGTTGGGTAATGAAAGAGTAAAAGATCCGAATGAACTAATGGACAAGGAAAGTCACTGTCCCAGCGACGCACGAGCTTTCAATTCAGCCCGGTTGCTGTCTTGCGCCTCTGCTTTCGAGCCTTCAAAGTTCCTTTTTGCTTCAAATCTCCAGATCACATGATGCGCCGCAAAACTTTGGTTCTTTGGCGACAGGAATCGGCGGATATTCGGGTAAAAAAGCGCAAACCCCCCCACACCACTTTGTGTATTCGCGAAATTCACCAAAAATCTGCCCCTCCATTTACAGGTGACCCTTTTGCAGAATTAGCGACGAAATCCTCCTCATTTTCGACCGACCAAAGGAAACACCCCAATACCCCCGTTTACCTCGCCGCGGTCAGACTCTTCACCTACGAAAAAAAAATTTCATCATGGAGGATATTCTGAAGGCCCTGCCAGCCGATGGCGCCTCAATCATGCCCAAGGTTGCGCCGCACCTGAGCCGTCACTTGCTCTTCCCGCTTATCCAGTTCGAGGGCGACCAGGCCGAGGAGAAGGGCGATTCCGAGCTGGCCAAGAAGATCCTGTCAGGCAAGATTCAGCTGCTGGACGATACCAACATGACGGACTACGTAGCGTCGCTGTACTGTGAGCTGCACGGAGTTGCTGAGGCCCCGGCCGAGTACACCAAGAAGAGACAGGATGTGCTGGCACAGCTGGACAAGTACGAGAAGGCGACGGAGCAGATTGCAAACCTCCTAACCCAGGACGAGGTCGTCAACGGGCTGAGAAGCGACAAGGTGGCCAACTTGGAGTTTCTCAAGAACCAGCACGGAGTAGGTGGAAATCCTGGCACAAGCAAACCAATGAAAATGCCTTGCGTGTCCGAAAATGCTAACGCTGTTGTCTCCTTTTTTCCCCCCTAGGTCACTATTGAGATGGTAAATGCTCTCTATGACTTTGGACAGTTCCAGTTCCGATGCGGTCAATATGGCCCTGCTGCCGATATGCTCTACCAATTCCGAGTTCTCTCCACCGACAATGACAAGGTGGCCGCTGCTACATGGGGAAAGCTTGCTTCCGAAATCCTCTCTACAAACTGGGAGTCTGCTGTTGATGAGCTTAAGAACGTCCGAGAGGGTATCGATACGAGACTCTTCAACAACCCTCGAGCTCAGCTTGACCACCGGACCATGCTTATTCACTGGTCTCTCTTCCCCCTGTTCAACTTTGAGGGTGCCCGGGAACCCATCCTGGACATGTTCTTCTCTGCTTCCTACATCAACACCATCCAGACCTCTTGCCCCTGGATCCTGCGGTACTTGATTGCCGCCGTTATCACCGGCCGCACACGTGCACGCAACAGCTCTGTCCAGCAAAAGCAGCTCAAAGACATCGTTCGATATGTTCGACAGGAAGCCTACGAGTATGCTGACCCCATTACCCAGTTTGTCAACGCCCTCTACATTGCCCACGACTTTAACGCTGCTCGTGAGGCTCTCCGCATGGCCGAGGAGGTGTGCCGCGGCGATTTCTTCCTGGCTGCGTCCACTGATGCCTTTGTCAACGCTGCCCGACACCTCATTTGCGAGAGCTACTGCAAGATCTTCAGCCGAATGAACATCAGGGACCTGAGCGCCAAGCTTGGCTTGAACCCTGATGATGGAGAGAAGTGGATCGTGAACCTGATCCGAGAGACGCGCCTGGATGCCAAGATTGACAGCCAGGATGGCACTGTCATTATGAACCACCCTCCCAACAACGTTTACCAGCAGGTCATTGAGAAGACCAAGGGCGGATTCTTCAGGACACAAGTCCTCAACGCTGCTGTCTCCAAATAAAGTACCGAGACTGCTAGCAGATGTATTCGTAACAATCAAATAGCAAAGCGATAACTCGTCTAGAGATCGACCTGTTTTTTGAAGAAGGGGAAGAGGGGGGGTTTGGGAACGATGATGCTCATGCCTCACTTTAAAAATCCGAGATTTGAAGAGGCAAAGGAGGACATACCTTTGGGCTCACGGACGGGATGGGTTTATTGAAGACACCAAAAAGAACCGGCGATTTTCACATTTCGAGGCTCCTCCAAAAAGAAAAGGGGAAATGAAAAAGAGCAAAGAGCAAAGAAAACGGTAGACCGGCCCTGTTTTGTTTATATTCTTATCTCTCTCTCTATCTCTGTAGTGATGCGGTTTGCATTGCTTGGCGTTTATTCGGATAAGACAGGGACAGGGAGGATGTCTTCTTGAGGGAGGGAGCAGGGCTGTAATGAAATTATTCCTTTGTGCAATGATGAGAAGTTTTTAAATATTGTCGATTCTTTTGCTGCGTGTTATGATGTAATGTGAAGGCTGTGTACGTATTATGTTTCTCTCTGAGTTGCTCACATCCAAGTAATATTTGGGTGCTGGTTAAACATTACCATAAAGTAATTCTCGTGTTTCTCAGGCATGTCTATCATCATTTTCTGCTCTACCTGATTATATGCCACTGATATTCATAACGCTACCATGATCATGATTTAATTGCCACAACATTCCAATAACAAAACGTCCACACACTCCAGCCAAATCTACTACTGCTCATGTTGTCGGGCCACCATCCATACTTTCCCCTTCAAAGCCTCAATAGCACTGTCTCTCATCCACCAAACGCCCTCCGCCTCATCCTCCGTCTCTTCATGCTGTGCGGGAGCATCCTCTTTCGACTCGCCCTGAGAGTTTGCCGGCTTTATGGTGCTCTGGCTATCCGTCATGGCCGTCAACGAGGATTGGCGGAGGTTATCGCGAGAGTCGCCCCATTCGAAGAGCAATCTCGCACCTTCGAGGCGCTCTCTATCGCCGCCTTCCATGACACCCCGCTCCATCTCGAGCCTTGCGTCCACGGCGCTCCCCATACCACCTTGCTGTTCGTCACTGGCATCCAACAAGGCTGCTTTCTCTGCGTAGCTGAGATCTTGCAAAGCATCCAGGCTGAGGATCCACTCTAGCGGATTCTCGCCCTTCTCTTGCTCGCCGAGCGCTCTCAGGGTTGACGTAAAGGTGCCCTCGCGCGGTGGCCGTCTACGGAGATAGAGATTCTGCGTCTGCGCGAATGTTCGTCTGAGTTTCTCGTTTGAGAAGTCAAGTTCAACATCCCAGTATTGTGGACCGCCGGCAGTGGTTACGCTGGATATCTGGTCGAGAGGAGGCAGCAAACATGGGGTTGTTCTCGACAACACCGACTCAATAGACGAACTGCCTCGCATCTTGATATGTACAGGTACAGAGACGGGTTGCCCTGTGAGTGCATCCTTGGCGACAAGACAGCGTTGTTCAGCCGCCAGGACCCAAAAGTGTCTAAAGGCCTGAAGATGCGATCGGTTGTCCATAACGTTTACCGGGAAAATCGGATAAAAGGCCACTAGCAATGCTGCAATTGCTTTATTACTGGATCCAAAAGTAGCGGTGCCACAGCCAAGAAATAACGCTCCAATGGCAAGATGGGCTGCGAGATGTGAGCCATAAGGCGTGTCAGGATCATCCCTTCCGTGCAGAGCCCGAAGTCGACGGAGGACAGGGATGTCACCTGTGCCAGCCATGACAATGGAGCAAGAAACTGCGAGAATATCCTGGCACATTCGGGCATTTGTTCTAGCTAGCTCTTCATCGTAGAGGGGAGCAGCGTCAGGATGCATTCTAGGCGTTGCCGGCAGCCCAGTAATACGCATGAACTGGTCTAGATAATGCAACAGTAAATCTCGCACTTTGGGAGAGGCACTTCCGGAGAAACGAAGAGCGATAGCAAAACAGAGGCCTGTCAAAATACTGAAAAAGGGCAAGTCGGATGATCTCAGCTTGGTCGTGTTGTGTAGTTTGTGCCGTGAGCGATACGGAGCAGGAAGGCTTTTCTGAATCCAGTCAAACGTGGGTTCAATTTGAGACCAAAGAATGAGATTTTTTGTCATAGTTCGTAGGAGAAGAATATCGGGGCGAACGTAGTCAAACTGAAGCACCGAATCGGGAATATCGATCTTTCGCGCAACGATCTGATCCTCCGATTTCATGAAGATAAGTGCAATGGCCATTACTGCGCCGGCGGAGGCTCGGTCCAGAACATGCACGATCTCAACATTCTTTGTTGCGGTGGCGTGTGTGATAAGTTTCTCTGTGAGACGCATGTCGTGTAAGCCCTTGAGATCGTTTCCCTTGCCAAGATTGATGAAGCCAAGTGCTAAACCGGCTGCAAGGCGATAACATTCACTCCTCAGGGGCTCTTCTTCATCTTCGTCGTCGACATGCTCAATTTCTGAAAGCATTATCTCGCTCATACGTCGGTGTTGGCTACCACAGTACAAAAGGCCGATCCCCATGATGCCGGACGTTTGAGTGAGGGGCGAAAGGTTAAGTTCCGCAGCACCTCGAGGAAGCATGCGGGTAGCGTGTACGGAGAGGAGGCGAGTTATGAGGGAATCCATGGTACCCATGTATGACGCGGCGAGGCCGAGCAGCAGGCCGATGGAGGTCATCGTATGTTTTGGCGTAAGGTATTTAAAAGCTACCCATTTTGCAACGCCTTTGAGATGGCCATTCAGTCCAAGTGCTAGCAGAAATCCAGCATGCCGGTTGCTCATGTCTTGGCTCGGTTTGTTGTACAGAATCCACGAAGTATCAATGCCCTTTGCTTGTGGGGAAATTGCCAGCCCAGCCGCGACACCTTGGTGGAAGAATCCCCAGCAAACCTTCTCCTCTGTGAATAAGGTCTTGTCCACACCTACAGTGACGTTGTTGGGCTTGACAACACAGTTCAGGTTGAACCCGCCAATATGGAATTTCTGGGTAATTAGAGGGAAGCGAAGGCTGTAAAAAAGAAGTCCTCTCCCTGCTGGAATAGCCAGGGTTCCGGCGGCAATCCTAGAAACCAGCTCTTTTTGCTTCTCTAAATATTCACTTTCAGGCAAACCTGGGTCTTGTGGCAGACTCACAACTCTAGGTTTATGAGTTGCCAGCAAGTCTCGAGCTTCTTGAAGGCGGCGGTCGTCCCTAAAGAGTGCCCGAATCACAGATTGTCGCTCGGTTCCTTCACCTTCGTCATAACCCTGGCTATTTGTTTGCTCAACACTTTCACAGAGCAACTTGTATTCCCAACTTGCAGTATGTGTTGGTGTCTGATTTGCTTGTTAGTAGATTGCTCTAAAGCATGGGGTAATGATAGTAACTCACTAAGATATTGGACATGGCCGGACGATGACGCTTATTGGAGGTGAGAATCAGGCTGATATCAGTCCTCTTTACCAGCTCCAGCATCTCATCCGACCAGGAAGAAGGAGGATGAGGTTGGCAGAGCGCTATGGCATCCTGAAGAGGTATCAAAATAGCCTCTGGGAGGGTTTCTAGGACATGATTAGTTAAGCCGCACTCTTTCATAGCTTCCACCATTTGCACTGCTGTGGTATTTGCTTTTATGAGCTTGAAGAAGCGTTTGAACATAAGGGTCCGGGGGAGAATAGAATGCCAGCGGTTGTCAAACTTTTTATCAGATTCAGATAATTGTGCGGCAGTATAAAAGATATCTGCTGGAATGATGTAGTGTTGGCCATGAAGCCCTATAAAACGGGATTGAATCCATTCCAGTATATCTGGCCTGCCTAGTGGCTCAGAGATTGGCGGCTTCAGACGAAGTTCTGTAATGAATAATCCATTAGTAAAGGAGCTGGTCTAAGAAATAAGAATAACGAAACCATACCTTGATCGTTACGTGGGTCGAGGTCTTCTTGTATCCCCAGTTCATAAAATGACGAGTGGTTGTGCCACTTTAACCATCTAGCAATTTGGCATAGGATCACACGAAGATCGGCTCGACCGGATGGCAGGTATTCTGCGGACATAATGTTAAGTTTCTGTTCCTCTGACAGAAGGTGGAGAGCCATGAAAACATCCTCAGCAGCTTTTCGTCTGTATTCAGCATTTCTGCCTAGAGCAGTTGGGAGATATCCGGAGGGCCCGAAAGCATTAATCCCAAATGAAGAACCCATATATTCCTTGGCCAGAATAACATGCCTAGAAATGAATTTTGTGCCGAGACCGTGGGTGATGTTTTGAGAAGTGGTTTCCTCTTCATCATCAATGACCCATTGCCATCCGCGATTGATCATCCAGGCTGGGCACCCAAGAGAGTTTACAGTTTCTCCCATTTCAAGAGATTTCCAGTCATCCGAATCCCTAAGGGAGGCGTACGACCCGGAAGGATGCCTCCGCTTCCGAACTGAAAGTCTCTCAGACGGGGGATTTCGGGCTTCTGACCGGTCGAGGTTTAAGAATAGTGCCAGGAGCAGGATGGTCAAGGCAGACCATTCCACATTGCCATCTGCTTTGCCTTGGCTACAGAGCCATTGCATTGCATGAAGCCACCCTGTGTGTATCCGTTCTCCAACTGAATCAGGAAAGACACTTCTGCAGATGTTGAGAATAGCAGACACCGGAGCACAAGATGGCCGCAGCTGGATTTTCAACTGATGGAGACGTCCTTGCGTGTCAACTACGTCGACCACTCCGCGATGCCTGGAGTGGCAGACGCCCACAATACTGCCATTAGTGAGATCTATGATTTCGCTCTTTCGCTGCCTGACGTCTCTGTCGACTGCCCTTCCACGGAACTGTAGACTCTTTGTGTCGTCGACAAAAAGGAGAGAAAGCGAGAGTTTTGTCATCTCACTCCAGGGTGCCTGAGTGCTCAGCTCATGTCGACCGTCCATGGATTCCGACAGCACAAGGATTGCAGACTGGTCTCCATCGATTATTTTGCATGAGTCGACCACGTTTTGCGCTCTCCGTAATTCGCCTGGCAAAACTGATACTACAATCGTGGAAGATGACACCTTACGCCCAGAGGTAACAACAGTCTTTTGCTGTAGTTTGAGAGAAAAAGTAACCAGTTGGAGGCGTTTCTCCATAACTTCTTGGATACCTATAAGCAATTGGCCCGTATGGCAATCATTTGTAGCAAAAGGAGGGGCTGCAAGAACAAATACTTTCGCCTGATTCCGAGAAATGCCGCCGGGTGGTGAATAGTGAACGTTTGAGCTATCTATCGGAATGATATGGATTTTGCTGAAGAGCATTTCATGTTGCAGTCCGTCAAATTCACGGTCATCAAGCCGTATGTTTTGGAGGCGATCATCTAAGCCACCGTCTAACGGAGCTTCCAACAAACTCCCGAGGCTATGATGAACCTGGTGAATATAGGAAGAGCTGGAACGGCCATGATTACCAAGAGAATCATGTCTTTTGGAAGACACACCACTGAGAAGTGATGTTTGGTCTGGGAAGATTGCTCTGTCGTAGGAGGCCGAGAGATCTGCACGAGCTAGCATTGAACTCAGCCTGCGTGAGCTCCTCCGCCCAACTCCAGAACTTTCCATATCTTGCCTTTCCAACAAATCCAGCGGTTTCTCGAGCTTTTCGCTTTTGCGTGATCGCTTCCCTGGCAGCGGTGCGCCAAAGCTGTCACGATGGTTTGCTTGTACCGGGGTAGATGCGCCGCTAGCAAATCCTGGCTGCATGGAGCTTCGACGTCGGGACGCCTTTGTGCTTGGACTTGCGTGACGCTTGATGAAGTGATCCTCATGTTCCAAATATGACAACCTCCAGATTGTGTAGGCATTAGCCTCGCGGTTGATGGTGACGCCAAGTATCAGAGGCTCATGGGGATGTTCAGGGGAAGTACCAGGGATAACGACTTTCTCAACGTAGAGTATTTCTTCAGCGGGATCGAGAAAGCCATGCATCTTTGAAGCTTTATTTCTATTTCTTCGAGTTGACGTCGCTTTCTCAGCATCTGTCACAACAAGCCCGATGTCTAACAACGGATCGGTGAGAGCCACAAGTCGGGGCCAGTGAGATTCAGGCTGCTCCAACGGCGCATCCCACATGTTTTCCAGCGTCATATTCAGTCCTACCGGTAGCAGCTTGGGATTTCCGAGGCCCTCCACGGAGAAAGCAGTTTGCTGAGAGCCTCCGAATGCAGTCAGCTGAGACGACACGAAAGAGTTGGGCGGAACCCGAGGAAACTTCAAGGCAATCGGCGCCAAGTTCTCGGCCTTTTGCTTCGTCTGTATGAGAACTCCAACAGGGGCGGCACAGGCTGATTCAACTTCGAACGGCATGTGGACTACGTGACTTGTCCCCGATAGCATGTAGATATGGGCCTGGGTTTTGAGGAAGACCACCAAGCCCTTTTCAAGGGCTACAGAACGCTGGCCCACGGCACCAGAAGCCTTGCGGCTACCACCTCCATCTTCCGAGGCTGGAAAATATGTGAGAAGGGCTTGTGTGATGGATTCCTTTTCGAGATCGAATTTGAATGATTTGCGGAAAATGCCCCCACGGCACCAAACCACACACCTGTCGGTAGTGAGCAGCTCGTCCTCTACTTGGCTTCCATCTCCATCGTCCGTAAAGATCTCCCAGGAATATGACGAGGCAGGCGGATCTGGAGGCAGTAGCTGTTCGTCAATAGCATGCCGAAGCCCTGCCGGTTGATGCAGCCCTAGAGATTGAACAGTTGCCATGCTGGACGATGAACTCCATACGCCGGTTGGCGATGGCTTCGATTTGTCAATATTGCCGCCCACTTAGTGATTGCTGGAGCCCGGCCCAGGCATCTTATCCCATGCAACAGCTGCAATCTAAGCGAGTTGCTAATATTCTTGTCAGAACATGTGTGTTTCTTTTTGTTGACTCTGAAGCATCTGAAGATGGGAATATTCGCGTGTCGGCGCGTGGTTGGTGGTTGAGCTTTGGTGGGGTCGACGGGCTGCGATTGAAAATCCGGCGTTGGATCGATAGCAGCCTGTTTCAGGGCGCTGACCACTAAACGACGGGCTCCCTTAAGGCTCTAGCACTAGCGGCACCAGCTCTCTGTAGCTCGTGACGTAGATGCGACCCGGCATCAATAAGTCAGACCACAGGGAAGGTGGCCACCGCCTTTTCCCCTCAACACCAACAACTACACCAACAACCTAGGTTATTGCAACTGCAATTTCTTATCGAATTGTTGACCAATTTTAAATCTAATTGAATTTTCTTAACGGTAATGACCGAATCTATTGAATCTGCTATTCTTTCCGCAATTAACGACGTCAATAACGGTATATCGCAACGAAAAGCTGCACAACGCTGGGGAATACCCCGCTCAACACTACAGAAGCGTTTGAACGGCAGCCAGTCAAGGGCTGATGCCCATGAATTTGCCCAACGCCTTTCAAAGCAGCAGGAAGGTCATCTCGTTCAATGGATTCTAGTCCAGACCAACCTAGGTCTCCCCCCAACACATCAGCAGGTCAGAGAATTCGCTACAAGGGTAGTCAAAGCCGGCGGCGACGATCTGCCACTTGGAAAACGATGGATTGAAGGTTTCCTAAGACGAAACCCTGAAGTCAGGACCGTCAGAGGCAAGCCAATTGATTCCTATCGTTTAAATGGGGCAAAGGTTAATATTATCAAGGATTTCTTTCAGTTCTTCGACCTCCCGGCGATCAAAGACATCCCCGGCAAATACCGATACAATATGGACGAGACTGGGATACTAGAAGGCCGCGGCAGCAACGGGCTAGTGCTCGGGCATGCCGAGAAGAAGGCTATTATGAGGAAGCAGCCTGGATCGCGATGTTGGACTTCGATCGTTGAGTGTATCTCAGCCACGGGCCGGGTCCTCCCACCGTTGGTTATTTTCAAAGGCCTGACAGTCCAGCAGCAATGGTTCCCCGAGGAAATCGAATTCCTAGCTGACTGGGCGTTTAAGGCGTCTAAGAAAGGCTGGACTAGCGATGAGATTGCAATCTGGTGGTTGCAAGAGATCTTTATTCCTCAGACTCAACCTAGTCCACCGTCAAAGCGATTGCTTATTGTTGACGGCCACGGCAGCCACTGTACTGACGATTTCCTCTACGAATGCTTCAAAAATGATATCTATTTGCTCTGCCTACCACTACACAGCTCCTACGTTCTTTAACCTCTTGATATTGCTGTTTTTTCCCCCGTCAAGACCTATTACCGTCAAGCTCTATCAGAATTCGAAGACTGCAACGATTCCTCGCCAGCTGGGAAGAGGATCTTCCTCGAATGCTATCACAAAGCTAGGAAGCTAGGCCTCACAAGTAAAAACGCACAAGCTGGCTGGCTTGGATCCGGTCTGTGGCCCCTTGATGTTGACAAACCGTTGGGGAGCAAGCTAGTCGTCAAAGAACCCCCAGAACCAAAGACAACCCCCAAGACAGCAAAATCAACAGCTAGGAAGAGGAAGGAAGTAAATTTGATCGATTTTAATACCCCCAAACGGTCGCAAGAAGTTCAAAGAGTTATACAATCGATTAAGGTTGCAACGCCAAGGACCCGGCTGCTGTTGCGGAAGATTGGAAAGCAATTAGACCAACAGAACACCACAATAGCGGCGTCAGAGATTAAGATTCGTAATCTACAGCGCCAAGTCGATAGCTTCCGACCTAAAAAGAAACAGAAAGTAGAAGAAAACCCGAACAGTCGATTCATCAGGATTGAAGAGATTATGAACACGAAGAAGAAGATAGAACAGGAATTACAGCGCGCCGAGGCATCTGACGAAGTTAAAGTTGATGAATCTGAAGATGTATGTCACGTATTTTTACTAGAATAAAGAAAAACAACAAGAAGATGACATCCTGATGTTGTTGTGCTGATTTTTCCCTTCAATTTGATACTAATTACGGTCCGGCTTGGGTGGCCACCTTCTAGGGGTGGCCACCTTCCCTGTGGTCTGACTTAGCTGCCCATCAGGTACCCAAACTGCGGAGTACCTGCATTGGCATCCTAGCAGCAGCATCATCACCGCCTTGCTTTGCTTCCAGTTTCCACTCTATTGAGCGGCAGCCGGGCGCTGCAAGCTCTAAAGCCCGAATTGAATCAAGGATCGCTGGAGATCCAGCATGACATATGCTCTATTGCCATCATGACAGGACGGTCGCCTCAGCAGTCAGAGCTTCCCGAAGCTCTGCCAGTACCCGATGCGCCCAGCGACAGCTCCACGGCAGCGAACGAGACGGAAGACAGAGACAATGCGCAGTCCCTCTCTATAGGGTCGTTAAAGGATAAGAAGTCTGAGGACAGACCGACCGAAAGGACGGAGAAAGGTGTTGAAGGGGATGTGACTGGGAAAGATGGCGGTGACGAAGATGGAAAGCCAAGCGCCAAGGTAGAGGGCAAAGGGGATGATGACGATGACGAGAAAGAGGATGAAGAGGAAGAGGATGGGGATGACGAAGATGAGGACGAGGAAGAAGAAGAAGAAGAGGATGACGACGATGATGAAGACGAAGAAGAGGACGAGGAGGAAGAGGAAGACGACGAGGAGCCATTGTTGAAATCAACGAGACTGACCCAACACCTCGGCGCAGTCTATCGCAATGGCGACGCGACCAGCGCTTGTCTAGTCGCGGGCGACAAGATGGTACGGGTCAACCACCGCTTGCCTGTATACGAGTCTTACTGACCAAACGCATATAGATTGTTGGTACGCATAATGGCAATATCGTAAGTAATTCCAATACCGTCTCACAGCTCATATAGCTAATTGGCCGCCTAGCACGTCATCCAATTGCCTGGATTCAACACTCTACGAGTATACCATGCGCACTCAGCTTCCGTCACTAGCATATCAATATCACCATATCCCCCCCCCCTTCCGGACGAAAAAGCCGAGATGATTCAACGAGCACAGACCGGTTTGATTGGGCCACCAGCAAGACCATCTGAAAGTTCTCCCTCAGCAGCAACGAAGAGGATGAGAGAGATTCCTCAAGTGCCTAAAATACCTTCGAATGACATCTATATTGCTACATCATCGATGGACGGTAATGTTTGTGTGCAGTCCTTGGTCGACCTGAAGGATGTTCAACTTCGAAACTTTGCCAGACCGGTACAAGCAGTTGCCTTGTCACCAGACTACAAGTCAGATCGAACATATTTATCGGGCGGGCGGGCAGGACAACTCATTCTCACTGTAGGCGGTGGCCCAGGTCGAAGTACCTCTACTACAGTTGGCACTGCGGCTGCTGTGGCATCTGACTGGCTTTCTACAATAGGTGTCAAGAATAGCGGCGGAAAAGATACGGTGCTTCATTCTGGTGAGGGAACGATTAATACCATCAAATGGTCTCTCTCAGGAAAATACGTCGCATGGCTCAACGAACATGGAACCAAGATTATGAGATCCAAACTTCATCTTGATAACACGGAGATTGAAGACGCTTGGAAAAGGATTGGTCACGTTGACCGACCACATACTAGCGAATGGGAAACGATGGCTGGCGTTTGGAAAGGTCGCGCCGAGTGGATAGATGAGAAGTCGGTCGAAAGTGATGAGTCGGAGGGCTCTCACGATGCTACTGCTTCTTCACCTACCGTATCAAGCACAAAGACTTTTGAAAGGCTTCTTGTTGGCTGGGGAGGGACAATGTGGATTATTCATGTCCACCCAGGAGGCATCGGCTATGGTAAGCAGGCTGGCGAAAAAACCATTGCGCGTGCCGAAATAGCCAAGATGTAAGTGGCTCCTCTTATCTTGATACCATTTTGTTGGAAATCATCAACGAGTATCACACTAACAGCTATCTAGTCTTCATATAGATTGCATCATTTCTGGAATATCTCTGTACGCCCAAAATCAATTGCTAGTATTAGCATTCAGCTCTCCAGAAGATGAAGGCGATACCGCAGAAGACGACAGATCCGGTCCATCACATTCACGGGACGCATCTAAGAAACACAAATCGAAGCATTCCACATCATCTGCAGATACTGAGCAACAGCATAGCCAACGACAACGCTTGAACGCTCTGCCTCCCGAGCTGAGGCTAATTGATCTCAAGTCTCAAGCTGAGGTAGATCGGCACAGCCTCTCCATTAATCGTGTTGATAGGCTTTCTGCTGCTGACTATCACATGTGTCTCCTACCTGCACGGAATGCCGCCTCCGTAGTGGCATCAACGAAGAGCGCTTTGGAGGCACTTGCCGGTATCGGGTCGGAAATGTGGAATGTTGCGGTTAACCCAAGATCCTTGTTCAGCTCTGGCGCCAGTATCATGAGCGGAGGCAGTGGTGATGATGGCGCTTCCGTTTCCAAAGCTGGGAGCATTGCAGGCACTATACGATCGAGCCCTATGAGAACTAGAATTCCTACCGTACATCCTACACTGTCCAAACCAGGGGTCAAAATATTCCTTCATAGTCCCTACGACTGCGTTCTGGCCACCAAGAGAGATCTTTCTGATCATCTCACGTGGCTGTTGGAGCGTGAGCAGTACCGACAAGCGTGGGAACTTCTCGACGAAAACCCTGAAATTTTGGCCGAATCATTCGATGGCATCAACGATCCAGCGATGCCTCCTACGCCATCCAAACACCCGGGCGGAGCCGATGATTTCTTTGACGACGAGTCTGTGGCAGACACCACTCAAAGAAACATGTACTCGGCTGTGGAAAAGGAGAAAAGGCGAGTTGGTGAGCTGTGGATCCGGGAAGTGATTGATGACGGCGACTGGGAGATGGCTGGCCAAGTCTGTGGCAAGGTTCTCACGACTCCCGATCGCTGGGAGAAATGGGTTTGGACCTTTGCAGGTGCCAACAAGTTTGACGAAATCACGAAACACATGCCAACAAAGCCTATGAAGCCGCCATTGCCAACGACCATATATGAGGTGCTTTTGGGACATTATATACAAAATAACAAGCCTCGGTTCAGAGAATTATTAGACCTATGGCCAACCGATCTTTTCGATATCCCTGCTATTACAACGACGTTGGAGAATCAGCTCAAGTATCGCGATGTTCGTGAGAACAGCGTCGAAGATGGCGAAAGAGGTCGAGATTGGAAAATCGTTGTAGAAAGCTTGGCCAAGCTGTACGAAGCTGGTGGCCGACATCGTGATGCGCTCAGATGCTATATCAGACTTCAAGACGCAGACTCAGCATTCCGGTTGATCGGTGACTACCACCTTGCAGACGCCGTAGCAGACGATATTCCTGCATTCATCGGACTACGTGTCTCCCCCGAACGACTCAAGTATATGGACGAGCATCAACTGGTTGCATCAACCGCCGAAGCCATTACTCTGCTGGTTGATGAGGCTCAACATGGCCTTGTGCGGCCTGAAGTTGTCGTAGAGCAGCTGCAAGCAAGAAATCTCCAGTTATACCTATTTTTCTACCTGCGTGGATTATGGAAGGGCCAAGGAATCGCAGAGCACACTGGAGAGAATCTCGAACGGCTGATCCTGGACAGTCAATCTTTGGTGGATAACTTTGCGGATCTGGCCGTTCGCCTATTTGCCACCTATGATAGACCGCTGCTCATGGAATTTTTGAAGACGTCGACCTCTTATGGATTTGAAAAGGTATGGTCTTTAACTCCCCTCCATCCCAAACTCGATAGCTGCTTACACCTCCCGTGAACTAGGCCGTCCAAGAGTGTGAACAGCACTCATACTACGATGAGTTGGTATATCTTTATTCCAAGACTGGTCAAATGAAGCGCGCCCTGTACCTCATCATAGACCGGTTGAACGATGTCAACAAGGCAATAGATTTTGCGAAGGAGCAAGACGATCCTGATTTGTGGGAAGACTTGCTAAACTATAGCATGGATAAGCCGAGCTTCATTCGTGCGCTCCTTGAGCAAGTTGGTACGACCATAAACCCAATAACTTTGGTTCGACGAATACCGGAGGGTCTCGAGATTCAGGGTCTAAGAGAAGGACTTATCCATATGATGAAGGAGCATGAACTTCAGCACAGCATTAGTTGGGGTGTAGCGACAGTTTTACGAAGTGAAGTTGCGACAGCTCAGAATGAGCTTCGAACAGGCCAACGGAAGGGCATCAAATTCGAAGTCCTTTCAACTGACGAGGGAGAAACTGCTGAGGATGAAAAGTCTGAAGGCGTCCCGAAGCCTGGGCAATGCGCAAAATGTCTCGAGACGTTCACAGAGTACGAGATGGAAGCATTAATGGGATTTGTGTGCGGGCATGCGTTCCACGTAAGCCATTTGCTCGAAATGCTACATAAAGGCAAACAAAACGACATTGATCTTGGAAATGGGCCAGAAGAAGGAAGCCGCTATTCAGTTGGTATGAAGGTCATGAAGGCGAGGCTGTTGAGGGACAAGGTGAGGGGAGGTTGTCCAATTTGCCACCCAACCGAAGCTTAGAAGTGTATGTATGTACATTGGGCGTTTCGTTTTATATATCCCTGGGTCCTTTCATAATCTATTGTCTAAGCATGGGGGAGATAGAAGATTTGGTAATTAATTATTGTTTTGAGGAACTTTGATGCCTTTAGGTAGATAATGGTGTGAGTTATGATGCCAAATGTTGGGAATTGTATGGCATGAAGAAGAGACGGAGCAGCAATCGGAATTCACGCGTGAACATATGTTTTATCCCACTACCAAGAGGCGTCAAAGTGGTTTTTACAATTAAAGGAATTTAGAGCAAATCTATTCCTGTTCGCCTATCACGATCATGCCACTGAATATTTCCCAAATGTGCAAATCCAGGTTTAACCTTATAACCTGTCCCAGCTGCCAATCTCCATCGAAAATGCCATGTATATGACGAATCTGATAAAAGCACCGCGGCTCTTTCGTAGTAGAAAGAGGTGATCAGTTACATGAAAAGAGTCATGACCATGGCGAGACCGCCAAAGGCCACGCCAGAGATGGCCTTGAGAGCCACTCCAGCGCTGGTGCGATCTGGGGCAGAAGGAGCCGTCATGCTGCCAGAAGGGCTGTCATGGCTCATGACCGACGTCGAGTTGGTCTGCTGCTTGCCCGTGATGGAGCCCGAGGCCGTAGTCGTGCCGCTGGTGATGGCGGTAGAGCCAGTGGCAGCAAGGACGGAGTTGGTCTCCAGCGATGGGCTGCCAAGGGTATCAGTAGTCGAAACCACCGTGACAGTAGGCTGAGGAGCACCAGGATCAACGTGAGACCAGACAGTGGTTGGGATAGGCTCGCCGATGGGAGTGACAGACACGGCCTGAGTGGTCGAATCGACAGAGGCAGAGTAGCCGATGGAGGACTCAGGAAGAACTGCGTTGGTAGCAGTGGTGATGGAAACCTGGCACTGAGTGCTCTCAATGACGGTGCAGTAGTTCATGGAATACATGAGGATGCCTAGACTGGGTTAGTGATTTGGGAGATTCGTGGTTAGGGGGGTAGAACGAACCGTTGGAAGTGGTGGTGCCGATCTGCTGAGTCTCAACAGTGACAGTGGACTGGTTATCCGCTAAAGAAGAGTCAGTCAGTCATTGTAAATGAATGTGAAATTAATCACGGTAATTAGTGAAGAAATAGAGGCTCACAATACGTAGTGGTGGCAAACGCGCCGGAAAAGAGAAGGCTAGCGAGAGCCATGGTCATCTTGGGCGTGGCCATTGCAACGTCAGTTAAGAGGAGGAAGTCGATGCTTTTTATGATAGAGATTTCTAGAATGAATCTATTAGCAAGCAGTCACCAATGTTAAAAAGATTGCTGAGGAGGAAAATGTGCTGAGCATCGCGTGCTAGAAGTTGGAGAGGGAAGGCTAGCGGCGACGATGATGCCTCAGGAGGATGATCGAGTTGCTAACAGGTATCAAAACGATACGTTAAGCGTAACGTCTTGCATGAGAGGGTAATTGAAATGAAATACCTTGAAAGTGTGGTGAAGATGGTTTGCTCGTGGAGTTGCGAGATGGTGACGGGGGAGGAAGAAGAAGCAGAAGGAGGAAATTCAGCAGGGAGGTAAATATCTACAGTCCCACAATTGCGTTGGCGAAGAAATCAGTAAACGCGTCTTGAATTTGATTCTATTTTTTCCCTGTGCAGGTAAATGTTGATTGGGAATTTCGGGGGTGACAAGTGGTGGACAGCTGGCAGCGGAAGATGGTTGAGGCAGTGAATCACAGTCACAAGAGTTGACGATCGCCAAGATCATATGGTGCGACAAATAGTGGAATTGTATGACGAATAAGTTATTTTGAATAGTTTTCGAAAGCTCTTTTGGTTATTTCTATTTCGCTGTGCAAGATGATATATTTGGTGGTGTTTGATAGGCCATGTGGGAAAGTGCAGGAAGGGGAAGAGATCACTACTGAGTACTACATGAAAGAACCCTCGACAACAGGGGATAGATGAATCTTATGGATTTGCATGTTACACGCGTGAAATCCAGTGCAGCACATTGTCGCGGATTTCGGGAATTTTGATATGGAAAACGACATATCTGTGCCATCTCGTTTGCCGCCTGCCGCTTCATTTCCCCCTCCCGCGCAGTTGCATAGTACCTGTATACAGCGCAACTCGGTGTACCAAAGCAGCACTGTCAAATCGCAATCAGAGTTTACATAATGAATTCAAAGAATTCAACGATTCCATCTATTGAATCTAAACCGGAAAAGAGAGAAAACCACCAAGTCCTACAAACTACCTATGCAGAGGGGTTTCGACTTGTTGTGGACTCAATCACGATACCACGCAGCTGTCCGTTCTGTGGCACCAACCAGCCGATACAATGGTACCAATTAGTTTCATCTTACTCAGGAAGTAAGTCTTTGAGCGAATTTTGTTTTGCCTACTCAAATATTGTACTCCTCTAGTTTCTTTTCAAACTGAACTTCTTTTTGTATGTTGCTCCTATGCCTACAAGCCAGGGGCGTCGGTTAAGTTCCTTGGCCGTGGGATGAGCATAAAGTCTAAAGCACAAGTACAAAATACATGATACTCCCGTTGTCAGGTGATAGGAAAATAATAAAACCACAACGCCATCAATAAACCTTTTCTTCACTAGAAACCAACTCATGAAGCAGAAGTACGAGACACGAGGAAAACCTTGGAAGTCTTACTCCATCGCCATTTGACCGCGCAACACCGGCAGCTTGTTATGCCGAAGTTCTCATCTCCATTGCCCCGGTCTCACTAGAAACTCCAGCCTCGTATGTCCTCGTCGGTCTTTCTGCGGGCATTTGCCCGACTTGTGCGTGAGATGGCCTCAAAATCCGATGCCTATCTCAGCTTAAACTTTTGCGAGCTAGCATCGCATGCAAGGCCGGCAATTGTGCTTACTACTGTCACGGCTCCCCACTCCCCACCAGATGGCCGAGAATGGAAAGCTGATCGTGTCCAAGTCGAGCCACTCCGCGTCCCCAATTGGGCCACCAAAAGCCTCTCTCCAAAGCCTCTCATACCTCTGAGCCATGCATCTCCAACGAGGGGCCATGTGTTGGAGCGCCACGCCTGACTCAATCTTGTCGCCATTGGTCCTTGAGTGGGCACATCATGACGAGATCAAAGACCAGGCCGTGATGCTTCAAGGCGGGGCCCCAGACCCAGAAAAGATCCATGGAATTCACTATTGGCGCCACGAGTCTCCTTGGCTGGTTCTCCAACCGCCTGCCAACCCTCCAACCCTCCCTGCCGACGCCTCGGCACTCTTAGCTCTAAACTAGCCCCTGCTGCCATTTGCCGGAGCTCTGGTGGAGCTCGAGAAGCTGTCTCTGTAAGGCTCGACTTGCTGCCACCAACCGCAGCCCACCGGTGTTAAAAGTATCGACAGTTCTGCGAATCACCGCCGTCGCTAACTTCGCCCCTCGACCGTGTCCCGAGAGTTCCGGCCTCTAGCCCGGGGAAGTCACACGATGCTTGACGCTTGGCTACGGAGATAGCTTCGTATCTCATTCGGCGTTGAGGAAGCCAGTGTTTTACCCCATGGAGCCAACCCAACCTAGTAATAAGACGGCATATCTGAATCCCGGCGTGGAGTTTGACCTCCGATGGCTGCTTTTGAGTAGCTGATCACTACTTGCTTGGACCAACTTCTGGGGCATCGAGACATTCGCCTAAAGGCGCGGCGCGAAGAGGGGAAGCAAGCTCCATACTAATAAACATCACCAAACCCCTCGGGAGAACGGAAATAGGCTAGAACCGACATACCCGACATGAGGGGAACACAGATGAGGTACAGACATTGGACACGGCACGAGAAGTAGATGGAGCCGTGTCGTCTGTATATAAACGAGGCACCCAGGAATGGCGTGGTCTTTTCTCCTGCCTTGTCTGTCTACTCATCCTCAGACGCTTGCATTAAGTAGACATCATTGTGCCTACTCCCAGTCATCGTCGACAACTTCTTTGATACAAGATTGCAAGACACTATACAAGTATGGCTACCCCAGGTACCGACCCCATCGAGGGACAATATAACAAAGAATCCGCGGCCGACGTGCCCACCAACGGGCATCATGTTTCCAATGGCATGGGCTCTGGACAGCAGTTCCAGCCCCAACAGTATCAACAATATCCGGGCTATGGACAATTTATTCCATTTAGCAACACCCAAGATCCTCGGGGCGGACCTCACCAGGCCATGATCTCCCAAGTCTACCAACCTACCCTTGGTAAGATTGGTAACCCAGGTCCTCTTGGTCTGATCGGTTTCGCTTTGACGACCTTCGTGCTCGGACTTTACCAGTGCGGTGCTGGGTATGTTCCCCCAAGCATGACCTCGATTCTTTCTCTTTCACCTTGGCGTACGCTAACCCAACAATAGTCTCCCTAATTCCAACCCATTGGGCAACGTCGGCCCTGATCAGGCTGTCTTCGGTGTGGCTGTCTTCTTCGGAGGCATGGCTCAGTTTGTTGCTGGCGTCATGGAATTTGTCCTTGGCAATACCTTCGGTTGTACTCTCCACTGTTCATACGGGGCTTTCTGGCTTGCCTTTGCCATGTTCTCAGTCCCTACACTGGGCATCCAGGCCGCCTATAACGGAGATCAGCGTGCCTTTAGCTTTGCTGTTGGCATTTTCCTCATCATATGGTGCTTCCTCACCATCATCTTCTTTGTTGCGGCGCTCAAGACAAACTTTACCATCTTGATGGTGCTTGGCCTGCTTGCGCTGTCTTTCTTCTTCCTCAGCATTGCGCAGTTCGTCTCAACGGAGCACACCACTGCAGCGGTGCGACTGAACCGAGCCGGTGGTGCCTTTGCCGTCTTCTGTGCCATGTTTGCATTCTACGCTGGAGCGGCAGGCCTCATGCTCAAAGACACAACCTTTGTTACCTTCCCACTTGGAGAGATTCCATATCCCTCAGTCAAGCGAGAGAGGGCCGCGGCGGCGGCGAAGAATGTTTAGAGCCACGAATGAAGTCAATTCATGCTTTTAAAACATGCTACTCATTTTATTGAGTACTTCATTTCACATTATCTCGGCTTTTAATTACTGAGAAGGACGTAATGCGCTGAAGGATGAATTGATCGAAGACGGACAATTAAGTTCACCAACAGGTGGGACGAAGAGGAGAGTTGAAGGTTGTTCGACTTTGTCTGTGTGCATTGATTATACCCTCGCTTTTGATACCCACCTGCTCGTTTGTTTCTTGTTTTTGTTTAGTTTCTTTGTGAAGTAGCCGTCGTGGAAAGGGTAATGGCAGTGGACAAGTAATATGGATGGAATACTGAAGGGAAATCCCCAAAGGTCAATAATTATACCCAAGTGCCGCAGATGACAGAACCAACTTTTTGATTCAACCTTGCAATAAAATATTTCCAATTAATCAAAGTATCAAAAGCAAAACTCGCAATGACTTGTAATACAATGATAATGATTGCTTCCCTCATTCATCTTCCATAGTGAATGGTTCTTATCAATCATACAATCTTCCAGCTACAAATTCGCCTTTCCTTCAAATTCACCTGCCAATTCATCAGTCATACAAGCTCTGCACCTCGTCAAGGGTTTCATCTGCCTTGCCTTTTGCTTTGGCGGCAGTACCCTTTGCCTTTCCTTTCATCTCTTCTGCCTTTCCCTTCATCTCCTCGGCCTTGCCTTTGGCAGCTGACTTCATGCCTTCTGCTTTGCCCTTGGCATGGGCCCCCATACCTTCTACTTGGCTAGAGACGCCGCTGCTGGAAAGATCTTCGGCTGTTTCCATGACCTTGTGTGATGCCTTGGCTATACATTGGTAGAAGAAAAAAAGGATTGATTAGTCACGAGTATATTCTTGTAGTGAATGGTTGTAATTAAGACGTACTGGCAATGTTGATGCCGTCGACGAGCTTATCGCTCACAGCTCTGTCGATGTGCTTCAATTCATCCTTGACGGCCTCGGTGGCGGTTCTCTGTGCCGCCAACGAAGTGGTAAATGTGCGTGATGTCCGAACTGCAGCGATCCGTGACACGGGGGTCACGACTGCGGCGGTTCTGCTGACATTGATGGTTCGGGTGAGGAAAGACATGATGGATTCTGTTATTGAGCCGTTCGACGCTGTGATAGTTTTTTTGTGGTAATTGATTGATTGGAGAGGGGAAAAGGAATGGAAAAGAAGAAAGAAAAAGTGTAAAAATTTAACTGCATATATACCTAGGCAATTGCACATGCGATGGGCCATAGAAAGCAAGAAAGGGCAGCAGAATAGCGAGGCAGCACTGTGAGAGACCTGGGTGGCACCAGGTCGTGATGTCATCGCCACACATGCCTCCACATGTAGAGCAGCGCAATGATGACGCAGATACGGTGAGCCTTCTACCATGTCTTTCTCTAGACTAAATCGAGATTTTGATGTGCAAACAGCTTTCTTCTTTCTCATTACTGTAGTTTTTAAGCACCTGGTCTGCGATTGGCCTTTTTGTGGAGTGGTTTGGCGATGGTTATTTTGGTGGAGGAATGTTTGCATCATCAATACTACAGTACAAGCAACTCCCTGAATAATAACCCTGTTTTGCAGGATCAAAGCTTATTCGGATCTAAATAGTGGTGAAATGTGTTCTAGAAGATTTGTAGCCTTTTTCCTTTCTCCTGCTGTGTCATTGTCTAAGAAATCTAACTTTCTCCTCCATTCAGGCTCTCTTCACCTGCCGTGGAATCTTTCGATCCATTGCCTCATCGCGTTCTCTGCCACTGCGGGATCAATCCTCTCAGTGGGTCCGAGGCGCATCATCTTGCCAACTAGATACATGAGCTTGCCCTGGGGATACTTTTGCTCGTCGGCGAATTCTTCCAGCACCTTGTCTTCACCCGCGGCGGCCTCGGCAGCAAGGGCTTCATACTCTTCCTGGGAAATCTCTTTGAACCACAGGTCATTGCTGTTGATGGCTTCTAGGATTCCTCCTTCAAGTTCGCCCAAGTATACGGCCATGAGAAGCTCCTTTGCTACTTTACCCGTGATGTGCTTGCGGTAAAGGTGATATAGAAGCTGCGACAAGTCCTCCTCGGACACTTGAGCACACTCCCCGAGCTGGGTAAACGACAGATCTCCCGACGCAAGCGGACCAGCTTTGTAAGTCGTCAGGCGGCCGAGTTCATGGAGGATCCAGTTCCCCGCCAATGTTGAGTACGACTTGACTTCCGGAAGCTCCGCAATGTCAACCTCGGCCCGCAACTTACCCTCCAGCAAAGCTAGGACGCGATAAAAGTACTGCACACGCGATCCATTGTCCAGTGTGATGAGTGAGAGGGCATCCTTGGGAGTGAGGCCGTAGTGATTAACCAGCTTGTCAAGCTCGGTATCCGGCAGAACAGCAAGCGATGTCTGCAGACGTTGGACAAGGTCGTTCCCAATGACAAGCGGCGGTAGGTCAGGGTCGGGCATGTAACGATAATCGACTTCGCCCTCCTTACCACGCAAGCGACGGGTTTCCTTGGATCCAATTGTCCAGCCACGCGTCTCGCCAGCAATCACGCCGCCTGCCTCCAACTGTCGAATTTGACGATCGCGCTCGGCAATGATGGCATCCTCCACGGCCTTGATCGTACTCAAGTTTTTAATCTCTGTACGGGTGCCAAGCTTCTTGCTAGGGTCATCGGTCCTCCGTACAGATACGTTGACATCAGCTCTGAGACCGCCCGTCTCCATCCCAGAAACGCACGAGTCCACAGTGTTGAGAAGCAGCTGAATTTTGCGCACAAGCACAGCAGCCGTGCGAGGGTGATGGATCTCGGGCTCGGTGATTATTTCAATCAAGGGTACGCCCACACGGTTGAAATCCAGCCAGTGAACGCTTCCCGTCTGTGCGAGGGTCTTGGCCGTGTCCTGCTCGAGCTGCACTTGTTTGATACCGACAGTGACGCTCTCGCCATCCTCCGTAGAGATGCCATCACGAGCAAGGAGCGTAATGTGTCCCTTTTTAGCAAACGGCTCGTAGAATTGCGTAATCTGATATCCTGAAGGCTGATCCCACCAGAAGTAATGCTTCCTGTCAAACCGACTGACAGGTTGTATCTCGCAGTTGAGGGCCAGTGCTGCCCGAATAGCCGGAATCAGAGTCTCCTTTTGAAACAACGGCTGGCTGCCCGGCATTGCAACATCAAACAGCGCCACGTGGCTGTTTGGCTCATCGTTGAAGGAGGTTGCAGCCGGCGAAAACAGCTTGCGAGACGTATTGAGTTGGGCATGGATCTCAATTCCGACGGTCAGCTCCCAGCCGTCAACGGTTTGGGAATCGCCCTTGGATTTCTTTTTGCCTTGTATTTTGGCTTGCTTTGCCTGCTCCTTGAGCTGCTTCCGCAGTGGGACATGGATTGGCTGTGATGATGATGCTGCCGCCGCTGGTTCAGGCTGCGTATGGAGGTGCCGCAGGGCGTAAGGTGGACGAAGAGACGGCCAGACAGGCACTGTTCGTGAAGACAGCCGCCGACCGTTAATGCATCCTCGCTGTGATATACGGCCCTCGAGCAGATACCTGCTGAGCTCGCCCACAGATCTGCGACTCATTGCGCACTCTGCTTGCACTTAAAGTTGAAATGAGGCGTAAAGAGTCGTACGCCCAAGTCCCAATCAATGCCAGGTAGGAAACGTCGTTTGCTTGATGCCGTCGTCAAACCCACCCAACCGGGACAATACGCCCTCGATTTCAGCAGTGCCACCAAATAGGCGTGGTTTGTTCGCCACGATATGGATCAAATGTGAATGTGTTGCGAACTGTCGCTTCGTCAAAACTGAACCTCGGGTGGAGACCAGATCAAAGATCATATGGCATGCAGTGAGGCCGCGAGCCGGCCCGCTAGAAAACCCGACAGGTCGGAACCCACCTGCAGCCACTCCGTCCATCAATCAAAGTCGTGGCTCTTATAAGAGGGTGTGCTTCGTCCAATAAATAGATTAAACGAATGCATCTACAATCGTCCCGCTCCTCCTCTTCTTTTTCACCTGAGTATGCATCCAAAGCAATCCCTTCAGGATGTGAATCCAAACGAAGTATAACAGAAACCCAATTCGCAGATCCTCACCCCCGCCCAGCCAGCGATCACACACCGAATCTCACAAGGGATCTGTTACACAGCGCTCATAGTTTGTCTTATGAGCAAAGTTGCTCCGCAGTTCGACGAGGCAATGCCTTCCATGTCGGGCACCAACTCGTGTTGGCCACAGACGAAATCAGCGGCCATTCTCAGGGCTTCCAGACCATGTGCCCTCTTGCCATACCCCCCGAATCAGAGGCAACCAATCCCAGCTCGATTTGGTATGAGCTGACACAAGTGTGTGAAGATTGTACGCATGATCGGGGCTAAGCAGCGCTTCTTGTTTTCCCTCTATTTTACAGAGCCTGGCCCCCAACAATCAAGAAGAAGAAATTTCCCCCTCGGCTGTCCTCTCTTCCTCGTTATTAATTGTCGTCACTGCGCAAATCATGCCACAACATGGTGGTCCTCGTTGCTGCAGCTAGTAGATAAGAATCAAGCCTCGCAAACGCATCATTTTAGCCGCCGTTGTTTCATCTATTTACCGTCAAAGGGGAAACATCTGGATGATCTCATACTCAAAAGAAATACGCTTTTGTGCGTGTGCCCGCACTCCTTCGGATATCCTGGAGTGTCTGAGCTCGCTCAAATTGACCTGTGAAGACACCAATTCAGCTCTCATTGTCAACCAGTAATCCACTCCGCCGTCTAACCTCTCTAGAAGGCAAATTATTGTGATTTCATCTCTCTAGCGGTTTGCGCCTCTCACGAGATCTGAACATGCGATTTGGGGTAGGACAGGTGGAAGGATTTGCTCATCCGCACTGCTTCCCCGCGCCGCCGCGAGACTACAATTAAAAGCGCCGTCAAATATCCAACCGTATAAGTGATTGAAATTATCTTGTACGATCAACGAAAGGGTGCCGAGATGGAGCCAGCGGTTCCGGGCCCGTCCAGAATCGATAAAAGTAAAGGGGCGGCAACACACTCTCGCCAGGGCAGCATTGATGAGAATCCGAGAGCTTCCAACTCATCATTTCCTTCCTCGTCAACAGCGTCTGCAGCAAAAGCCGATCGAGAGGGAGACCAGCCAAATCCCTTTTTCGAAGAAGAAGACAGGACTAGCCATATCAGAGAGAGGCCGAAAAAATACCACCACAGGCGCATGAGCTCAAAGAGGCACGTTAGTCCGGGACGATCGCCGAACCCTATGGAATATGCACCGCAGAGTCCTGAAGATCCAGCAAGAGGTATATTGCCTTCTAGTATACCTCCTAATATCTCAAACGATCACTGACATCGTTCACTAGGGCCACCTCACGGCTATCCGTTCAATGGGCGCCCCCCAAATGGAGTGCTCAGGAATGACAACGCTCGTATCCCGCCAATCCAAACTCTCCCAGGGCACTTCCCCAACGGATATGGCTCTCCAGAAAGGCCATATGTCGTCCCTGACCCGCCGCCAGTGTTTATCCCATCACCCATGCAGGCTTCGTTCCCTCCGCAGATGCTCCCGATGCCTCCACCAAATTATCAGCTCAGCGGACTGCCTCTCAGTGGCTACGAACTCCTTGCGGCCAAACTGTCGGGGAACTTGTCGGGACCAAGACTTGCACCCATCTACCGACGGTTTGAATCACTCCACCACCGGCTACTTTTGCAAATGCAAGATGAGCTCATAGAATTAGAAGAGCAGCTGCACAACCTTGACGCGGCAGACACGCAAAAGAGAAAATTTCCAGGGGGGATATTTCCGGCATCTCGTCGAAAAGAGAACATGAACCCAACTGACGCAACCTGGAAGAAAAAAGATATCATCGTCCACATTGCGCAAAAGCTGTACCAGTATAGTGAGTATCCCTATCTCACATGAGTCAATACAAGTTATGTCTAATGAAAAAAACCAGATCAAGTCATCGCTTCGTTCAGCGCAACTTACAACATGGCTGAACCGAGCATTCAGGACGTTGTGAACTACAGATCGTACCTCAACACTATCAACCCTCTTGTAGAGGACGAGTGCCAGTTTCTCGAAGCCGCCGATGATCTCATTAATCTAGGACGGCGCAGGCGGCGCTCAAACGGCAACCCACAAGATGATCCCCTCAGTCCCATGCCTCGGTCATCCAGCGTCGTTGGGTTTCCTCCGCCGCCTAGCAGTCAAATCTCTAATGCCGGCAGCTCGATTTATCAAAACATCGCACAAGTCTCTTCCCTTAAACGCCTTGTTTTGGCCATGGCGATAATTGTGCTCGCTCCTATTGTTTGCTTCTCTGTGATCCCAGGGTTCATCGGCCGTATGACTGTCGTCTTTCTAGTGGGTCTTGGAGGAGCTGTCGCGTTGTTCCAATCCGGGTTGCTAAATTCACTAGCAGAAGATCGAAGCACATTGGATTGGGTTCTTTGTGCGGGTGTTTATGGAGGAGTAATGGCTGTGATTGCTGGTATTATTATTTGATACGGAATGAAAAGCTGCTTGGCTCTAGGATAAGGAAGGTCGACTGTATCTGATGCGGGATGTTCAAAATGTTCGTGGGTTTCATAACTTTTAAGTAAATGATTGAATGAATTGATGATGAATGAATGAGTTTTGTATGCGTCTAGACAGCAGCATATGAGTTAATAGAGCGAATGATTGTAGTTGTTTATACAGCTATCAAAGTCAACAAAAAACGAACAAAAACGACAAAAAGATACAACTATGGACGAACGGGGAATCGAACCCCGGACCTTTCCCATGCGGTTATCCGACTCGTTGGTCAGATGATGCTAAGGGAAAATTATACCACTAAACCATCCGCCCATTTGCTGATGTTTGAACTAGACGAATTTGGCTATATGAAGCCTAGCCTACAAGATTGAGTGGGCCGTCATCCAGTCATCCAGTCATCCAGTCTCCACGCTCAGAGCCTACACCGATGAGTTCTAAGATCTAATAATGCATAAAATACGATCATCAATTCAAATCTGTATATTTAATATTATTTTCTTTTAGTAACTTCATCTGGCAACTGAGCTTGTGAGTCATCCATCTTCTCAAGTTTCAAAACAGTTCAATCTTCTTCATGTATGGAGACGTCTAATGCAGAGCAGTTTCATTCACTTTGACGGCTTATACACATTCTCCCTTTCTCTGACATAAACCGCAGATACTATTCCAAACGGTCAAACCGCCGGAATACCAAACCCTTGGGAAGTGACATGGCTGTAGGGAGTGCAAATACAGGAAGAGTCACCCCACCCTCATATTGCATGCCACCTTCGACAGGCACATATCCTAGTCTCTTGGCTACACCGGGACTCTTCAGGTTACCCGGAGCTATGATGGCCATCATATCCCGGAGCCCCAGCCCGTCGCAAAAGTATCGCAAAACTGCGTTAGCAGCCTCGGTAGCGTAGCCCATGCCCCGGTAGTCAGGTAATAGGATCCAGTTTTGGTCAGGCATGAGGCTTCTTTGAACCACATAGGTAGTACCGATACACTGGCCGTGAGGTGAATTTGCTCCGAGCCTTATTAGCCAAATAGCAGATTTATCAATCCTTTGACCATCTAGAAGTTTTGGTTGGATCCGGCCGTATGAGCGGTAGAAATCGACGGATTCCACTGCATTTTTTCTGGCTTCTTGAGCGGAGATTTTCATGTATTCTCCGACCATGGTTCCCAGTAATTCTATGAAGGCTTCCTCATCGTCCTTTTTGTCGAAATCGATGAGGGTTAGAGTCAGTCTCTTGGTATAGAGAATAGGCGCCAAGTGCAAGATTTCTTGAGACATGCTTCAAAGTCTTAACAGATGATAATTTGGATTCACTGAAAAACACTGATCATTAAGAAACGTCACTCAAGAAGCCGAAATGAAGAATTGTTCAGATATATATTATGCTTTGTGATTACCACCAGCTGACGTAGAATTGTCAGATTTTGACATTGTGTACGGAGTGCGGAGCTACCCTTGAGCCTAGTAGATTCGCTAAGTGAGCATTGGCTTGAACAAAGTTAGGCGCTATTCCCAGTATATCACTTCAAACAACCTAATCAATTCTTTATATGTGGATGAGAGTATCTAAGCAGTGTTTATATGGGAATATCATCTACTACCGGGTAGTCGACATCATGTGCTATGATGAGATCGTGCCGAGGATATGTGAATAGAGGAGCACTTTATTTGGCTTCTAGAATACCTATGGATCGTACCCGTATGGGGCGTGCTTGTATGAGATGACTAGCATCAGGGATTCAGTTCCTTTTAATTGCCATATGGCTCCCTTGTCTAGCTAGCCTTATCTCGGCTTCAATAGTTTGGAATTGGCCCATAAAAAAGGTGAGTGAGCCGCTCGTACGAATATTAGCTGGACACGGCTGAGATGTGCCTGCTTTGTGCATGACAGTGTTTAAGAAGCAGCAAGAGGAGAAGATGTCAGAGTGCAATTAACCTGCGGTAAAAAGCAAATTATATCACTGTCCAATGAGTGTCTGTACATAGTTGGCAGAATGCATCCAATATTTTATTTTTCCAGGGTAAGCCGGTGCGCTGACGATGGTGTTGTGTTGCATTGCAGCAGTGGCAAATTGTCTCGCGCTTGCAACTTCTTTGTACAAATACTTTGTAGAATCGTGCGATCTTTAATTGACCCTTGCAGGCGCTTCGCTTCCCTACATCACTTTAGTACTAAGTCAAAGAGTGGAAAAAAAGGGGTCGGCCAATGAGGTTCGGAGGAAATGAGGCACCACCGCAGCCAGCAATTAAAGATTCTTGCCGCCGGTGGCTGTAGGATATTTTCCGGCTTTCGCATCTGTCACGGCTAGGCGATTCTTTTTTGTGGCTTTCCTCCTAGGTGCTCGTACTACAAAGCTAGGGGAAAAAAACCGGGCGAGCTTGTGATGATGGATTCTACCCGCTTTAATGAGGCTTGCTTCATGTTTCGCCAAAGACTGAGGGCGTTGTTAGTGTGACTGTTTGACAGGTAATACGTGCAAGCACAGTACGGTAGAGTAAGGCACAGCACATTTATCTTATCGACGTATAGCAATTGACACAGTAGAAACATCACACCTGTCTCTGATGCCCTCGAAATCAAATCAATCTCCTTGCCTGCAACTCTGGGGTTTTGCTGCAGACCGAGACACGTGCTGCCAACCAACTGCACCCGAGCATGTACAAGTACCTACACAGTATAGCGTTTCATGTGATGAGTTTACAAGCCCACTTCGACAGCAGTTTTAGTGGACGCGGAACGCTGCTGCAGAGCGGCCCCTCTGTTCATGACACTTGAACCCCTTGCTCGTCCATACCTTTTTTTCTCTCCCTCATTTACTGCACGTCTTGACGTACATGCTCCTACATGCCCTAGCTGCGGAGGATAAGCGGTGCTACTGCTAGTACTAGGTAATTAGCCCTCCCACGATGAAACACGATCCGCAGCCCTCTTCTCCCTCCTCTCCATCCTTCGTACCGTACGAGCCCGCGAGCCTGAGCCTGTCGTGATCGGCTTCGAATCGCTCGCTCGGATCGGTTGTGCGACCATTCTATCACCAACCCCCTGGCCGGCCTCTCGCGATTGTGCCCCCTGCCCACCCCAAACTGACGGGGGCGGAGCAGATCCAGCGCCATCAAATCAACCGGCGTGCAAATGCCCCCACAATGCAGTCAAACCAAAGGCACAAGGCTCTTGCGCCCAAATTGAGCCTCGTCACGTCCCTTGCGTCGCGGCCTAGGAACGAGGTTCCGCACTCAACCACCACTAGCCCTCTGGCCAAGCCACTCATTTCCACGGATCCAAACGCCCAAAGGCCAGAGTTGCACTCGCTGAGCACGTCCCCGAAGCTGATTGTGACCCGCAACGTCAATGCTTCGTTTTTAGATGACCCGACGCCAATCGAACCCGACATGGCCGACCAACACGCGTCTAGAGGCAGAGGTAGAGTCCGGGACTCTCACGACCTCTCGCTGTCCCCCCGCAACGTCACCCGGGACTCGCTTGTGAATAACATGCTCCTGTCCCTCGACCAGTTCTCATTGGGACACACCACATCCACAGGCGGCTTGTTTGGCGGCACGGCGCTGACATACGACGACCCGCGGCCCTGGGCCCACGACACCAACACCTTTTCCCGCGGATTCCCACCACCATCGAAGTCGAGGCACCAGTATTCGTACAGCTCCGACTACGAAGACGACTCGAACCGAACCTCGGTCCAGCTACCCAGACCACGGAGCCGGAGTCCTCCTCGACCAAGGAGTAACAGCAGCTCGATCTTCCAGGCGCCTTATCCCAGTGTTAACGGCCCAGGAGATCCCACGCAGCGCTCTCGACCGCGAGCCGGCACAAAGGGCAGCACCAGCAGCGCCAGTATCGACGCAGGTTACCCTCAGAACATTGGTGGCCCTTCCAGCTGGGCCCGTAGCGGCTTCAGGCGCTCGGCGAGCTTTGATCTCGGGTCGCCGCAGACGCAAACGCAGCTCAATGCGCCATTGATGTCCCCGTTCCACCTCGACTTCCCGAACAACTCTGTATCTGACGACTACGGTTCCGCACCAACGCCCACAATCCCTGGGGGGCCACGACGTGTATCGTCCAACTTGGCTCTTCCTCGCCCACCACCCGACCCAACTGATTTTCCGGGCCTGGAACGCAACCGTAGCCCGACTCGTTCCGTCAAAAGCTCTTCGGGACGCACCAAACGGCCGGTAAACCAGCAATTGGTAGCACCTGCCATGGCCTTAAGCGACTTCGACGCCGCCCCGGCACCTAGCGTTAGCTATGGCAAGTCTAAAACGGATCAGCTTGCTGCCTCCCAGACTGCCGGAGGACTTTCCCAGCCAAAAGAGAAGCCTGGTTTCTTCAGGCGTGTTTTCGGCTCCTCAAAGAGTACCACTCCCGCCGCTGCGGATGTTCCAACTCCACGCTTCATCGGCCAAGTGAACAACGCGGCCGCCCCTATCCAGAAAGAGATTCCGCCGCCACCGCAGCAGCAGCAGCAGCAGCAGTCTACCCCTGTATTACAGAAGAAGCCTTCGTCCTTCTTCCGTCGCCGGAAGAAGTCAGTTGTTGATGAGGCGCCGCCACTACCGGGTGAAGTGCCTCCGCTTCCCTCCTTCGATGCTAACCTCCATGCCGATTTCGACCGACCCCCAGCAAGTCCTGCTAGTAGCCTAAGGCAAATCATGAATCCATACCTGCGGGAGAGCACATCGCATCCTCTTGGCGATATTACCAACAAAGCAGCTGCCAGAGGAGTTGACGATGACGATGATGACGACCGAGTAGATTTCCAGCGAGACTTCTCACCTGACTATGAACCAAGCCCCAATGCAAAGATAAGAGCGGTCCATTCCGATTCTGACCGAGATCAATCATCCTCTGATGGTCCCAAACGCCCTCAGAATGGACTTGAACACAGGAACAATTCCTTCTTGGATCTTGACGGTGGCAGTGATAACGAGGACTCTCCCGTTCGACAGCGGGCTATATATTCAGCAGATGATAAGGAGAATGATGGAATATTGGCTTCTCCTACTACATACAAGAACAGGGACTCTACGGGCACCATTCGCGCCAAGAAATCGCCGTATATTGCGGAACAAGAAAAGTCAAATGACGCACCTGTTCGTCCTAAGGTGACAATACCGACTGATCGCCGATCGACTTCCTTTGCCTCGGCATCGACCGATGACGGTGACTATAAAACCGCACCCAGTGCACCACCTAGCGTCCGCGTCGAAAGATCCAGCGAGTCAAGTGCCAGAGGAATGGGAACGCTTGATATGCTCAAGAGTCGCTTGGATGAACCCGAATTCGTTATTGGCGAGCCTACCGAAGATGATCGACAGAAGGCGCAAAAGATATTTGATGGAGCTGAAGACTTCATCCCCAAGGAGAAGGCTGCTTCTTGGATGGGCGAAGAAGGCCCCATTCGCCAGCGGACTCTGCAGGCGTATATTGAGCTGTATGACTTCACAGACCTGAGCATTCTCAATGCGCTACGTAAGGTGTGTGGCCGTTTGATACTGCGCGGCGAGACACAGCAAGTCGATCGCATCTTGGTGGCCTTTTCCAAGCGATGGTGTGATTGCAATCCGAACCACGGCTTTAAAGCGACTGGTGAGTAGTTCTCTTGCTCAACTGATCTATAGTTGAGTCATGCTAACATTGTCTAGACGTCATCCACACTATTTGCTACTCTATCATGCTTCTCAACACTGATCTGCATCTTGCCGATATTGAGCAAAAGATGACCCGCAGCCAATTCGTGAAGAATACTCTGACAACAATTACCCAAGCTGTCGAAGAGTCTGTCCCTGATGCCTTTGAGCGCCCCAGTATTCTGCCCGACAAGGGCTCCGTGCTCCACGAGGGAGCGCGGCCAGCAGCTGAGCCGCAAGAGCGGAAAACTTTCCGGAATTCATTCAGACCTCCCCCTCGCACCGATACACAGCTGGGAGATGCCCACGACGAGTGTGGACCGCTTGTTAAGACGTCCTTCTATGGTCCAATGAAAGCTTGGGAAGAGCAAATTGAGATCGTTTTGAAGAGCATTTATAACTCCATTCGAGATGACAAGCTGCCTTTGTTTGGTGCGGAGCCAGAGAGGCATCTCAACACCATGCCATCGCAAAGCAGTCTGTCCGTTATGGGAATGCTCAAGAGGAGTCCCAGTGTTCTCAGCAAGGCGCCATCGGAAAGCCAAATGTCGACGCGAGGCCGGGTTGCAGATAACAGCCGTAACGGAGGCTCGCGATGGGCGTCCAAGAGCCGATCACGGCCTGGACTTGGGCGTAATGGATTCAACTCTAGCCGAACTAGCTTCGACGACTCAAATTCCCTCTGGAGCCCAGCCATGTCATCGGCGACCTGGAGCCGCTACTCGCTGGGGAGAACCCAAGGCTCCATGTCTCAGGACTCGTTTGGCTCAGCAATGCCCCGAGGTGATTATCAGCAATCTATTGGGTTTGCAAATGCTCTCAGCCAGGCCATTGTCCGTGAAGATGACGCGCACGGCAATGATGGCATGTCCGTAATGAGTGCCGAAGTACCTGCCACTCAACTGCTGGACGACGAATCCCTAGAATTGGCGGGCCCTCCCTGGATTAAAGAGGGCAGAGTCATGCACAAGCATCATTTGGATGGGGTTGGCAAGAGAGCAAAGGACCGAAACTGGACCGAAGTCTTTGCCGTGATCCAAAGGGGCCAGATGAGCATCTTCTCGTTCAATGCACCCAAGTCAACGCGGCAAAAGAGCCGCACAAGGAATGCTGAAAAGGTCAACGCTCCTGTTGGAGGTGGTAACTGGCAGGACAATGCTGTAAACCTGGGCACGTTTAATTTACGACTGACCCTCGCGTCAGCACTCCCATCTCCTGGCTATTCGCGGTCAAGACCGTACGTGTGGGCGCTGAGCTTGCCTACGGGAGCCGTTCACCTATTCCAAGTCGGAACTCCTGAGATTATAAAAGAATTTGTGAATACGGCCAATTACTGGAGCGCGCGGCTGAGCACGCATCCGCTCATCGGTGGCATAAGCAACATCGAATACGGATGGAGTGACAGTGTTATCAACAACTCGCTCGTTAATGCCATCAATGACAATGCTTCCATCATGAGTGGCGGCCGGAACTCACGCCCTGGTAGCCGAGCTACCCATGGTCGACAAAACAGCGTTCAGAGTGTCAACCTACCTTCTTCTAGCATGGACCATGGTTCTGGAGCCTTCACCAGTGGACGTGGAAAACTACCCGGGGATCGCATCACCATTTCCGAGTGGGCGCCGCCAACACAGAGCATGCGACCGAGCAATTTAGCGGAACCGGAGCAGCTAGAGACACTCTCGACATACGTCAAGAGCATCGAGGATGATTTACAAAACCACAACCAGCTTCGCAGCCCTATGCTCCTTGCCTTCACTCCCAGAGGCAACAACGCGAACAAGGCCATGGCGAACTGGGAACGCAAGAGCGCATACT
The DNA here is from genome assembly GCF_003025095.1 of Trichoderma harzianum CBS 226.95. NCBI lineage: Eukaryota > Fungi > Ascomycota > Sordariomycetes > Hypocreales > Hypocreaceae > Trichoderma > Trichoderma harzianum. Next base: position 1,071,171 of record NW_020209253.1, on the reverse strand, counting down.
TGCTTAGGGAGATTGTCAAGTTCAGAACCTATGTGGATACTCTGCAGCAATCAGAGAGCAGGAGACGGGAGATTTATAAAGAGCGAGACTTGGCTCGACGAGCGGCCAGAGGTGAGCTCAGTGACGGTGATATGGACGTCAGCGACGAAGATGGTGATGAGACGCTGCGACCTTGAGTACTGTTTTCATCATAGATGGTTTAACTTAATTGCCTGCTTTGTCTGCGTATTGTGCCTGGGCTGGATAATGAGGAGAGAGCAAGATACTGCGAGCTGCGTTGGAGCTGGAGCTTCTATTCTAATTCTTCCTTCTTCCTTTCTTCTGTTGCTGTTTTCTTATCACGGTGGCCACCGCCCTTTTTGATACCTCCTACTTTTGGAACTTTTCTTCTACTCATAGCAGTCTCATCAATTAATACTGGGAAGAGATGGGGGGATATATACTGTACTACTAGTTGCATTTCGCTTGATTGTGTTAGTATTTTAAGTACCTGCTGAGAAAGCGTTTGGAATGTTGGAAGCATAAGCGAGCATTTGTTTATGAAAATAACAGAACAATGACAACTGCATCACAGCGGTCATTTATTTGCATCCAAGAAAGCCTGTGTACCTGCATGCAGTAGACGTGAAGTGGAAGAAGCAGAACAAGGAGGATATTATTATTATTACTAGTGTAGAAACCCCTGCCATCAAGACATCCGAAGAAGATTCGAACCTGTTGCAGTGCGTTCAGTTTTCAAACCCTCTCTTCCCACCTTTTCTCCTTGCTCACGCAGCGAGAAGCCAAAGGAGGAAGAGCACCGCACCGAGTGGCGAAGATGGTCTTCCACTGGGCAGCGCCGCATTGTCACTCTCATTGCTACTTTCTTCAGACGAGTCTGGGTTTTGCTCTCCAGTTTGCGATGGCTGTTCCTCAGTAGTAGCTGAAGAAGATGGGTGAGATTTATCACCATCGCTAGTCTGTGTGGGTTGGGAGCCACCTGGCGAAGCAATAGGGGGAGGAAAGGCGCCGGGAGTTGATCGTTTAACGCACCCCTTGATCTCAATGTCCTGCCAACCTGTGGTGCGTTCGTCATACAGATACTCGACGTTGGCGCCCTTGACAGTCTCGTTGCATCCGCCGGTATAGTCTTCCAGCTCGATTGTCTTGACGTAGGCACTGTACGGGCTCTTGTCGGCGTCGTGGCCGGTCCAATTGGGCAGACCACCGGCCCAGACGACTGTGCCTGGGTCGCTGCTCTTGCTGACGGTCCAGATGCCGAGCTTGACTTGCATTGGGGTTTGAGGCCACTTGTAGGCCGGGATATCACCAACGTGCCACGACTTGCGAACGATGTTGTTGATGGAGAAGCTGAGATTTGTGGGGGTCCATTCGATGCTGTACTTCTGGATCGAGGCGAAGGAGGAGGCGTCGAGGTGATACGTTGTATTGTACGTGTTGAAGAGAGGCTGGCCGTCGTAAAAGTAGTTCGTCTGGGCTTGGTTTTCGTAGGCTCCGAGGAGTTCCTATTATTCTGGGAGTTGGCACCTTGATCTTGCTTGCTACATGGGAAATAGCGGAGAAGGACTCACCCAATCGATCTCGTCTCCGGAGTCAGACTTGAGGACAATAGCAGTAATGATGCCGGGACCTTTTACGGCTTGGAGTTCAACGCTGACTTTGCCAAAGAGTAAGTATTTGTTGCTGGTTAGAGTGGGCGCTTGACTGTCCTGCCAGATGTTAAAGGCAGCTCCTTTGTCATCGGTGTTGTTGAAAGTAAGCTGGCGTTTGTCTTGCGATGTAGAAGAATCGACGGACCAGAAGGAAGTGAATTGGTCGTCCCAGGTGGCTTTTGTAAAGTCAAAGGAGGTTTTGCTGGCGAAAGCAGGATCAGGAGGGCAATCTGTGGAAGTAACTTTGTTTTAGCTTGCTCTTTTTGTAGTTTTGGTGTGAGGTAATGGAGAGAAGCGATTTACGAGCATCTTTCTTGAGGGGATCGCAGTGAGATAGATCCTTTAGACTGGCTAGCACGGGAAGAGCTAGGTGGATGGACAGGATAAGGAGCCAGTGAAACATGTTGGAAAGTCAAAATTGGCGTAATGACTGCTTAGAAGGCATATGAGAGACGGTACTGAACGTAATTGGCGATAGCATAGGAGGAAGATTTACAACTCGATTGCGAGAAGAGAATGAGCTCTGTTTATGTTTATATATACCTAAGGAGAATTGGATGTGGGGTGACTGCTCCCACTCATTACTACAAGCTCCTTCCTTTTGGACAAGCTTCTCGGCAGTATTAAGGTGTAGCAGTTAATTCACATTGCACAGCATGTCTGGTGAGATGAAGCACAACTGACAACATGGGATGAGGATAGGAGGGAAAAAGGACCGGATTCTGGCTCTAGATATGAGACAGGGAAATGTCTGGCTACGAGGCTGGGCTGATAATGGTATTATGATAATATACGGGAGTAGGTGGTGTCACCGGGAGCATGATTGAATGAGTTGAATGACACTGATAATTCGATGCTGTGTTTTTTTATATGCATAAATATCACAACCCTGGTATATTTGAGGCTGTAATACAATACGCTGTTTCGGACATGTTTGACAGGTGACATCAAACAAATGCCGGGCTCCCCTTGAGCGATGCAGCTGTAACCTTCGACAGTCATTAATTCTCGGCTGCGGAACAAACGGATGGCTTCCACGTGATGCACTGTCCTCACAAAATTGATGGCCAACCGTAGAGATGCGCTGTTGCTCAAAAGAGGGCGATTTAGCCTCACTTTGGACATGTGGAAGAAAGGGAGATGTCGCGATAATTTCCTCTGCGGGCATCCGTACACGGAGGCACAAAGCACAACAACAGGGCAACACAAGCGAGAAAGGGACGTAGACGAAAAAAATGGTAAAAGGAGAACGAACATAATGGAGACAAGAGAGAATTATTTGCCATTATCAATCTAGCAAGTATCTAACATGCTGCTCAGAGCTGTCTTCTCGGCACTGGTGATTGTCAGCTTATAGAAGCTCTTGACATCAATCCACGACTTGGCGTAGGTGCAGTAGAAGCTGGTCAGAGGAGGCTTCCACTGGTCTGGGCTGCGGTCGCCCTTGGAGCGGTTTGCACTTGCGGAGACGGCCCAGAGTTGGGGACGGGAGACGTCGTTGGCGAGGGCTTCGCGTTGGGCTGTGGTCCAGCTTGAGGCACCGGACTGATGTGATATTCGTCCATGTTAGTGATGTGGCATGATATAGTATGGCAAAAGGTATGGAACGGAAATACGTAGTGAGGAAGGAGAAAACTCACGATCCAGGCATTCTTCAGAGGCACCATGTGGTCAATATCCAAGCTGGATGCCGTTGTGAAACTGGCGTTGTCATAAGGGCTGATCCAGGTGCCGGACTGAGCCTCACAAGCATTGTTGACTTGGACACCTTCACCATCTCGCTTCAACACATATTCGCTATTTGTACATCCAATATGTTAGCTTTTGCGCGGTACTTCCGAAGCTTAAAAGGTGCTGGGTTGTTGACATACCGAGCATTGCAGTTACCAGAGATGGCATCCCAAGTGGGAAACAGGTCGCGGGAGTAACCAGTTCCAGATCCAGCAACGGCAACAGTCAGACCGGCGAGTTGGGTTCTGGCGCTACTTTCAGTAGGAATACCGGGCTGTAATGAGTTGAAGCGTTAGCTAGTCTGATATATAGAGTTGAGATACAATATATGTCATGTTGCATTGATGCTACATACCGGTGTAGGCATAGGAGCCGGGGCGGCGAGAACCGCGATGGCCGAAGTAAGAGCAACAGAGATGGACAGCTTCATGATGACTACTTTATATAATATAACTTGATATAAAGTCTTCTGAATGTGAAGTCGAGAGACGCTTTCATATATCTCTTTGTCTGTCGCTTCCGCAGTTCACAACGCGACGATGCAGCAGGAAGTCCCAACGTCGAGTGAGTTCTGAGGGCAAGAAGAGCAATTTTATAGTCTACTCGACTTCTTACCTGCTTCCTTACTCGTCCTTCCGCCGCCTACTAATGCATACCAAGTCCGTAGGCTTGTTTCGGCGCCATCATGCCCCCATCACATAATATGTCTCAGCGTGTGCGACTCACCAAGAATAAGCCGCATGCAATATATCTGCTGCCATGAGTAGATGCTAATCACCCGCCGTATCCGACAGCTAGATAGATAGAGACGTAGTATCGCCAAAGACGCAGAGTATACTATATTCGACATTGCCGAGCAATGCCCTTCGACTAAGATCCAATTCTTCGGCTTTCAACCACCAACAAAGAAAGCCATATCAGGCTAATCCCAATCACAGCCAATGCCGCCACACGTGTTAATCGAGGCATCTCCACAGCGTCGCTTCAGCATTTCCTCTTCAGGAAGGTTGGTGATTTTCTTGCTTCCTAAGCTGCCCCTCTCTAGGTCGGGATCTGCAGCGGGGACCGGCCGGGGCCACAAATGAAGCGTACAAATAAGGGTCTTTTTAAACCCCGAGATCTCCAGATGAAGGAGGTGTTTCTTACGAGACATGTGATAGAGATGGGAGATGCAGACTGAATATAGATGCAAAAAAGATTTATTTTGCAATCAAGGAAAGCTGTGAACTAAGCTGATGGGATGGTATAAATGAGATTTAAAGACAGATACTTGAAGAGAAAAAGATGAAAGAAAGAAACAGCCGATCTTCGGAGCGGGCACCACGGGAAACTAGAGTATGCATATTTCGGTCTACATTTTGGGCCAAGAGGCTCCGTCGCGAGACTTGACTAGGATTAAAAGTTTCAACGGCAATTCAGTTCAGTTCATATAAGTGTCTCTAACTAGGTAGCTTTTTTCTCATCAATACAGGAGCTTGAGGGGTTACGCAATACCAGAGATTGCATCGAGTTTTAATGGCGTAACAAGATTCAGAGCGAGTACATGTACATGTATCTTTTGTTTATGGGCACTTTAGGTAGTTCTTCTAATATCTGGTATTGCCGCTTTCCCTACAACTCTCAAGGCTACTATCGCTGATTTTTTTTCTCGTACATGCTGCTATTGCTAACCACGTCGAACTTTGAAATCAGGGTGCTGGATGGTCACTTGCAAGACGAAAGTCGATGCGCCTACTATCCGCCAATTTGTAAAATGTATTTGATAGACAAGCTCTAGCAACGATGCGTTAACTTTTAATGCAAATGCAAACTTTTGATGTGAAAAGACTCCCAACGCAGATTCCAGCCGAACCTTCCCATACTGAATATCGGTTTATAAATGGCTTCAAACCACCATTGTTGAAGCAGACCCAAGCAATCTAATCCATCCTAATCTCCTTTCTTACAGAGTGATCTATTTCATAGCGTCTTCAAGAACCTCCTCCCAGTCTTTCTGTAAGAGCTCCTTATCGCCGCCCTGCTGCTCGGCCTCCTTCTTCATATTACCCCAAATAACTTCCACGTCGTGCAAAAAGAGCCTTAGAATTGGACAGTCTCTTTTCTTTCGAAGATCGTACAGCTTCTGCAACGGCGTCTTGCCCTGAGAGTCCTTACCTTTAAGAGATGCGTCTCTGCAAAGCACATTATAAGCATCGATTCTGGCATCTATGTCCTTGTACTTCGGATATTTCTCCAACCTGTCCACAATTGAATGCAACAGGCTGTTCCCGTTGCAGTGGATATAACGACCGTTGAAACACTCTAGTTCCAAAGCAAAGTCGAACGGCTTGGAGTAATTTTCCAAAGTAAGAAGAGCCTCGGAAGCCACCCTTTCTGCTATGGTAGTGTATGGGAAATGCTCCTGCAAAAGTCTGAAAAGCTTATCGTCTTCGGCGAACGCGGTCTCATAAAGTGCATCAATAGCAGATTGAGTAATATGGTCCTTATACTGTACCATATCGAAGGGCTTGGGAAAGCCGTAAGACGCTGCCCACTCCGCGAATACAGCGCCGACCTCCTGGGCCACGAGTGACGCATCTAGTTTTAGGAGAAGATTGTAAAATTTGGTGGGCTTACGATGATACTTGACTATGCAAGTTCCCAGAATAGATCGGGCATTATGAGAAGGGATGTTGGGGTTCGCACCCTTCTCCACGAGGGTGTTAAAGAGACCAAGGAACGGTCCAGGTTGCTTAGTGTTGCATATGGCCTCGCAAAGGACATGGAGCAAGGTGAATCCCGTGTTTGATAGCTCATTAATGTCTGCCCCATGGTCAATAAGTAGTTTGACCATCTCATCAACGTTGCGGATTATATATTTCCAATCCACGGGGAGAGGCGTTGGAATTGCCTTAATGGCACAGATCAACGGTGTCTCCAGCACGTTAGCGTCGTTAAGATTGCCAACTTTGGCGTTGCAAGTCTCAATCATATGCTCAATAATTTCCTTATACCTCTCTTGCAACTCTTCGTCCTCACTGCTGCAGTAGTGTATGATGGCCTGCATCAACGGAGTTCTTCCCGTCTGGTTCACATTCTCAATGTTGCCGCCGTTGGCCATGATCTCTTTGAAAGCGATTTCGTTGCCACACTCGAGCGAGAAAAATAAAGGCGTCAATCCTGCCATCATAGGAACGTTGATAAGCTCAGGGTAATCTCTGAAGTATAACCTTAGTTTGGCATCATTGGTAAACTCTTCTCTTTGACGGGCTGAAAGAACGTGTAAAAGATTAATGGTGCCTGGAGCAACTGCAGATGCTGTAGTGTCCTCAATAGGAACAGTAAGTACAGGTGAGGCACCATATTTCAGGAGAAGGCGGATCATCTTCTTATCCTCGTTGAGAAACGGAATAAATAGGGGGCGCCACTTGGAGTAACGAGAAACAATGGTTATCGAATTGTTTGGCATTCTCGACTCGAATTCCTTACGGCCCTGTGAAAACAGTGGATTGTAGAGCAGATGCTTCCCTAAGGCATTAGGATTAGCCCCTAGTTGTAAGAGCTTTTCAACTGCCACTCTATTCCCCTTGGCAGCAGCCAAATGGAGAGGCGTGAAGCTCCCAGAATCGCGCCGCCGATAAACCCGATTCACATCACCGCCATATGTCACGGCGAGATCCAACATTTTTATGACAAATTTCTCAGTAGCTTCTGTAGTAGTGACATATAATGCTGCCGAAAGTATGGACATCGGCCACTTGCTGCGGGCGTCTTCCTTGTAGAGAGCTGGAGTAGCAAGTCCGTAGAAGAATCGAGAAAGCTGAGCCACCCGTCCAAGAGTATGGACGGGTAATAATTGGATGATTTTGGCCAGAAATTCAGAAGGGAGAGTGCTGAGATAGTCTCGTTTCGTTGCATCTTCAGGTATACCCCACGGAAGAAATTTTTGGGCAAGGTAGGCCATGATGTCGGGTTTAACCGAAAAGCGGTGCTGAGCTATGCACTTCTTGATAAGAATGATTGATGATGGCTTAAAATGTAGACGTTTGAGAAGTTGAATAGTATTGACTGATTCCACCACGATGTCTGTTCAGAATGGCCGATGGAGCTGAGTGAGAAAAAAGAGAGAGGAAGCAGGTGGCGGCTTATTCCTACGAATTGGTAGAATTCCAATGAGAAAAAAAAGGAGAGATTATAGAAATAAATAGAAAGCTTTTGGTCTCTCAAACGGAGCGAGTAGGGGATTTCGCAACGTTGGACAGTGGTTGAAGTGAAAGAAATGAAGAAGTTGAGGGATGGGAGCTGGCTGTGAAAACTGTATTTGAAGAGCGGGAGCGGTGAGTTGTGGTTGAGGCTGTCAGGCAGAAAACTGAGGTTTGGCAGCTTTGATTCGAAAAGCGGTAAATCACATGGGCTTTGTATTTAATCTCCTGCTCTGGATAGTAGAATGATGTTGATGGTAGGATTGACAGCTGGCGCAGGTGGAAGAGCTGATCCACAGCCTGGTGCATCAAAGAGTCGCAAGTTGGCATGGAAACTTCAGACATACAAATCTCCTTTGGACTCGAGAATGTGTGATCCGGAAGTCAAGATGACCTTTTCATTAACCCTTTAAGCACCTGGCCTGTATCCCTTGATATCCTGTAGTATTGGCGTCGACCGGCCTCCAAGGCAACCACTGCGAATTATTAAGCAATATTAGGTGTATCTTAGTTCCATTGTAAGATTCTTGTATACATTAGTCTCAAATGGCTGACAGCGCAATGAGTTGCTATGGATATTAGATTAATCTTCAGAGCTGAATGCATGGCATTATTCTATCCTAAACACCTGTTGTTTGTTCTACCTTGTTGCACTATTCACAACTATCGGATTGCGATATGTAATGCCAATGGAAATTCATTCTCTGTTTTATGTTTGTATTAAATAAATTGGGTATCAAAAAAATGTATCTCTCGTCACTTATTTTGGAGGTGTCTACTAGGTATTAATCATCTCCGTGGAGGTGCCTGATATTGTAATCCCTGGCAATATCTGTGGCATCTGCTATTGGTCATGTCTGTCCAACGTACATTTAGAGCATTGACTACCCCAACATATTATTATTATTATAAAATCTTCTTTATATCTTTTATAGTACCTATTCGAGCGTCCAATTAAAGTTCACATGTTGCCCAAGTCACAAACAAGTCCCCATAAGCTTAACTCGAAGCCTGTGCCGCAGTCTAATAGACATACTCCGTGTATATTATCTATATTATCCAACGTACCTATTCATACCAGATACTGTCACTACTCTATTCAAATACCTTGGACACAAAAACACCAATCTGTCCATATATTAAGTAGCTACTCTTCTTATTTTAGTTATTAGTCATATACTCCTGGTGCAACAAAACACCTATTAGTAGATGTTCCTGCAGTGACGCCTCAATCACAAGCACAAAGTGCTGAGTCAGCACGCATCTGCCGTCAAAACGTCAGAGCATTCCTGAGATAAGCTACGCACTGCCGTCACTGCTAAACCTCGTCGCGGGGGAGCTACAGAGGCACAACAAACGGCTTCGAGCAAACGAGGCTGCGTCAGCCCGGTGACTTTTTAGGCCTTTCAACAGCGCACTCGGGCCACGAACGCTGGTCGCCACTGCGTACGCAAGCAATTACACACGCCCGTTTGCCCTCTCTCCAGCATCTCTTCTTTGTCCTGAGGTTTGTCATCGACCGGAACGTCCCTTTTTGCGATCCCCGCGGCTGACCTGCTTCAAAACCAGCTGCAGCCGCCTGTCGAGTCCTCGATGCCCTGTCCCAGCTTTCTTCAGCTCGAAAATCCCACAGGGAGCATCTGAAGCGACTCCGGACCTGCAGCTCGCCACCTCTTTCATTGTATAGATTCCTGCATCAACAGCTTCATCGATCAACATTATACAGCGGCATCGGGCCACCCTCGCCTTTGGCATCTTGGGTGACAGCTCCCTGCTACCCCTCCATTTCGATTTGCGATACCCAAGCAAACGCCTTCTCGCGCTCATCAGCCTTTCACGCATCTTACACCATGGGCACCAGATACGACTTGCGGTCGCAAGACCCGGAGCCCAACGTCTATGCCGCGCTACCGGGAACAATGCAATCCGACTTTGTTCCACATAATCTGACGCCTATGAAGTCTGCTCTTGTTGGACGAGAAGTACTAGGTACGCTGCTAACGCTTCGTATGTGCTGGGTCCAACTTTAACTAATTTTGTTGTATAGGATGTCACCCCAGTCGGTGGATATACGAGTTAATCAACAACAACTTCACCGCATGCGACCTGTTCGAACGAGCTCGACGTACCGACCTGGATAGCCACTACAATTGGGAACACCCTCACCAGCTCGTCATCAATGGCAACCAGTCCTATTCAACTTCGTCGTGCAAGGTGCTGTCCGCTATTTGCCTAGAGTGCCATTTCCACTTCATGTTCCGTGTTGAATGGGAAGATGCACAGTCAGACTTCTCGTGTCACCAAAGCCACAGCCAGTGGCCCATAGGAGACACTCAGTTTCCTTGGCATCACTTGGCTTGGGTTTGCTCAGATGAAGAGGCTAACATTCAATCTGATCGCTCAAAGTACTACCCACTATTGGCTCGAGAATATTTTGTCTGCTCAGCGCTGCCGTGTACGCTTCAGGTTACACTCGAAGTTTCGGAGCCCCGAATGCCGCCTTGGTGGGTTAATCTCTTGCTGGACCACGATACGATTCTTCAGCAGTTAGAGACTGCGAGGAAAGATGAACCAACGCGATATGAAACTGCGACCGATGACTGGGCTCATCAAGCACCATCTAATCTCAACACGTACCTTAAGAATCTCCTGGAAACGACTTCTGATGCGGCCAGGAGTATATCCAAGAGAAACAAGAGATTTGCTGTACTGTTTGGTCCGCGCTGTTTCTCAATATTTCGAGACCTTGAGTTCAAAGAGCAGATTGATATCCAGGATGGGGTCGACGAGGGTTCATTTACCCCAACAGCTCCCCCGGCGGCAGAAGGTCCCTCTGGGAGTACGGAAATTGGCACCTACCGCGCATACCTCGAGGATGTACGCTCCGAAGTACAGAATCTCATATTCAAATCTGGGAGTACTGCAGAGCGCCCGACGTTCTGCGTGACTGCCCTGCATAATCATCTAGGCTGCATTGAAGTCCCCAATGTTAGTACAGATGCGCTGGTTAATCTGGAACGATATAAACTCTTGGGAGTTCTACCGTCCCAATCCAAAGAGATCATTGTGAACGCATATAAACGACAATGGGAGCTTGTCCCTTCAAGGAGGAGAGATCTGGTTGAGAAATTGATGGCAATTGCAAATGATGCCAATGATGAGCTACTGTCCGATTATGCAATTACCCAATCCTCTGTCTTCGAGAGCCAGCTCCAAAGGCACGGCGGCACTGACGATGACGGGCTTGTCTCCCAAGCACTGGAATACTTTGGGCTGAGTCCACCAAATACCTATAGCGCGGAGGCCTTGATCAAAGCATTTAGGGAAAAAATAGCCCGAGACCCAGCTGACGCCAGCACTGCCAGGAACATGCTTTTAGTCATTGCTCGAGCCACGGATGATGATTCTTACCAGACTACTATTCTAATGGAAGCCGATAACAAAATGTCGCTACTGACATCATTGACGATACTCGGTTTAAAGAATGGGCAAGAAGCGGATGCCGTGAACGCCACGAAAGCAAAGGTAAGTTGGCGGGTCTAAACACTGCAAATTGGGAAAGGAAAATAAATCTCCCAATCACTCATGGAAAACATCAAGTACATTTGCTGACTGCATACATTTTTAGCTAGCTGAGGCTGTATCTGATGAGGCCAAAGGCGTATATCTTGATGCTTTAGATTCTATTGCAGAGCACACAGTTTCACCATCTATTAAGCAAGCTGTGATTGAACTTCGCTTTGATCAGGGCTTCAATACTTCTGACCTTGATGCTGGTAATTCAAGCGATCCCAGAGCAAACAACCTCGACCTTCCCGTAGGACTGCATAACATTGGCAACACTTGCTACTTGAATAGTCTACTTCAATATTTATTTACCGTCAAACCTATTCGAGACATTGTATTCAATTACGACAGTTTACGGCTAGACCTGAATGACGAGAGCATTCAAGAACGCCGCCTGGGTGGAAACAAAATGCATATGGATAGGGGAGAGGCCGTCGTTGCGCAAGCATGTAAGTGTAGCAAATTCACGGGACATCCAAGTCTTCATAACCAAAATGGCTGACATCAATCTATAGTTGCGGAAGAAATGGCTACTTTGTTTGAAAATCTTCGAACCTCTGACAGAACTGCCACTCGACCTTCTCAGAGACTCGCAAATGCGGTTTTATTGTCAACACATACGCTGCTCTCTGGTCCAAAACAGCCTTCCGAAACGCCCACGGCTCCGAATCCCCCACCATTACCTGCCCGTCCATCACCTGCTCCCCCAACGGATAGCCATGATGACGTGAATATGGTTAGCGTCTCGGTTCAGGCTGTGTCCGACCCGCTTGAAACGCAAAGTAGCTCTAGCACTCAAACGCTAGTTGGCCAAGATGATGCACTGTCTGACCACTCATATGAGAAAGTAGAGACGGTAGTAGAGGATAGGGGTGGCCAACCTCAGCCTGCCTTAACAGTTGTGGGGGAACCAGAAGACGACACTCTCATGGCAGAGGTTGCACTGGATGACAAGAAGCCGGCAGCCCCTGAGAATCTGGACGAAGCTAATGAGGCCCCTGTTAGCACGGACAACCGTGATGTCGATATGGTTGACGTAGAGAAGCCTGAAACGGTTGATCAAAAAGTCCTCAATGCTCTTGAACACCAAAAGAGGTCTTCAGGAACAGACCAACAAGATGTCGAAGAGGTCATGGGCAGCATTATCAATCGCCTCCAGGCAGCGATTCGCCCAACCTCGACAGATAGCACAACAGGCATTCAACTGGAAAAAATCATGGAGACGTTCTTCGTAACAACAGTCAATTATACCAAGAAATTTGACGAACAGGAATACCAACATGAAATTAGCTTTGATAGGTCGATAACGGCATTCCCAGCTGCCGAAGGTCCTTGTTCATTATACGACGCCCTCGGAAGAAACTTTGACCAGCAGATCTTGGAAGACAGCAAGCTTTCGCGATACACCGCCATCAAGACACTTCCGCCCGTGCTGCACGTTCTAATTCAGCGCTCACAGTCAATGGGTAGCAAGAATGGCAACCCAGTTGTAATCCCTGAGACGCTGTACCTCGACCGATACATGGACGCCCCTCACGATTCGCCTCTTTTCCGGCAAAGGGTTCAGGACTGGATAACAGCAGAACGAATTCTTGATTTGAAATCTCAACTGGCAAAAATTGAGGCCAATCCCAGCTATATGACGTTCCTTCAGACTTATGAGGGCGAAGTTGGAGCACCCGAAGACACGGCAAACCAGCCCTCGGATGGATCCAATGAGCCAACGAAGCAAGAGGAATCTGCCGAGAATTGGGATTTTGACGGGCCCGTAGAGGATGACTTTTTGCTCATCACGACAGGAAATACTAGTAAAGTGTCTGCAACTGGGAAATCAAGCAACAAGCTAGACAATATCCAGAAAACACATGCTGCAGTGTTGGAAATGATGGAAAAGGAATTACAACAGCGGCAAGAGATGCTGGAGGAAAGTCTGAGCAGCCAGAAGCAAATCTCGTACCGGCTTCATGCTGTCATCTGCCATCGCGGCCACCTAACGTCTGGTCACTATTGGGTGTGGATTCACGATTTCGAGGCCAATGTTTGGAGGTGGTACAACGACGCAGACGTTAGGGAGAATAAAGACACGGCAGAAGTGCTCCGGACTCTGAGCACTAGCGGAGAGCCGTACTTCCTCTGCTATGTTCGCGACGAAGACAAGGACCAATACGTCAGCGTTCCCAAGAGGGAACCTCCAGTTCAGGAAGACGGAGACAAAGTGCAAGACGAACAGGGAAACCAAGCAGGGCAAGACACAAAAGAAACCGAAGGGCAAGAGCCAGCTGATGAGGCTGTGTTGGTGCCCTCGGTGGCCGCAGACAAGGATGGAGATGTTGAACTCAACGATGCGAAGCCGGAAAGTGACCTGGAGGCCACTCCTACGGTGGATGCGGTATCACAAGAGTCAGAAGAAAAATCTTAGAAAAATGCTGTCATGGAGGATACACATCAACCTATAATGGAAGGGGAGCCTGTTCATGGACTCGTTGATACGACAACCGCTAATATGAGGAGTCCAGGTCCCCGGCACAAGACGAAGAGAGGAAGCAGCCAAAGGAGAAGAGATAGGGCGAGGAGTACTGCGGCAAGACTCAGAGAGAATCACCGGGGAAGACTCAGAGAGAATGAGTTCCGTACCAGGTGTTGTCGTTAAGCTAGCATTATGATGAGATGATGAAAGATGTCGAAAATGTGGCATTAGAAGTCCCGAGGATTATGTATATTAGAGAGCAAGACATAGAGGGAATTTGGTATATCTCCAATTCCCGCGATTAGTATCTGCATTGTTATTGTTTACTCCGTTTGGACTTTGTCTTGCTTGTGTATTTTGTTCTCGCTTTTAATTTGATTTTTCTACTCTGTCCCCAGATTACCGTCCCTTGAAGACAGGCTTTCGCTTGTCCTGGAATGCTCTCAGGGCTTCGTTTCTGTCCTCGGTGTTGACAACCCTCTTGTACATTTCATTTTCCTTCTCTTCCCTAGCCCAGGCGACGGCCTGCAATCCAGCGCGGATAGCAATGGGGCCTCCCTCGCAGATTTCCTGCGCCAGCCTGACGGCCTCTGAGAGCGCAGACTTGCGGGCCGTCTGCAAGATATCAGCGCCATCCCGCTCGTCCTCGGGCAGAACCTCGACGAGGCGATCAGCAATGCCGAGGAAGTAAGCCTCCGGAGCGGCGACACGGCGGCCGGTGAGGATGAGGTCGCGGGCGCGGGAGAGGCCGACGATGGCGGGCAGGCGAAAGGTGCCGCCGGCGCCGGGGATGATGCCGAGCCTGGTTTCTGGGAGACCGACGGTGGCGTTGGAGGAGAGGACGCGGAAGTGGGTGGAGAGAGCGAGCTCGAGGCCACCGCCGAGGGCGAGGGAGGAGATTGCGGAGATTGTGGGAATTTGGAGGTTGGAGAGGTCGGTGAAGGCGCCTCGCAGGTCGGAGAGGAACTTGGCGGTTCTGAGATGCTGTCAGTATAGTAGTATAACATGAGGTCGAAGGAGGGGAGAATGTAGAGAGAAGCAAAGGAGAGGAGAAGGAAGAAGAAGTAAAGACGAATTGGGACAGGTGAAGCATATCGCATAGCTAGACGCACTCTTCCTGGGTAAAGCCTCGTCGCTCCTTCAAGTCGGCACCCGCGCAGAAGCACGTATCGACAGCACTGGCGATAATCAGAGCTCTCGTAGGGCCCTTCTCGTCCACGCCAGCCGCTCCGCCGAAGCGCTGTGGGGGAGCAACCTCCTCCCCATCGGGGCCGTACTGGCCCTGCACGTCGTGGATCTCCGCGCGTAGAGAGGCTAGCAGATCCTTGGAGATTGCGTTTCGGGCCTTGGGCCGGTTGAGCTCGAGGATGCGGATGTGGCCGCTTGAAGCTGCGGGAAGGTTGGTGACGCGGATGAGGGGCTCCGCGGTGGAATAGAGGCGGCGGAGGGTGAAGGAGGGAGAGGAGGAGATTGCGAAGCGGAATCGAGGAGGCATTTCGGCGGTGATTTCTGGGGGGAGATTGGAACTGGGGAGAACTCAATTGGGGGAATTTGAAAGAGCTGGCGGGAGAAGGATGATTGAAAGTAGCTTGGAGGTTTTGGTGTTGACGGCTTCGGCTTAAAGGTGACGTCGATGCGAATGAGCCGAGCTTAATTTTCTAGCGCGGCTTGTGTCGGTGGTTGTTCCATTTGGCAGGGGAGTCGGCATTAATTGAGATTGAGTGTGTTGCTCCAGTGAATGAAGGGTTTATTTATTTTATTCTTGTGTCTCATTAACAAATAGTTTTGGAAGTCGAAAAAGGATGAAATGACAATATCTCCAGAGCTATGCAAATATAGGATCAACCATGAGAGTTCCCATCCAAGTTTGTATCCGCTCCAGTGCTTATCTTGGCCTCTGTTTTCAGTCTGTGCATATAGCCCTTCAACGTCAAATTTGTGAAGGGAAAAGTCGGCATTCGGCATATTGATCACGAATAAATAAATTCACTACATGTATCTAATTATACTTAGACCATCTGAGACCGGCAGCTCTTGGTGAAAGCGGGCTGCTCCGAAAATACATACCTAGTAGACGCCATGCTCCGATAGTACGACCTACCGAGCTATCACTAATAAATAATGAATAATAAATATAAATCTTGCCCACATATATCTGAGGGTGCAAAATGTAGAAATAAAAGAATTCAAGTTAATTGAGGAACGCAGTTGCATCTGCTGCTTAGATGAGATCCTATATCGTACATCTCTTAACATGCTGTGTGCTCCCCTCACCTATCGAGATCGCTGGACTGATACTTTTGGTGACACAATCTGGAGCTCATCGTTGGTATATGTAGTATCGGTTACTCTAAAATCAGCTCATCAACAAGACAAGAAATCTCTCATAGCCCTCCCATCAATCATACCTAGCTGCTGCAGTGCTAATCGTTATACCCCGCTGCCCCTCTCCGCAATCGGGAAGCCGATCCTTCCATGGTACTCTGCTCCGGTAGAAGGTGATGTAAGTGCCAATCCCATCTTATCTGATCCTCTGATAAGAACTCCAGATCCTCCTTTCATCATTCCATCAATGCGCTCGAAAGGCGTTTGTCTACCTACTATCGTGTAAATATACAGTACAGCCATGCCCTCTGCAAATACCTCCAGACACCTCCGCATAGGAGTCGACGTCGGCGGCACCAACACAGACGGCGTCATTCTTGATCCCCTCCAGGGGTCGTCTCCGGGCAAAGGCATCCTAGCATGGCACAAGGCTCCCACAACGACAAATCCAAGCATTGGAATCAACGATGCAATCACTGCCATGTTCAAATCCGCTGCCATCAGCCCGTCCGAAGTTGAGAGTGTAACCATTGGCACTACTCATTTCGTCAATGCTGTTGTTGAACGTGATGCTTCACGACTGTCTACCGTGGCGGTTATCCGACTCTGTGGACCTTTTTCAAAGCATGCTCCCCCTTGCGTGGATTGGCCGGATGATATGAGGCAAATGATTCTGGGCCACTATGCATTGCTCAAAGGCGGCTTGGAGGTGGACGGAAACCTCATCTCAGATATTGATACGCGAGAGATTAAAGAGCAGTGTGCCATTATTCGCGATAAGGGTATCAGAAATGTTGTAGTCAATGGAGTGTTCAGCCCCATAGACACTATAGAAAAACAAGAGGAACGAGCTGCGGACATTATCAAAGCAGAATTGCCCGAGTGCGATGTTCTTTGTTCCAAAGACATCGCTAATCTAGGATTCTTGGAGCGTGAGAATGCGGCCATTCTGAACGCTTCTATCCTTTCTTTCGCTAGGAAAACCATCAGGTCTTTTCAAGAGCCAATCAAACGCCTCGGCTTACACTGTCCCGTTTTCATCACCCAGAATGACGGTACTGTCTTATCAGGGGACATGGCAGCGAAGTTACCCATCAGAACCTTTTCAAGTGGCCCAACAAACAGCATGAGGGGTGCGGCATTCCTTGCACAGGGCGAGATATCCGAAGCAGTCATGGTCGTTGACATTGGGGGCACAACGACAGATGTTGGGCTGCTGTATGCAAATGGGTTTCCTCGGCAGCAGGCTGCTTACAGCGATCTGGCGGGCATCAGAGTCAACTTTTCCTGTCCGGATATCAAGAGCATCGGTCTTGGAGGAGGATCGATTGTCAGAACTGACAACGGCCTAACTGTCGGACCAGACAGTGTTGGGCATAAGCTTCAGCAAGAGTCGGTTGTTTTCGGTGGCAAAATCATCACCGCGACTGACTGTATAGTGCAAGCGAATCCTGATTTAAGCATAGGCAATACAGACCTTGTGAGAGCTGTACTTACTGATGAACAGCTGAACCTTTTCAAGGCCGCCCTCAAAGACAAGATTGAGAAGGCAATTGACAAGATGAAAACTTCTCCGGAAGACATCCCAGTGCTGCTTGTTGGCGGTGGAGCTATACTGTCGCCTAATGAGCTCAAAGGTGCGAGCCGAGTGATCAAGCCGGAATGGTCGCAAGTTGCAAACGCAATCGGAGCAGCAATGGCAAGAGTCAGTGCAGTTGTGGATACTGTCAAATCCACCGAGTCCAAAACCAGCGCTCAGTTGCTGGAAGAGATTGGCCAAGAAGCAATTGCAAAGACTATATCTGCTGGGGCGTCTCCTGCGTCCGTGGAGATTGTCGAAAAAGAGACCCTCCCACTCCAAGTAAGAGCCGCAAAGTGGAAATCGAGAACGAACAGCCGTGACTAATTCGATATTGTGTGTAGTACATTGCTCATAAAACAAGATTCATCGTCCGTGCAGCGGGGGATTTCGATTTGGGGAGCGTCCAAGTCCACGCCGCTCCAGAAGCGGATGACGAGAAAAATGATACTGATATGAGCCAATATGAGAAGCTATCAAAGCGACCAGAATCCACATCTAAAGAGCAAATAGACAAGGATATCGACATTACTTTATATAAACCAACAGTCAAAAATCGCGTTTGGTATATATCGGAAACGGACGCTGATTGGATTGCCACCGGCTGCTACATCCTTGGAACGGGCGGTGGAGGATCCCCTTATTCCCATCTAGTGCGTCTAAAGCAAGAGCTCCGTAAGGGTGCAATTGTGAGGGTTATAAACCCACATGATCTTGCCGACGACGATCAGATTGGTTGTGGAGGAGGTGTGGGCAGTCCTACAGTCGGAATCGAGAAGCTGCCTGCCGACGAGCTATTGGAAGCTCAACAAGAATTATTCAAGGTCTGTCCTAACCCTGCCACTCACATGATCTCCATCGAAATTGGAGGTGGCAACGGCCTCCAAGCGATGATATTGGGCGCCAGCACGAATATGGATCTACCAGCTGTGGATGGCGACTGGATGGGACGGGCTTATCCAACAAAATGGCAGACAACCCCTGTTGTTTTTAATGAAAGGTCTCCTATCTGGTCTCCCATCGCCATGTCTGATGGCAATGGTAATGTCGTTGTCATGCCGAAAGCGACCTCTGACCTTGCTGTTGAGCGCATTCTGCGAGCGGCTCTGACACAGATGGGATCACACACAGGTTGTGCTGAGTCCCCGGTGACAGGAGCAGAAACGAAGCGATGGGTAGTAGAGCACACTATTTCTCAAGCTTGGAGAATCGGACGCGGCGTTGCTCGTGCTCGGAAGGAGAATAGAGTCGACAACGTAGCCGAGTCCATCATTGAGGAATGCGGCGGAAAAGCAGCTGGTAAAGTGCTCTGGAAGGGTAAGATTGTCGGTGTTGAGAGGACACTGAGAGGAGGATATGTCTATGGCGAATGCTTCATCGAAGGAGTTGATGTACGACAAGACAGCGACGGCTTACAGCAAGATGTCACCAACCCATCGTCGTTCCGGGGGACCATCAAGATCCCTTTTAAGAACGAAAACATTGCAGCTCTCAAAGTCCGAGATGATGGGAAAGAAGAGCAACAGGAGGACGTCCTAGCCATTGCCCCAGACTTGATCACCGTGATTGATGCACAGAGCGGTGAAGCTATCGGCACTCCAGAGTACAGGTATGGGCTACTAGTAGTAGTGCTGGGGCTGGCCGCCAGTGATAAATGGACGGGAAGCCAGAGAGGAATCGAACTTGGCGGGCCAGTGGGATTCGGGATAGACCACCTGAAATTTACTCCGCTGGGAGCGTTTGTCAAGCCGAGGAGCGTTATTGACGAGTTTGATGGCATTGTTGAATAGGTAGACAAGATAAGATTTCCTTAGCATCATCATCAAACATTACAGGTCAAGATGGCTGAAATTAAGGTATAGAACCATCCCCGCACTAGGCCAGCCGCACCTTCCTTTGACCTCGACATGGCTTCACCTTGTTATTAGTCATGATTGATGCATGTAGTTCAGATGCTTAGATCCGCATCTTCTAGAAACCATCCACGACTTCCAAAAGACTGTCTCATGTTGCATCAATGCAAATCCTCAAGGCACTAAAGCCCTCAAGGGGGCGCTCGATCCTCCACGCCGCTCCGCCGCTAGCTGCCATTGGCACACTCAGTCATGCACTGCAATTATTACCGCGTGCTTTAATCTGGGGGAGGCGCAGCACTGCAGCATCGTGTCAGCCGCTGGTTAAGGCAACCCTGCAGAAGCTATGTCTATCTGCTTTGTCAACCCCCGGCTCGATTGTGTCTGAGATGATGTGCAGACGACAGCGTGGTTCGCAGCGGCCGCCAGTATGCTGATCTCGCCAGTCAGGCCCAATATCGACTTGCTACCTGCTGGATTCCGGGGCCCAACTTGCCAAGCTCGCCATCGACATGATGCCTGCTTCTCTTGAGAGACTCGATTGGCCAAAACGGACATGGTCGCGTATCGACCCACTACTGGACGGATGACAGCAAATCACTTTCTTATCCGTCATCAGGGAATATTTGTCAGAGGCGATATAAAGAACCACCGAAACGACGGCGCCCTGCCAGCCTCACCGACTTCGTCTTCCTTGTACCACTTTGGCTTGGGAGATGACTCTTGTTGCAGGCCATTAAGCAGATCTGGGCGGGCTCCTGGCTGTTGGCGCAACTCTAGCAAGACCACTGATTAAGCAGGCCAAACTGTCGCTCAAGGCATCGGTAGGGCGTCTATGCTTTTGGCATTTGTACCTAATCGTCGCTGGGGACCGACGCGCGGTCTTTGAGGGGAGCCATGGCAGTGACTAGTACTCTATCTCCATCTTTTGTTGTTTCCACCGCGATTACTGCGGCGCCCGTTGCGTCTTCTCTGCCACTCACAATCGTCATCGAGCCTGATATTGGAGGAACACTGGATTTTTTCCCCTTTCGCGACCTTGCCAATATCGGAAACCCGGACGATGATGCCTTCAGTTTCAAGAATCTCATCAAATCAAGCATTGATGGTGACCAGAGCATTTTGCTCTTCAGCACCGGTTGCGAGATTGACGGCGTCGAGGACTGCACCCGTGCCTGCAACCGCACTGACACCTTCTTCGGCTCTCTCGAGACATTCTATAATTGCATCGCGCTGTCTTCCATTTCCCACTGGACTCATGATACTCAGAGCTATTACATCACTCCTGAGGCGGAGCAAAATGCCAGCAGCATCATGGGCTCTGGCAGCCTCGCCGAATTCGATTATAAACCTACTCTCGACTCGTTTATAACTTGCGCCCAGGCAGCATGTGGAAGTGACTTGTTAAGCGTATCATGCGACCCCTCGATCAAGGCACTCTCTAGAGACAAATCGAGTGCTGATCAAATATTCGAAGCAATGGATACCTTTTGCCCAGATATTCCTGCTAATATTGATCCTGACATCTTTGGGCCTGGAGTAAGACTACCATACCGCCGATTACCTCGTCAATACCCAAAACGACTTGTAGAACAAAGGTGACACTAACTAACCTTGCTCGGACAGGTGCTGATCTCCTATGTGCTTCAAGTATGCTTTTCAGGATCGCTGTATTTGGCTGTCCAGGCATTTACCATCTGGGCACGCCACACTGAGAAGAAGCGAGAGCCCTTTAGTCTCACCCGTGCCCAGTCACTAGTCTGGAGAGATACATCTACTCTATCACGAACCAGTGTGGCCATGGCCACCACTCTCGTCGAGTTTCAAGAAGCTCAGTGCTGGTTTGTATTTGCGTTGCAGATCGCCTCTATCCTTGCCATTGTCATCAACTCTCAGGAAGGCACCTTCTGGGGCGAAATTATCGTCAACGGCGCCGTTGCCTTCCACGTCAGTCTCAACGGTGTTCTCCCTATGTTTCTAGTTCAAGTGTGTCTTCACAACGAAGGAATTCGCAATTGGCATACGTTTCTGGGCTTTTGCGCCGAATATTTATTGGCAATCATTGCAGCGACACAGAAAATTAGCTTTGCATCTACCTTTGACCTGTTCAAGCAGCAGCACAGCATTGCTGAATGCGGCGGCAACCCGAGCCCCCGGACATATTGTGCGGCCACGCATGGCGTCTCTGGACTGCACTTGACATTTTTCCCGCACCCACTTCTCTATAAGATTGTGTTTTTGGGTCTGGACAGTATTGCTTTCATTGCGCTTGTAGTTGATCAGCTAAGCTGGACACTGCGAAAACATAGACGGACGAAACACTTGAGATTTGGTAGCTGGACACCTGGTCGATGGCCTGAGAACAGTTTCCGGCGCCACTGGAAGACAATTACCATATATTTCTGGAGAGGCTTGGAAATAGCCTACTTTATCATCAATATTCTATATATGGTTTCTCTCGTCACTGTCATTAGCGCAAAGAGCTTCGAAGCCAACAAATGGTCATATGGGCAGATCATTGCCATCACTTGTTGGGGTCCCGTCATTGTCAAGCTGATAGACCTCATCATATGTAAGTCTAGTCCTTCCTCATTGAAACAACCTCATCGAAACCACCCATCCTATTGTTGTATCTTCTTTTCTAACAAGTCTATAGCCGGGCCGCCAAAGAACGGCGAGCGACTCAATTCTGGACCACCGCGATTACGTATAGACAACATCATTAATCATAGACTGATATCAGAATACGACGATGAAATCACGCTTCGGCCTGACGAGCCGCTTACGCTCAGGCCTGATTTGAAGACTTCGGGAACGGCCTACTCCCGACCGGAGACGATATTCTTCGAGCCTGGAGACAGATATGTCTCAGGTGGACGAGATTGAAATGATGTTTTCGCTTTTCTTTTTCCTTTTTTTACGATTGTATGAGTTGCTGGATAATGACTAACGCCGTCATGATGAATGTAACATCACCTTACTTTTAATTCTCGGTATGTAGTAGACCATCAGTAAATAGATTAGCTAGTATATCGTTGAGCGATGGTTAGATTGGAAAGATTTCATAATATCATAATCTATAATGGTACACAGGATTTGGTCACTGAACATGGACCTCTCCTTTTGCTAAGACTCAAGATCTCTGACTCGATCAAACTCGACAATCTAGGATGGTCTAGGGCGGTCGGTTGTCTCGTATTTGCTCGGCACAAACTGGAAATTGACGTTTTCGCGTTCTTTCAAGAAGTAGTCAACTCTCTCGTCCTTGCTGAGCCCGGCCACCGCCGTTCCATTCCTTCGCAGCCGACCTCCAATCTCAGCGCTGTGATCGGCTGCCCACCCAACGTACTGCGCGCCGCTTGACTCGGCACGATTGGTCTGCGCCATAGCCCCAACAAGACACATGAGCACCAAGATGGATGCGAATGCACCATGCGACATGTACACAGGTTCACTCGATTTCCCTTCCTGGGCATCCCGCCATCGTTCCCAATCTTCCCATGTGGCGTTGTTCGCGGCGGTACCTTCTTGGTGGCGCCAGTTCTTGTCAATGTCGCGCAGAGACGCGGCGCGGTCGCCGTGCGACCATCCTAAGCCGTAGCTATCGTACATGCGACGCTTAGAAGTGTTGCTGAGAAGTTCGTTGGCGGCAACAATCATGCGATACCGCTCGAGGCGGGTAGCGTGGGGAAGATTTTTGATATGTAAAGGTGAAGATGATACGGATGCATGATGATGGTTGTGGTCATGCGTGTCTGGATGATACAGTTTGACGAGATGATAGAAGCGTCGCTTGTCGTAGACGGCGCCCTTGGAAACGCCGAGCACTTCGTATGGCGTGGGCCGTGGCGACTTTGGCCATTCGTGAGTGATATCCTCCGGAGAGGGCTTCCAGTCGGACCATTTTTTCTCGCTGGCGTCTTGTATGGTGGCATATTGTCTTTTAAAGCGTTTACATAATGGGGAGGAGGAAGATCGGGTGCAGTGGGTGAGATAATGTGAGCTGCAGAGGGGAGAGACGAGGGATGGGAGGACGGCGACGGATGGTTTGATGGCCATGATTGGGAGTTTATGAGAGAGAAGGAAGTAGCTATGAGGAGAGCATGTGAGAGGTCATCTCGGTTGAACCGGCTATCCAGTAGTGGTGAATTTGGGGGCGATTGGGATAGAATTGATGCAAGACTTAGATGCAGTGTACTATGCAAAGGTATGAATGATGTCGTCGCAAATCGTGCTCACGAGACAGAGCTCCAAGTATGAAGTCACGCTATCCCCGCTATTGTCCAGGTGGCTGTGGGGGCGTTTGGGCTACTACCCACCTTAGTAATCTGTCACATTGATCCGTAAAGACCCAAACACGATCATCTCAGCTACTTATCGGTAGGCTATTGTTAGCGATTTCATTCATCTGGTCTTTATATGGAAAATTCCGGTGAGCTACATTTAATCATCAGGCTTACGTCTCAAGCGTTGGGCACAATTGCTCGCAGTTTCTTAGTTAATAAAGGGGAGCAGCTATCCAATATCCTTCGTTCTAACTTACATGTAATACATGGTGTATGGGGGAACCACAATACGGTACCGATAACCCAAAAACGATAGGCTACCTATGCTTTCTTGAGGCAGTTGGGTTTGAATCAAGCCGCTGGCTCGCTCGAATTTGAAATTGATCCCGAAAACTGCCTGCTTCAGTATCATCCTGGCTAGATCCGGCCGCTACGGGTAGAGGCATCATTTGACCCCTGTTGGTCTTGCTACCTCTATTGCCATGAGGCCAAGGCGTCCGTGAGGAGAAACAGCATCCATTTCTGACATGCATTAGGCACCTGCTACTACCATTTTCCTGTAGGTATGGAGGTAGTTTTGTCTATCACCAGCTTGAAATTATAGCTCCTTCGGCAAATTTTTTTTTTTTAGTCGCCTTTTTTTTATTCTAAGCTCATGCTACTCTCTTTCTACGATGCCCAGTACTATTGACCTTTCATGTTTTATCCACTTGCCTTCTAAATCCATCCAAAAATAAAAGACAGTCCAGGGCCCACGAGTGTGTACGGGTACGTGGATGAGTTTGGCAGCCTCCCAGTAAGCACAGTGGTTCAGTCCGCGGGTCCGTCCGCGGGCCAGTCCCTGCAAGAGTCGGCCTGTGCTCTTACTTGTATGACCACCCTGCAGCAGCTCCCTCTACTTGATCTGTCACATTCTGCGGCCGTTTGAGCACCGATTCTACCACTAGCATCACGATCGCACTATGTTGTTGGTTCTCGTCTTCTTTTATATTACAAATCCATCACTCTGTGGTCCCGATCGTTTGGGTCCTTGGCTCAGCTGTGCCAAAATTGTAATCTGCCAACTCTAATTACATGTATACAATGTGGGCTCCTCATTTGAAACCGCATTACCGGGAAGGGGTTGTAAACTCCATGGGTCAGATTCAGCACACCAATATGGGGTACTGTCATCTCTGCTTCCCTCCGGATTTAATAGAACAGATGGTGGGTTTTGAGCCTCCCCTCCTTTGTAGCACAGCCGATGCAGCGCAGGTAGGATGACACCACAAAAAGCTCTAGATAACTCCGGCTAGCCCACTTACTATATTCTTTCTTGTCCTTGTGTGTAACGCGCAACCTGATAACTCGGGATCCGGCAACCTCTCGATAAGAGCTCATTTGGTTCACCGATGACAGAGACGGCACCCTGTGGGATGGCTTTCCCCCTTGTGAATATCGCCTCATGGTTGGCAGACTATAGCCTGCCTATAGTGTAAAGGAGCATCCTCTATATTGAAGCATATGTATGGCATGGGTGACACGATAAGCTAGGAGATGTCATCCCAAAGCCGGGGTCGCGACCGCTTTCAGGGCCAGCCCCCGAGGGAATATTTGAGCCATGCTGTATGCCGGTCCGGGGTACCAGTATGTCAGCGAAGCCTTTAGAAGTTAAGGGAGGGGTCCGAACCTATTGCTGGCCTTTGTCTGCCTCTGTCTGTCTTGGCAAAGGCCATCCCCGTGTTCCTCGTTACAGCATGATCTCTCTTAAAATACCATTTCTCCAAACCCCTTGGCGTTTATGCTTGTTTAAAATCCCCTGACCAGCCTTTCCAATCAAGTCATTTTCCCTATCACTAGGCTCTCTTCTATTTGCTTGACTACTTGGTGAATATACATAATGCGTGTTGCAATTATCGGTGGCGGTCCCTCGGGTATCGTACAACTCAAAGTACTAACCGAGGCACATCGACGCTTTTCCATACCACATCTTGAGCTCAGGCTTTTTGAATCACATAATAGGCTTGGAGGCATCTTCTCACATCATTCTTACGAAGATGCAGAGCTCGTCTCGTCGAAATATCTTACAGCTTTTTCTGACTTCCGCCCCCGTCGTGATGATCCGGATTTCTTCAGCTCCGATCGCTATCTCGAGTATTTCGATGAATATGCTACGCATTTTGAGCTGTGGCCGTACATCAACTTGAACACGTGGGTCAAGTCAATTCGACGAGGAGACTCTAGTGAACATGTCGTCACTTACCGGACAGCATCGGGAGAAGAAATCGAGTGGGAGTGTGACGCTATTGCGATATGTTCCGGCGTGCATGCCATGCCCAATGTACCAAATCTGCCAGGCATTGAACATGTCCCTGTCGTCATGCATTCGGCAGATTTCAAGTCTCGAAAGCAATTTGGCAAAGGTAAGACTGTCATGGTTATTGGCAGCGGCGAAACTGGCGCAGACATTTGTTACTTGGCAGTGACAGGAGACACGGATAGGGTCATCCTATGCCATCGCGATGGTTGGCTCGGCGCACCCAAGGCATGTCTCAGTCATCTCATGTTCATGCAATGGCACCGCTTCCACAGAGTTACTTACACAACGTGTAGAGAGTTCCTGGACAGAAATTCCTGCCTTGGCTGTTTGGCTCCGAGCCGTACGATTACCCGCAGCTTCCTCTCGACGTATCTCAAGTCACATTATTCGACTCTATGTATGTCCACCCTATTGTGAGAGACAGCATGATCGTTTGGAACTTTTATCATTTTGTGGGAATATCCGCCGGAGGCTGGCTCTGCGGCGACTCCATATACGGAATTGACCAATTTGTTGGTCAAATTTATAGTGAGCGTTTTCACGCATCACGAGGTATGAGCAACGCTCTCTTCAGGCGACAGAAGCAATATTACATGCTACTAACTCAATGAAACATTCGATATAGTTTTCTTCAACAAGGCTTGGCAGCGTATCAGCAACCATGTTTCCGCACCTTGGCGACCAACCAAGTGGCCCCTTGCCAGTCGCATCCGTCGTTTCTTCTTTAACACTGATATCCCTTCGGTTTCACGAATAATAGAGGTTGCACCAAACCCTTCGCATATCTCTGAGGATGGCGTGGCTCACTTTCCTCTCAACGGTCGCCCGGAATCTGAGCGTATCAATGAAACTACTGTGAAGCCAGACGTTGTCATATTCGCCACCGGCTATCTTCCAGCATTTCCTTACCTCAACACTCCAGAGAACGCTGGACGGAAGCCTTATCCTGTAGCATTTGACGCCGATGTGAGGCAAATTTGGAACTCAGATGACCCAACTGTCGGCTTCATTGGCTTTGTCCGTCCAGGCTTTGGTGCTATCCCACCTCTCGCTGAGATGCAGGCAATGCTCTTTACAATGAACCTGATTAATCAAATCCCTAGACCACTAGACCCGGAGGATGAGTGGCATTACCGCATTATCCACACCCCTGATGCTCGTGTCAGTTACGGCGTTGAGCATGACAGTTACGCATATCAGCTAGCCAAGGATATTGATGGAGCGCCAACATTCTCAGAAGTGCTCAAAATGGCGTTCAGAACCAAGAACGGCTGGAGACTGCCGTACATATGGGCCGCAGGAGCGAGCTTCAATACGAAATTCCGTATGAGGGGCCCATGGAAATGGGAGGGAGCTTGCGAAGTCATGACTGGCGAATTGTGGGAGACAATTTCGCGCCGTGAAGGTCTTTTTGGTAAGAATTTCGTCTCTTTCTCTACAATGCCAACCCCGTATATCTTCGACTCTGTAGTATCTTACTTACATGATGCGTAACTCAAGGCAACGTTCCCCTTTCTGTTATCCCAATGGTTTATCTTGGCAGCATCAATCTCTTTTACCTTTTTTATGCAGGCTTTTGGAATCTTTTGGCCAAATTACGTCTAGCACGCCCAATAACAATACAGAATGAGCCAAAGCGAATTATGCAAGAGATGGAGCGGGCATGCAACTCAAAGAAGGGTAGTAAGTTACAGGCTGAGCATCATCTGAGCGCCAGGTCTGAAGTCATGTAACTTTCACCATTTCTACCTCTACTCTTTGCTGGCTAAATACTCTTTTTTTCTACGATGATACCAAATGTTTATTCAAACTCCATGACCATTCTTTGGCGGTGATTTATAATAATGGCGGGCCTTGCCCTTTGCACTGTTGACTTTGAGTGAAGTTGAGGCTTTCAGTACAGCAGCGTTTGCTTACCTCATAGTATGAAATAGTTTCCATGGGAAATCATACGGCGAGATGGCCGAGTTGGTTATGGCGTCAGGTTAAGGCTACCTTAACAGCAATTCCTGGTGGAGCAATCCGCGTGGGTTCGAGTCCCACTCTCGTCAGATTTCTCTTTTTGCACTTTGGTTCTCAAAATGAGGCGATACGGAGAATAAATCTTCATCTGCTTTTTTTTCTTGTTCTTTTGGAGCGTCAGTGTGGACAAATCGAATGGCTTCGTCATGGAGCCGCGATTCATCATGTAATTCGTTGATCCAGGTGCTTTCTTGTAGTATCTAACGATGACTGGCCGATTTCAAGAGGATTTGCGGCTGCAGAGAATCAGACACGCCATCATCCATAGAAATAGTCGAGGCTGCTGATGAAGGATCCGTGGCGGCGGCTGTAATAAGAAGAGGGGGGTCTTTTTTGCCAGTTGGGGCTGAGGCTGGTGACGATCCATTCTGCATACATTGTATTGTGGGATGAGTAGTGCTGCTTCTGTTTAGTTCACTGTCGGCTGAGATGTACTTGATGTCGATTTGTTGTGGTGGTGACTTGACTTCCATCGTGTCTATTTTACATCAACTGTCCAAGTTGATAAGATGGATGTTCCGGTGCTCTACTGTACTGAGGAACAAGGATGTACGGGACCTGTTGATTGCACAGGCCATCTCCCCGCTAAGTTTTCAGGGGAGCAGCCCCCACGATCCCGACATGGAGGTCATCCTGATCGTCTGCCCGAACCACACAAGACACTCAAATCACCAACTGCCGGTTTTGTCTTGAATTCGTCTTTCCAATAGTCAGGCAGTTATTGCTGCTCATGCGCCGAGCTTGAAACAGAAGCACGAGACTCAGTTCCTTTTCTAGCCAAGTCACGCTTGCGACTGTCAGTTGCTAATAGTGCATCGCTTGACTGAGACACACTGCGAGATACACCACATCTAACCCATGTGCCTTTTAGTACTACCGTAGTCTCAAGTTACCGTCCTTTCAGCTACCTAGCCGTATACCGTTTGTTCCTTATTTCGACAACAAAACATCCCCCAATCATTCATCTTTTGATACCTCAAATTCCATCCTCTCTCGTTATTTTAGTTTGGTGGCGTCGGCTTCCCCTGTCTGCCTTTGACTCCCCCCTGCCAAAAGCCAAGAGTTGGCATCAATGCCGAGATGCTAAGTTTCGCATCTGCAGGTCTGCTGACGCTCCTCCACACCACAGGCAATGCAGCTGATCCCGCTCAGCCTTGCTAACGCCCTGCTGGCTGTGGTTTTTTCTCCTACCGGCGTCACCAAAGACTTTAGCCAGACGATGCGTCAGAAATGCGGTCTGACTTGCTCTCTCGCCCGCTGAGACGTGTCCACTGCTCTGTCGTAGCAACGTAGCCGAACATGTGATGGCTGTCGTATTCTCGTGGAATTTTTTCCCCGGGTGCCTGCAGCTGCAGCTACTGCTTAGCCTTCGCGAGGTGTCAGGGATGAGTCGAGCAGAAAAACTATATGTTTACCAGCATGTCGTTTAGCTCACCACCATCGTCTAGAGCTGCAGCATCTGCAGCTTGTTTCAGCCCTGCTTTGTTGGTAGGCTTTCGTTCTTTGTTCCTTTGAAACCTTGATGCCCGTACTCTAGTCTAGGTAGCGGCTGTATTATTGGCTCGTTCCACGTGCTATATTATGCCGCCAGTTTCCCCTTCTCCCACCTTGGCCATGAAGCCTCCAAAGCGCCCAAATGGTGCCTCATCAAAGTCCTTCATCATGAGCTCAGTCACCGAGTTCTACCGCTCACAAATCGGCGGCGAGTCTGTCATCAACTACGCCTACACCGACTTCCCCTGGCGGCTCCTTGCCAAAGACGTCTATTACTTCTTTGCCTACTGCTGGGCTTTGCCCTGGGTTTTGTTTCCTATCCGCACCTTTGGCTCGGACGAGCTTGATGAGCTGTATCCATCATGGATGAACATGTTCTGTCTTGCGGTCCACATCTTCTTGTTCATCTTTCAGCTCATATATCTTGTCACCTTGCCATTAGCCATCATTTTCCCTGCATGGATGGGAATTGCTGGTATTGTGGCATTTCATTTTCTAAACAGATTCGTTTGCATGCTGCTGAATGGCACGGAGATCATCTTTCACTCTGACGAAAAGTACGCAAAGTCACGACCAGAGCATGAAAGCGAGCAATGGGTATTTCTGAACGGCGTCTCCGTCGGGTAAGTGTATCATCAGGATACTGATAATTTTTGTGTCATTGGTTCGCTTTCTGATATAAATAAATAATGCAGCCAACACTGGATGAAAATGAATCTTAATCGTCTAGCTCTCACATTTGGACGCCCAATTCTCGGCATCCACAATCGGACTTCTGGTGTTATTTTCGACGTTATCGAGTGTCTTATACAGCGCAACTTCTCATACGCAACTACCGATATTCGTGTCTGCTATAGGCATCTCAAGGATATTCTCTATGACCCGAAAAAGTCAAAGGTCGTCTTCATCATGCATTCCCAGGGAGCTATAGAAGGCGGCATGGTTCTGGATTGGCTCCTTCAGGAGATGCCCCAAGATCTACTGGCAAAGCTCGAAGTATATACCTTTGGTAGTGCCGCCAACCATTTCAATAATCCGCACCGCCATGTCATTTCGCAAGATTTAACCCGGTCAAGACCCCTTGAAGCGATGCAGACGCTCGTCTCCGAGGCCGCCTACGAGACTCCAGTCACCACTCCGCTCGAGGTCAAGAAGGATCCTATGATCACTGCTTCCATGCTACGAAGGTCGTCTTCTTTGGCTTCTTACCACACCGCATCTGCTGCCAAGGATAGAGCTATTGGCCATATCGAGCATTATACTCACAACACCGACTTTGTCGCCATATGGGGCATTCTCCATTTTGCCACGAACAAAATGGCCTGCTTACAGTTGCCTCGATTCCTTGGCCGTCTCTTCAACCGGTCTAATGGTCACGGCGGACATCTTCTCGTCCAGCATTACCTGGACGGCATGTTCCCTCTGAAGCGCGACCCGGAAACCGGTGAGTTTACAGGAGCCGACGAAGAAAACGAGTTTATGGAAGAGGTCATCAAGTTTGGTGTCGAGGGTACCGCCATGGAGAACGCACGAGAAGCCTTTGAGATTAGTTATGGAGGCACAGGAGGGTTCGGAACGGGCGAGATAACGACCCCCATCGAGGTTTACGACCAGTTTTCTTCACGCAAGAGACATAAAAAGGACGTCAAAGTCAAAGAACTTAGCAGGCTTTGGATGTACAGGAACGGATTGAGCCCGCCTGAAACATCGCAAGTCTTCCCGGCCGAGTTGGTGGGTATAGCGAGGAACTTTTCGATCTGAAAGGGTCCATCAGTGGTGTATGGGGCGTATCAAGGATTTCTCACCGCAGAGTTGACTTTACGGCGTGAGCATGTATGAGCATGATTTAGGCATCATCTGGCAAGTTAATCTTATCTTGCTTTTTTTTTTTTTTTTTTGCATTTTCTTTTCATATAGATTGAGCTAGATACCTGAGGGCATATGTGTGGGCTGGGGATCCTCCCCGCCCCCCTTTTCATGGAATTTTGAGTGCTTTTGAGACCAAATCCGAGTCATTATACCAAATTTGAGTCAATAGGAATTAGTACTTGAATCCACAAACAAATCACGAAAGCAAAAAGAAGTAAAAGAGACAAAAAGAAAAAAGATATGACGAGAGTGGGACTCGAACCCACGCGGATTGCTCCACCAGGAATTGCTGTTAAGGTAGCCTTAACCTGACGCCATAACCAACTCGGCCATCTCGCCAATCACATCGGTTGAAACTCGGGGCGCGTAATGCACACTATCAAGGTGCAGCACCGAGCTTCTGATCTGATCATACAGAACAAACTGTTGTCATGGATGCCTACCCTAGGACTCAGCGGTGAAGGGTGATACAAAGTCATGATGTGCCAGGATACAGGCAAATTCTGTGAATGAATGCATATAATATTGTACGCTTAATATAATTTTCCAAACAGATAGGCAACAAATATGGTCAAAGTGAAATTGCCTTAACTTTATCGCGGGTAGCCATAGAATGGATGTTAGTGCGAGAGGCTAACGATAGTATGAAGACATTATGCTACGTCAAGTGCAGTGATACCAAGACAGCCAACATGTTAGCAGATAATGAGCTTTGGGTCAAGATTGTTCAAGTACCCGGTACGTGTCCGTGAATATGTTCACGCTTATTCTCGCTGTCGAAGTACCCTCAGCCTCGTTGACTAAATTCACGATTGGGGAGCAAATCAAGGCTGCAGCAGGCAAGCAGGCAGGACGTGGCGAAATGTGGCGACCTTGGGAGTGGTCTAAAGCGCAGCCAGCGAATCCAATCGCCCGCCTACCCCTCCATCCCATCTGCCATATGGCGGATGCAGCACCAGCGCAAGTCGGAATTCCATCATTGCGAGTCTCTGCCTAGCGGAAGCTTGTTTGCGATGACGCACTGAGTCTCGAATGCAAGACTTGGACCCCTAGTTTAAAGTATTTTTGCCCTGTTTAGTTCTTGAAACCACCAAAAACCACTCAATCTTTCTCTCTTTCTCTCTCTCCTCTTCCTTCAAGCGTTGCGCCCCGTCGGTGTGCCGCTATTAATACCTGCAGGATTTACTGGCCTCCTCACTTATACTAGGCCCTTTTCCGTCCTGACGACCGTTGCTACGAGGCTTTGTTTTTTTCTTGTCTCTCTAACCCCACCCATTTTCCAACTACCGTCAACACTTTCTTCGCCTTCTTTCTTTTCCCCCTCCGTCATTGAGACATCGCAGCCGCAGAAAGCAGCAACGACGACTACAGGAGAGCAAAGGCATATCTACCTGCCAGTATGTTCGTCCTTAGAAACGGTATGTGAAGACTTGAATGCAGCATGCAGCCTGCGCGACTCCGCCGATGCGCTGCCCTATCTATATAAGCCCCGCGATTTCCCTCTTTCTTTGTTTCACGCCCTTTCTTCCTGGCTTGCCTCCATCTCTTGTTTTCCTGCACACATAACGTCGCTCCCACTAACAGTCATATCCTCCTAGTTGGCAAGCTGATCTTCGGCTCAACTACACAAGAATCCCTAATTGAGCTCCCTCAAGGCCAGCTCTACCTCGTCCGGCCCCTCTCACCCAAGGGCTACTCAGAGCTCATCTTCAAGGACTCTGCCATCCGTATCCGTCGAACCAACCAAGACTTCCAGTACCAGCTCGTTGTGCAGCGTGTGTTTGAGGAAGGAGAAGCTGAACTGCTCGCCGACGAGGAAGGTGAAGACGCAGAGATCGACGCTCTGGTAGGCGAACGCGACGAAAAGACCTTTCTGCTCGACGAGGCTCTACACTTTCGCATCGAGATCAGAGAGGGCGGCGACGAAACTGTTCTCGCCTGGAAAGATTTGAGCGGAGACAACGGCGATCTCTACGAATTTGTGTGCGACAGCGTTGTCACACCTACAGAAGTGAAGCGTTTTCTTCAGACGGCACAGGAGTGTCAATACGAGCGAAAGTACCGCAAGCCGCACACGACAGCCTCGGACGAGGATCTTGAACAATTTGAGTTCCCCGAGGAGCAACCCATCCCTCCCGCCAGCCCCATTCATAGCCCGACTCTCACCAGGTCCATCGACTCTATCGACGACATGTTCGCCAAGAGGACTGTCAAGCGGGAACCCGCGGCAGAGGAGCCCTTAGAGGAGCCCCAAGAAGTTGAAATTGAGGCTCCTCAGAAGGCATCGGGACCAAATGCTGCGCCGAAGCCTCTTGAGATTTATGCTGCTGTATCTGGCGAATTGCATCTCTACGACCCACAAGCAGGGCACTTTTCCCAGGTTGAAGATTCCGTTATTGCTGCGGTGTCTGAAGTGGGGAAATGGGAGTATTGGTTGCAGCTTGATGCTGCAGGAAAGTCTATTCTCGGAACCTTTGTTACTCCCGAAATCAACCCTGTATTCGACTTTGAGCATCTATCCTTCATTTTCAACCACTGGTCGGAAGATGGAACTGGAAGATCTTGGCTGCTCCGATTTAAGGATCAGCCAACCCTAGAGAAGTTCCAGGAAGGAGTGATGCAGGCCATTTGGGAGAAGCTTAATGAAACCAAATGGAAGAAGATTCAGGAGAAGGAGCGTGAATATGTCTTGGATGCATTCAACGACCTCGCCATGGAGGATGCCCCGACAGAGGAAGAAGAGGAGGAGGAGGAGGTCGAGGAAGAACCTGAGGAATATGAAGAAGATGAGGATGAGGATGAGCGACAAGAGTCGTCTGATGGAGAAGTCAACTCCCAGCTTGCCGTGGGCTACAAACACGACCGCTCCTTTGTTGTTCGCGGCTCCAAGATTGGAGTCTTTACCCACACTCCGGATAATCACCTCAAGTTCTCCACCAATATTTCCAAGGTGACCACTCCTGGAGGTAAATTGATGAACCCCAAGAAGGTCATGCTTCACAAGGAGGATAGAGATATGATCATGCAAAACGACGTGGACCCGAACAAGCTCTATCGCATGGACATTGAGTATGGCAAGGTCGTCGATGAGTGGAATGTCCATGATGACATACCTGTCACAACATTTGCTCCGGAGAACAAGTTTGCGCAGATGACCGGAGAACAGACGTTCCTGGGTATCTCTCACAATGCCCTTTTCCGAGTCGACCCTCGCCAAGCGGACAACAAGATTGTCGAATCAGAACTGAAGCAGTATGTATCGAAGAACGATTTCTCTTCTATTGCTACTACCGGGAAGGGTTACATCGCTGTGGCAAGCAACAAGGGTGATATTCGCCTGTTTGACCGTCTCGGAATCCGAGCCAAGACGCAGCTTCCTGCCCTTGGTGATCCTATTACTGGTATGGACGTTTCGGCTGACGGCAGATGGATCTTGGGAACTACCAAGAACTACATCCTCCTCGTCGACGCCCAACAGCATGGTGGAAAGAATGAGGGAAAGCTTGGCTTCGAAAAGCCATTCGCTGCCGACTCGAAGCCCCGTCCTCGTCGTCTGGCTCTTTCACCGGAGCACGTTGCTCAGTTTTACCACGAAACTGGCCAGCCCGTGTCTTTCACACCTGCCAAATTCAACACTGGTGAGGGTGCAGAGGAGACGAGTATCATTACCGCCTCTGGACCGTATATCATCGAGTGGAACCTCAAGCGGGTTATTCGTGGCCAGAAGACGCCATACAAGATTAAGCGATACGAAGAGAAGGTTATGGCTGACGACTTCAAATTTGGCTCCGACAAGAATGTCATTGTTGCTCTGCCCAATGAAGTCAACATGGTTGCCAAACAAAGTCTCAAGATGCCTACCCGAGAAAGCATCATCGGTGACGTCCGACTGCTTGGTAGTGGACGGAGATCTTCGGGACGAATTGGCAATGCTAAGAGCGGCCAGTATAAGCTCGGAAGGGATGACATTGTGGAGTCAGCTTATTAGAGCGCTGGCGTATATACCAAGTCTTTGATCATATTCAAAGTATATGAGGTGGAATATGGAAGGAATAGGAGGTAGAAAAGGAAAGGGACAAGATCAGATGATATGATGATGATGATGGGATACCATAAGTTGCTTTACATAACGCGGTTAGGGTGGGAGAAGGGAGTTTCCTGGGCTCATGATGCTTTTCACGTTTATTATATTCCCGCTTAGATACCTGTGTGTCTGCGTAGTGCATTTTTGACCGACGAGTAATGCCAAGGACGTTTACCTCGAATTTTGTCAATATTGGCTGCGGATGCACATGTGATGATGCCAGGGATACTAGATAGCCTCAATACAAACATGTTTCTTCACAAGATATCGGAAAAACAATGGAAGAAGAGGAAATTAAATCATTGTTCAAGAATAACTCATACATACACATTTTTTTTCGCTAACCCAGCGTAAACAAAGAAAAAAGAACCAAACATCCCTCGGGCTACCATAACACAATAATTAGAAGAAGAAGGCACCCCCCGTAGAAGAAATATAGCAACATCAGCTATCAACCTATTCAGACGATTCTGGCTGCTCGGAAGGGGGCTGCTCGGTGCCTGTTACCAGGTCCTTGGCATCCTGGGCCACCTGCTTCACCTGTTGACCAAGCCCGACGACGGCGCCCGCAACATTTCGTAGCGTCTTTGTCTGCGCATTTTCCGAACTGAGGCGAGTCATCTCCGCCACGAAGCTGGCTCCCCACCAGGCACTCGTGTACTTGAACACGTAGCGTTCGAGCTTACGGTAATTGGCCTCCCGCTGCTCGGGGCTCATCGTAACGGCATCGTGAATAGCATTGGCGAGTTCTTCAGTGTTCCAGGGGTTGACGATGAGGCTTCCGTTAAGAGATTGAGCGGCACCCGTAAACTCACTGAGAATCATGACGCCGTGGTTTTCGCGCTGAGTAGCGATATATTCGTATGACACAAGGTTCATGCCGTCACGCGTAGATGAGACCAAGCACACATCTGAGACGGCATATAGAGCTGTGAGCTCTTCAAAGGAGACAGACTGATGGAGGAAGTGGATGGGCATGAATTCGATGGTGCCAAACTTGCCATTGATACGGCCGACAAGTTCGTTGACAACGGCCCGGAGGTTCTGGTACTCCTCCACATCTTGTCGGGATGGAACGGCGACCTGGACAAGAACGATTTTGCCGATCCACTCGGGGTGCTCTGTCAAGAAAACTTCGAGAGCGTGCAGCTTCTGGGGCACACCCTTGATGTAATCGAGACGATCGACACCAACAATCAGTTTTACACCCTCAAACTTGCGGCTGAGGGTGGCAATACGCTCTTGGACCTTGGGTCTCTGGAGGCCTTCGACAAACTTCTCTGGGTCGATGCCGATAGGGAAAGCACCAACGGTAACAAAGCGGCCGTTCCAATCAACACCGTTGGGGGTAGTAGGGGTATCAAGAATTCGGGAGCAACTGCTGAGGAAATGGCGAGCATAGTCGTATGTGTGGAAGCCAATGAGATCACAGTCAAGGAGGCCGGTGAGAAGGGCCTCTCGCACGGGCAGAATGCGATAGATCTCGCTGCTGGGGAAAGGAGTGTGCAGGAAGAAGCCAATCTTGACATCCTTCTTGGTGTCGCCGATCTCCTCTCGCAGCATTTGAGGCAGCAGCATCAAGTGGTAGTCGTGGACCCAGATAAGATCGCCGTCTTGTACGTCCTTGATAACGGTCCTCGCGAAGAGGCGGTTGACTTCCTGGTACGCAGCCCATGCGGACTCGTCAAAAGTAATTTCGCCGGGGTGGTAGTGGAAGAGTGGCCACAGGATCGAATCTAAGCAGAGAAGAAGATATATATGTCAGCATCGCTATGAACGCTTAGGATAGGGAATTGAGCGGAACCTACTGGCAAAGCCATTGTAATGTCTGTCTGCTAATTCGTCGTCGATGAAGACGGGGTGAGCGCCATATTCGTCCTTGAGGCGCTTCTTCATGCCTTCGACTTCGTTCTCGGGGACTTCGAGACCCGGCCATCCATACCACTGGAAACTGGTCGTTTTGCTGAGGCCGCTGAGACCAGTGACTAGTCCACCGGAGGACATGGAAAAGCTGTAGCTTCCATCGTCGGAGCGCTTGATGGTGATGGGAAGACGGTTTGAGAGGAGAAGGAGACGGCCCGGGTTAACACCCTCTCCGCCTGATCCAACAGCAGCAGGCATTGTGTTGATTTATCTGCCGAAGTTCTTAATCGTAGCTCGTCGGTCGAGATCCAGCTGCTTGATCAGCTGGGCGAAAGGATTCGAAGTGAAACTATTCGGTACGACAACAGTGGTTGCGACTAAGCGATTGGCTAGGGCAGGCGTGGCAACTGATCGATGGTTCGGGATGACGTTGATTCGAGTCGTAGCTTGAGACTGCGCTCAGGTAAAAAAGCTTCGGGAGGCGCACGGCCAGGCGGCCTTTTGGGAGAATAGTCGCTATCGCGTGAAGGCACTCGCAACCATCCGGCGCTTAGCAGGGCAGACGAGTGAATTTGCCACGATCCTACGCTTGGGAGCAGAAGACGGAGGGGAATCTAGTTGCGCGTATGGCTGTGTTAAAGCTTATGTCGCATCAATCCATTCTTATATAAAGCTTCGAGGAGGGGCAGCGCGGCACAGGCTTTGCCTTTAGCAGGGAGGGGGAGGGGGAGGGGCAGCTTTGGGTCCCATGTTAGCGGCCATTGCCCGTATTAGCACAGCTAGAGGCCTAAAAGCAGGTTGCATTACAGCTACCTGACGCAGTCACACATACCAAGCACAGCGAGATTGGTGTTGTTTGCAACCGTGATGAGGGATATTCTTTTCTTTTGTCTACTTAGGGATCAATGCTGGTACTATGACAAAGTCCTGCAAGGACCGGAGAGAAGCTTGTGCTCGTCAGCTGGAACATGGCCATCTTTTGCGCATGTGAGAGTTCGGAGCAAACAGTCCGTTTTGCCATGTTGGGGCTCAGCGATCAGCGATCCACGATCGAGGCGGGAAAAATAAGGTAATATTAAGACATACGATAGCCACCTAGGTATTATGCAACGTCGACTTAACTCTGATGCTGACGCTATACAAGATTGAAGTAATTGATAATACTACAGCATCTATTGACGTCAACCTACGGGGCTGGCAGAACAGCCCGGAAAATTCTACCGTAGCCCAGGTAACGTGTAAGATGGGGTGCGCCAAATTCAGTTCCTGAGGGCGTTGGCCAATGGCTGGCCAATGACTGGTAGCAGCATGGCCATGCATGACATTGGCTTGCGCAAATACTTTGACGGGGTTATTCAACCGGGCCGAAGAAGATTGATCTTGGGTGGCATCCAAGTAGTGCCGATATGAGAGAGGGCGAGATAAAGGCTTCGCTTGAATTTCAAATCCGTGTTTGCATGGGATTGTTCTGATTCCTTTGCCTCTTTAGATGGCTTACTTGGATGCTGCTATGTGGTACAAACCAGCCACATGATGCTCTCTGCCGGATAATTGCGTGCGACATTTACTGCTCCAGCTTTCTTGGCTGAGGTTAGGTAGGCAGACAGAATGCTGCCGTATGTGCTGTCAGCTATACTCAGGCTATTGCGAAATGAAGGCTAGAGGCTCAAGGGGATAGGTATTGCGATGCAAGCTTGCAAGGTAAGAGGAAGCAGCTGAGACTCTATACTGCTTTAGCTATCTGTAGGTACTGGGTACCTTGAAACTTGGGTTTGTTATTGATGTTCGCCACATAATTAGTAGCAAAGACGTACGGAGTACGGAGTAACAAGTACTCATACCCAGAGGTGTCCACTCTTCTATACGCTTGCAAAACTTTAGACGCATGGGCGGACACGACCCGTTCAACTTTTGTTATCGATAAGCGTCTTCCCTGTGGCAAGGACCTTTTTTTGCTCTTTTGATGCCAATCGCGGCGACGACGAGCTTCATCACCCTCGCGCCTTGGGGGAGCCGCGCATCGCCATGGAATCGTCGCAAGATTTCAATTCTCTCCAGGAGGAGATCCAAAAGTCTCTCATCTCGACCATCAAGTCGGCCAATCGCATCGCATCGCATGACCTGAGCTTCCAGCGCACTGTCAATCCAGATGTTGCCGAAGAGCTCGACGATAAGACATCGCGCATTCTCGATCTCTCGACGCGGCTTCTGAACTCGGCGGCTCGAGCCTGTGGCCTGAAGCCGCCAAAGTTGGAAGACCCTGAAGATGTGGACATGAATTGGCGCAAGGTGGTGGATGTGGTGGACTCTGTTCTGGAAAAGGCAGATCGGGCTATCGATGAGTATACGGGACTGGTCAAACAGAGAGAGAATGGAGATTCAGATTCCGTGAGTCCACTCCAATTAAATCATGTGGAATATAGCTCTAACACTTCATCGCCAAACAAGAACTCAAAGCCAAAGCAAACCAAGTCGACCAATAAAGTCATCCGCAACGCCAACGTGAAGAAGCCACAGCTGGACTTTGAAATCAAACCGAATAACTTTCCGGACGGGCCATGGAAGCCCCTGTTGACGGAGAAACCGCACGCAGAGGTATCTCTAGATGACAGCCTTGTCACCTTTACCGGGGACAATGGAGCGCCTCAGTATGTTTGCATCAATATCGTTCAGCGCATATCGCTCTCCTCACTAACGACTCTCTCTTTCACTCTAGGTTTAAACACCCATATGAACCAGAGATATCGAGTATGCAGTACCCCGATCGAGTATTCCAGATCCTGGACCCGATACCACCTCAACCAATCGAGTCAACCGCAGCCACGTGGGTAGATACGTACGAGGGTGTTGTCGAGATGCTCCAGGAGTTGAAAGAAGCGAAAGAAATTGCGGTCGATTTAGAGCATCACGATTTTAGGACATACGTTGGGCTCGTCTCCTTGTTGCAGATTAGCACTAGAGAAAAGGACTGGATTGTTG
This sequence comes from Trichoderma harzianum CBS 226.95, assembly GCF_003025095.1. NCBI lineage: Eukaryota > Fungi > Ascomycota > Sordariomycetes > Hypocreales > Hypocreaceae > Trichoderma > Trichoderma harzianum. Next base: position 1,030,920 of record NW_020209253.1, on the reverse strand, counting down.
ATACGTTGAAACCTTGGCGGCATAAGCTCCAAGTTCTCAACGAGGTCTTCGCTGATCCTACCATCGTCAAAGTAAGAATTCCCTCCACTATTCATTTTAGTTGTCACTAATCATCTCTATTAGGTCTTTCACGGTGCATATATGGACATGGTTTGGCTTCAGCGAGATCTTGGGCTCTATGTTAATGGCCTCTTCGACACATTCTTCGCAAGTGATGCTTTACATTATTCCAGCAAGAGCTTGGCATTTCTCCTCTCCAAGTTTGTCAATTTCGAGGCCGACAAGCGATATCAGTTGGCTGATTGGAGGATGCGGTAAGTTACAAGAACTTAACCCCTGTGTTATTATGATATTTATTAATGCCTTTTAGGCCGCTCCCTGAAGAGATGATGTATTACGCTCGCTCAGATACCCACTACCTTCTCTACATTTATGACAGAATTCGAAACGATCTGGTCCAGTTGTCGGATCGAAGCAACCCCGAGAAAGATCTTATCAGCATTGTTCTGAAAAAATCGCGAGAACTTTCACTTTCACGCCATGAGAACCTTGAATTTAATGCAGAAACTGGCGAGGGGTCTAGGGGCTGGTTTAACTTTGTCTTAAAGAATTCGCATCTTGGCTACAAGAGCGATCAGTTCGCTGTTTTCAGGACTCTTTGGAAATGGAGAGATGTGACTGCGCGCACAGAAGACGAGAATCCCAACTTTGTACTTGGCACCAACAGTCTGACCGAGATTGCACGGGCCAACCCTCCGGATGCCAAGGCCCTTCACAGCCTACTACCGCTTACTGCTCCCCTAGCCCGATCCAAGGTGAATGAGATTTGGAGTCAGATACAAGAGGAAAAGGCAAAGGGAGGACCAACTCTTCTGCAATTTTTTATTGCCCGAGATCCGTCATCACAGCAAAGGGGCGGAATTCCCAGAGTAACAAAGGCCCAAAGTCAAACCACAAAATTGGAAGGAGCTGCCACGGCCACAAAGCTGCAACGCTCGCAGTTATTTGGAAATGTTGCTGTTAGCTCAAGATGGGATGAAACAAAAGGAGCAGCTGCTGTACAAGAAGACTACTTCCCTTTCCCTTGGCAACGGTTTGTTGAAGACGCTACAGACTTCGTTGTTGGAGCCCAGCCTGTTCAAGAAACCCCAGCGGCAACAGAAGAGCCAACAAAACCAGCAGCCACCGTTCCCTCCGCCGAAGACGAGAAGGGCGAAGAGTTCACTCTGCGCAGAGGAAGGAAGAGAAAATCCGACGCCATTGAAAATGATGAGACGTCATCTAGTGAAGGCGAGGAGATCCAGGACGATGTTATGGATGACAACGCCGTCATTGAGATAGAGGATGAAGACGTACCCCCCGGGGCAGCTAAGAGGGCGAAGAAACTAGAGAAGAAGAGGAAGAGAGACGAAGCCAAGATGGCCGAGGAACGGCAACGCTTGGAGCTTCGTACTAAGCGACAAGGTGAAAAGCTTGCCCGTAAAGACCAGCGGAAGAATCAGCAACAGCCAGCGGGCTCGTACCAAGCTGTTCCTTTCGACTACAGCAAAGCAGCATCAGTTCTTCATGCCAAGAGGGATGAAGCCAAGGGGTCAGCTCAAGAAGACAAGAAGAAGGTGTTTGACCCATATGCGAAGACAGGCGATGATGAGATTAAACCGGCAAGACGGATGCCGCCAATTAGGGGCGAGAAAAGTGCTACATTCAAGAAGTGAAACAGACGTTCAAGTCAGATTTAGTTACATGTATAGATTAGTAGCATTGGCCATCAATTGGGAATACAGGCAGAGAACGGCGTTGTATATAGGTAACTGAATAGGGGGTAAACTATCGCAGAGCTTCCTTTTTAAGATATAATGATTCCTTGAGTAATTGCAGAGTAAAATATGGCTTCAGACGAGTGCCTGTGAACATAGCATGGAGCTGTTGCAAAGCACGCATACAAATTACGGCGATAGAGCTTTGACAACATATATGGCTGTTAAGCATGAACTCTCCTCATGCAAATTCTATAAGCTACTTTTCTACGTGTTAGTAGGCGAATATCAGGTAAATAGGAGGATTTCCAGGCACCAGGATTATTCATCTATCAGTAACCTGGCAGATGCGGCAGGGAATCACACATTACGCAGAACATCTGCATCACAACTTTGCCCGATCAAGGCTCGTGGCCTGATTGATCGTCTGACAGCAACCCTCCCTCTCCGTCTCTTCCATATTACTTGCCGCACGCGACTCCTTGCCTATGCTGTAAAACCATTAGCCTCAGCAGGCATGCAGTCCTGGTTGGTGGCTGCGGCAACCTCTAGCCACGGCTTAAACTCAATGCTGCCAACACAACCCTTTCATCGCACTGCACTGCAGCACTCGCTGCCCAGCAATTTCCGATGGCCAAGGAAGTCTTGTATCCTTGTTTCGAATCATTCGATACGGCTCAATTGACGGAGAATTTTTCCAAATGCATGGCTGATGTAACCTTCTTGCATTTTCATCAGGAGAGGTCATGTGACTCGTGAGGGGAATCGTGAGGGGAAGGCATCTCGACTGCACGTCTTTCGTTTCCTTTCTGCTAATTTGTTCATTTACCACGCATCTCCCTTTCATATGACTGGAGAGGACATGTTGAATGCTGCGATCTCAATTGTTTGAGCAGCGCCACGATGGGGAAGGACTTTGGTTCTTTAGACCGGGATGGCACGGTAGGTGATGCACGGATACCGTGACGCGTGAATGTCTGTGAGTTTTTCCTTGATTCGTCTGTAAAAGTCGCAGCCTGCTAACATTCAGTAGGAATTTCCTGCCTCCGGAAGTGAATACGGTTTCCAGAGGGAATATCGTTCGAGAAATCGAACACCAAGTCGATTGCTCTCCAGAATGTCAACATGAATGCATGAAATGTTTCAGTCAACTTGGCCCAAAACGACACCATCACATTTGGGATGATGAGAATGCAGACGCAAAAATGTAAGACTTCAATGGCAAGAGAGCCTCCGGATCCCTGATGTCCGCAGTTTTCGATTCGAGCAATCTGCGGCTAAGGCGACTATTGATGTCAACCCAGTCAACTTTCTGGCGTTTTGACTATGAGTGCGAGTTTATCAAAGCAAACTTCACACCAGCCCATGGCGATTTATCGAATTAGTCCATCCATGTGTTCAGGAGAAGCGTGACATCGAAGGCGGCGCATTTGTCATTCTTGAGAGGATGTCGGTCCTCCTATCGCACATGGCGAATTACTCAAAAGACTTCCATTCTTGGTCGGCAACACACGCCTTTTCGGAACCTGTTTCAGTCGATATATCATGCCTCAAAGAGTCAGATATACTCTTCATACCAGAACGTCTGTGGATAACTGCTGGTCAATTGGGAGTCAGCTGGTATATATGATGTCCGGCTCTACGCCTGATCCTGATCCACTATGGGGCACAAGACTCGTTCTTCTCCTTATCTCGCTTAGATCCACCAAATTACCAAAGGCCATTATTCCCCAGTCCACTCATGATACAATCACGTCAGCTTTCAGTGAAGCACAAGACCAGGACAAACCCCTCCCCCACTACCAGAGGCTTCTGCACTTTAACACCGTGTGGAGTAATTCGCCTCTTCAGTTTGTGGACACCTTGGTTGATATATCACGCACATCATAGCCCTCAGGCCTCACCAAGTCGGTGAAGGCTGAAAATTACAGCGCTGGTGTGAGCTTACTGCCTGTATAATCATAGTTGTTATGCACAGTAGGAGCTCTGCCTACAGATCTTCACCTTGCTCATCTGCTGTCTTAATGAAGCTACGTCTGAGTATGTGAGGACAACGAAAGGGAAAAAATCCCGAAACTCATACAGCAGTAACAAGTGTTACCATTTTGTCGATATTGCCGCACTCGTCCACGTCAAAGATTGAACATGTCAAAGCTCTTCATTTACTGAAGAGCAGGAATAAATTGAGGCTTTTTTTTATTTTACAATCGACTCCATGAAGGAGCGTGATGGGCTTTACCCAAGATCTATGAGACAGAGGACACCATTTTCATCGATGGCCACCTTCCCCAACCTCTAACACCGTCTATGATGCATCGTCTTCCTCGTTTTATGTGCACGTTGGCACCCCAATTGCATTTGACAAACCATCAAACTCCAAGTGGCGGACGGTCCAACGTCGTCCCCTTATATTAATTGCTCCATCCACTGGCCGGAGCTTTTCCAATCTCTCGAGAGGCAATTTAGGTCTATGGGCAATTGGTTAGAAATTGACTCAAACTCATATATCTCGGTAAACCTCGGCAAAACTTACGAACTTGGCCATCAGGGCAATCATGAGGTCGAAAAGAGCGATAGCCTCAACGAAAGCGAAACCCAGAATGGCGTAGGAGAAGAGCTGGCCACGGAGAGCGGGGTTGCGGGCAACACCGTTGATGAGGGCAGCGAAAACGACACCGATACCAACACCAGCACCGGTCAGACCGATGGCAGAAGAACCCATACCCAAGTTCTTGGAGACCTCAACCATGGCCTGGGCGATCTCGGAAGAGTAGGCGCGGCGCTGAGCCTGGAAGGCGTTGCGGCCAGCAGCCTGGATGGTCTGGCGCTTCATGGCCTGCATGGGGCTGCCTTTACACGGAATTGATGTCAGCCATTGATTCTGTCAATTGAACTGTGCTACGAGACTCTCGGAGGATCGAATTGCTCCAACCCGAGGTCGATTGCTGAGGGAAAAAAAGTTTTCTCTTGACTCACCAGTGGTGATGGTGCGCTTGGCAGCGGCGAGAGGAGCACGCATAGCAGGGCGAGCAGCCTTGGTGGCCATCTGGGAGGCCAGGCGGGAGGCGAAGACACGGGAGGCCATTGTGATGGTTTGAGGAGGGATTGGAAGGTTGGACTGGAAGGGTTGGATGGAGTGAGGTAAAGGTCAAGTCTGGAGGAAGAAGGAGAGAGAAAAAGAGAACTGGAGCTGGATGGAGGAATGGCAAGAAAAGAGGACCCACCTCGAGGATTGGCCTAGGGGCATGAGGGAGGTCAGCCGGGGCCAAGTTGGACAAACGAGTGAAATTCCCACCGCCGGAGCCACTGGATGACTGAGGCCGAAGGACCATTTGGGTTGGGAAAGTTGTGGTGCAAATCTTAGGACCGGTCAAGGCATGCCGCCAATGCTCTCTCCTCCAATCGGGGGAAGCCGGGTACGGATTCACAGCATCTGCAAACAGCCTGAGGCAAGCTCTTCGTTTGCTGCTTTGCAAGTTTTACGGCCTGAGGCGTCCGTCTTCTCGACAGATGGTTAGCCACTGTGGGAGCCGAAACCTTGGAGATGCCGGCATTCCAATGAAGAGCAAAGGGTGCTTGTCAGTGGCCATTGACATTACTGCCAAAAAAGCCATTGGCTTCCTTCAATGTCTATTGGCAGCACGGCAAAGAGTCTTTGGTGCGAACCTTAATCGAACCAAACGCATGTCAATCACTACCACCACCAACTTTCTACGACGCAACAACTCCCCCTCTTCTACATGATGCTGCGAGTGAAGCCATCCGCGGTTGGTGGTTAACCAGTGCCATGGATTATGGGCTGCCAGGAAGGCCACGAAAATTTTTCTGCTTTGTTGTTGTCTGAGGCACAAAGAAAAGATCGACTAGGCAAATTCTGATACTCCTATATGGATCGACTTATCAGATAGAGAATTTTTGCCGCGTTCAGATAGCATGAGGTTCTACGACTGGATGAGGCTTGTTGGCGCAAGCCCCCACGCCCCACTTGGCGTCATGGTTAGGAGCCGTGCAAAAAGATACGAATGCCGCCCTGTGCCTGTACAGCTCAGAACAACCCAGATGATTGGGTGCCTGACACGTGGGTGGACCTGCAAGGGTTTTCCGACTTTGATTGCATCTCTGCCTGGCTTCTTGCGGTCACGAATTATGGGAGGGGTGTGTGAAAGAGGAAAATGAAGAATGAAGTACATCAGCTCAATGTATCCCCAAGAGAGCTTACAGAGCGACGGGCAGTGTTCCGGGATCACAAGTATACTTTGAGGCCGAGTACAAGACGTGTGTTTTCGGAACCAGTTGATGCCATTGAGATAAGGATGGGGACAGGAGTCACAGCTGCTCGAGTGCTCGAGACTCAAGCTGTCGTCAGACCTGGGCTGGGGCCCCTGATGACTCTTCCATTGCTTGCAAGAAGCAAAGTTTGCGTAGCGGTATAAAAGGGAAGCCGTATTCCTGCCGCATCTCCCCGACCTTTTCTTTGAAAGTTTTGGTGAAATGCCCAACTGCCTTTGCTGCAGGCACAATGATGTGCGCCGAACCCCCCTCCCAGCAAATGCAGTGGCAGGGTGACCTTGCTCGGCTTCACAACAAAACCTCCTACCGACCGCTGCTACATGCGACGACTAATACCGAGCTCCGTCCGCCCTTCCGCCTGTCATATCTCCTGGTTCTCGACCAAGTGTCCGGCACAGGCATCGACGCACGATGATGAGACGATACTGGATAATGGATAACAGCTCAACATAACGACAGCCCGAAACCAACGGATGAAAGCAATGGTACCTGCTATAAGGCGACAAGCGGTATTCCGCAACATGCTCTGGAACGCTGACTGCCGAACCTTGCCGCACCTTCGCCGCTGCTACGGTGCAGTATGACGTGCCCTGGGAAGCTGAGGTCTCAATCAATCTCGCTGTACCCTTTCCAGCGTCGCGGTGTGTCCAATGAGAACAGGATGCCCGACACCCTCTTCAGCGCTATTGCCGCCGCTATTCTCGCCGCCGCGTTACATTGACGACGCAATAGCAGGGGTGGATGTCTGGCGGTGACCGACCAATGGTCCGGCTGCTCGGCCCAAAATTTACGGAGCACAAGCCGATGGCGGATGCGAAAATTTTTTCCATGAGCCCGAGCCTCACTGCTCAGCTGGCAAATCAGGGTCCACCCTAGCCCGACTCAGCAGACCTTGAATCCTTGAAGAGGCGGCATTATCGCATTGCTCAAAGACGAAGAAAATGTCGCAAAATGACGCATTTGAGCAGATACGCGGCTTGCTCTGGGACGGGCGGATCTGGCCGTGCACGAGCATTGCAGCTGCGCATCTCACAGAGCCGAATCCTGCAGCGAGCAATTGTATAGTGACGTGTACGAAATTTGTGCTCGTCTACTTCTTCGAGTTTTGGCCGCCTGACGAGTCAGTCCTAGCTGTTACCCAAAGCTGCCATGACTTTTACAATTCCAAGGAGGAAAAGAATGCAACGTCAGAAACAGTTGTCGGCTCACTTGCATTCGATTCGATGCAGATTGATATACCAAGTTACCTGAAAGGGAATATTCTGCGCAACCTACAGGTTAACAGAGCTCACCGTGCATAGGGGTGAGGTTGCCTTAGGCTCAAACCAAGCAGATGGATCTGTCAATCTGCCGCCTCACCTCGCTTTTCCCACACCCCCTTGTCCTCAGGCATGCATTCATCCCACGCAGCGTCTGTCGCAAGGGTTAGCTTCCCACTCTATTGCAACGTAGCGGTTCTCTTTGCTCCGATGTGGCCCTTTCTGGAAATTAGCAAGGATATGCGACAGGTGACAGGGGTGTGTCTTGTTCTGCCTGGCTCCTATCTCACGAGAATTATTCGGGTCCTAAACTATGGAGAATGATGCGTAGATTTTGCCCTGGTGAAATGTCTATATCGCGCATCGCTGTGCATGCGTATGACCGAGGCTACAAAAAAAGAGGTCTTTTTGTTTCTTGGTCTGACACGATGTGGACTCCTAGTCTTTTTCTCACATGGTGTCTAACTGTAGGTGGGTGCCATCAAGCTGGCGACAAACTTGAAGAGCCTCCTCGGAAGCTATCTCTGCTCCGTAGATGCGCTACATTTCCTATTCGAGAGAGTTACAGAGAATAGGGTTGTATCTGTAAGCTTATCCAGACCTAATTCGGCTTGTTCTGCAACCCTCTCGGGATAGAGCTAGAATCCGGCTGCGGTCTAACACCTCAAATAACATCGGATGGCCAAAGATAAAGGTTCTATCGAGAAGCCTCTAGTTCTTAAGGAGAGGCATAGTAACCTCGCAGGGGCCATTAATTAACCAGTAGCAAATCAAGACAGTAAAAATAGAAATCAAGCGAGCAAATGATGTAGAAAAAAAATCAAAAGGGGGGTATCATTGTAAGTCCCATTGCGCCAAGGCCCATCCGCATCCTTTATCCTCTATCCTCTTGCCGAAGCCTCGTCTCTAGATTCAGCACTTTCGCTGGCTGCCTTCTCCGCCGTCTTCATTGCATATCCCTCTATGAAGCCATCCGAATCACACGTCTTCTCCAAAAGCAGCCGATGAGCAGCCACGTATCGCCGCACTGCCTCCTTGTCGATTCGGACTCGCGGGACTTGCTTGACGGCTGGCTTGGGCTTTTGCTTCTCATCTTCCGCCTCGGCCGATGCTCCTTTGATGTTCTGTTTCGCCGCATCTTCCTCAGTGGCTGCTGCTGCTTGTTTCTTCTTCTTGTCTTCTTCAGATAGATGAACTTGCTGGTCTTCTAAAGGCTCTGGCTTTCCAGGCCCCACGCCAGCATCCTCCACAACACCCATGTCTCTTAACACACCCAAGCAGTCCTCTGGTGTAATCCATGTCGCTTGACTGCAGTCCTCCACGTCAACAAGCGTCTCCTGGCCTTTTTCCTGATCCGTCTGCGAAACGTCCAGGCTAAGCAGCCAGCGGGCAATCTCTCCGGCCCAGAACCGCTGATATCCCTTCTTGCCCAAATCAGATATAGGCTTCTCAGGACCGCCCATGATGCCTTCCCTTCGCGAGATTTCGTAGGAGGCGCCCATTAGGAGGGCACCGAGTCCCTTGCGTTGCCACGGAGGGAATATGAGGATGCACGCTAGGTTATTGTTGTCCCAAGACATCTTCTCTTTTGAGAAGAAGCCTGTGATTTGCGGCGTCACAGGGGGAACAGGCACACCGGATGGCGTTGCCACGCTTGGTGGTGTGTATACCAATAAGAAGTAGTTGAAGCCTGTCACGTCAAAGAAAACAGACTTGTTATCTAGGAAGAGCTTCGCAAAGAGGGACAGATTCTGGCAGAAGAGCTGAGACAAGAAAGGTTAGTTGTTTGCTAGCAAGACTCAAATCGTGAATGATAGGACTCACCACATCCTGCTCTCCATCCACCTCCCAGAGGCTCCATTCTCCCTCGTCCTGAACAACTTCCTCAACGTAGCGTATATTTCCTTCTCCTCGCCGCTTTTTCTGTCCTGGACCTCGACTGCCATCCTGCGCAACGTACACGGTCCGCCTGCCTTTGGGATGTACATATATCTTGTTCCCCGGGACATGAGCTCGCTGCTGGCACAGTTTGACGTGACCCCACCAAGCCACGAGCTCTTTGGCATACTTGAAGCAGCTAGGACAGACGTATAGCCTCTCTAGCATGGGTAGGCCGTCTTTCTCTTTCTTTGACGGCCCCTTTCCAGCGGCGTCAAGAAGCCCGTCCTTGCTGCCGCCCTTCGCATTGCCTGATGTAGCTCCTAGAACCTCTTTACCGTAGTAGCTCGGATACCACGTGCGGAAACATAGGTTCCCCAAAACAACCTTGTCGATGTTACGATCTGTCCTCGGAGGCGGCCGATCAGACACGGGCAGCGTCGGCGGCTTAGGAGGTAGCACTGGTGTGATTACCATTGGTGCCGGCCCCATCTTATCTAGTCTTGGAGGCGGCGCCGAGGGTCCGTGAGGCCTCACCAATGAAGACTGTCGGCCATGCTGATTCGCCTGAGGAACGTGGTACGTGATCTCGGGCGCAACCAGATCCGAGGGCCGCCTACGTTCCTTGGAAGGGGCACTATTGCTCATCTCGGCCATGGCAGCTGTCCGCTTGGGAGGAATTGGGGCAGCCGCCGCAACTCTGGAGCCAGGCGGGAGCGGCGAGGGTATTGCGCTGCGGGAGGCAGCTGTCGAGATGTTTGGGAGAGGCGGGAGAGGCTGAACGGCGGCAGGAGGAGGAGGAGGGAGCGTAGAGGCCTGCGCGCCAGGAGGACGAGGGCCATTGCGCGCGCCTCGCTTCAGCGGATCGGCCACGAGTATCGGAGGCAGAGGAACGGCGGTGACGGCGGGCACAGGAGCGGTCATTTTGTGCGTCGTGGTGACTGGAGGCGCAGGAGTCGGCGGCACAAGCGCAGAGGCGGGAACCGGAGGAGGCAGCACAGGAGTCTGACGCGTCGCACGGCGCGTAGAGGATTGCGGATCGGGCTGCTGGTCAGACGCAGGATCGGGCTCGTCTGGTCGTTTGCGCTTTTGCGGCATCGCTTGATGCTGGGGCCAGAGCAGCCTCTTGCTGGGATGCGAATGGTAAAAGGAGCCTCTCAAGATTATTGAGCATGGGCTGGGATGTCACGGGACGGCTGGGTGCGGACACGGATGCGACGAAGCCATCTAGGAGCAGCAGGAGCGACGGTTAAAATCAGTGTTTCAGAGCGGTATAGAGCAGTACAGCGTGGTTCGGCGTATTGAGAGCTGGCAAAGATAGCTAGATGGAAGCTGTGGTGTTTTGCGGGAGGAAGAAGCCCGCGTTTGGACCTGTCACGTGGGGTCGCGTAAAGGGCGTACATGAGCTGAGTTTCTTGTACAGCTTCTACTTTGTACCTTGATGACTTCACAAGCATCTCAATAAATGCGCATCTAATTTTTAGGATGAATTATCATGATCTGGACTTGATGCAGTCTCTTATGGTGGGTAGGTCATCATGCAGCTTTTCATGTGTTGATAGCAGCCATGATCTACGTCACACAAGCAGGCATCAGATCAAACTGGGGCATATGACCAGCGTTTACAATCGCAGTAATACTCTCACAAAGACAGCAAGCAAAAATTATAAAATTCTGGGCTTTATTCGTTTTCTAATTTTTTTTTCTCCCACTTTTCAATATTTTAGGGCAAAGACACCAAAGAGCCATCTCCAATCCATCATCACAGCATCACTTATCCCCCCTTAGCCGAGACTTGATATACATAAAAAGGTAAAGCTCATCGCAAAGAACAGCTCGGCGCCCCGTGAGCATTCATGACTCTCTGCAAAGTATCATCGCCCTCTTCCCAGTCTTTCACCAGAGTCAGCAGGCGGCGTCGTGCCAGTCCGGCATCTCGGTTGCGATACACGCTGTCGATTTTGCGCACCACTTTGTCATTGACAAGCCAGCGTTTCTCTTCAGCCATGAAATCCGCATATGACATGTCCTGTCCAAAGGTTGCTTTCACATTAGCTTCGAGATGCTCTTTTATGGCTTTGTCTGACTTGACTTGTTCTGTAGAGGGAGCATCCGGGTGAGGAAATGCCGTATCGATGGATGGTATAAAAGCTATGCTTTTCCTAGATGGATCGGCAAGGATCGATGTCGCAAAGAAATACACGATACTGGGATTCTCCAGAATTGCCGGCGTCAACTTGAGGAGACCCGGCGGAGTGGTGGCACAGTGTCCCAAGTTGAAGTACTGCAGCTGAGGCGTGCCCCTGAAGAGTTGAGTCATGGCTGGGATTGCGTCGTCTTCCACATAATTATACGCCTGGCCAAGATCTTCTGTGGCATATGCCTGGCCGATATCCAGAGACCTGATGCTAGGATGCCCGGTCAAGGCTTCACACAGCGCCATGGCACCTTGGGTGCTGACTCCAACCGATTGTACGAACAGTCGAGCCAGATACGGTGCCTTGGGTAGTGCGGTAGCCAGAGCTTGAGCACCCTCGTCGCCAAGGGGATTGCAGGACATATAGATAGACGTCACGCCAGAATGTGGTGAGGCAAGAAACTTGCCCACAGCAGCAGCGCCCTCGGTCGAGATGCCGAGGCCGTTCATGTAGATGTGTCGAAGAGGAAGCTTGCTACCATCAGGGGAAGAATGGGCGGCCAGGCGGGTGAACAACTCGGCTACACCGCGGTTTCCAAGCTCGGTCTGGTCAAGGTCCAGCGTTTGGAGGTTCTTAGTCTCAGTGATGAGACGATACACATCCTCAGCGGCGTCTGGGCCAAGAGGATTCCGCTTCAGCCAAATATTAGACACGGCCTGCGACTTAACCAATGCATTCACCAGGGTCTTGAAGCTCTCTCCTCCCTGGATGCAATTGCCAGCAAGATACCAAGTGTCCATGCGCTCTGGAAACTCGGTGATGAATCGTGAAATAGCCTCAACACCAGCTGGGCCAATGATATTATTGCCTAGCAAGAAGTGTCGGACGTGCTTGTTAGTCCGCAAACTGTACATCAGGCGGTCGATATGGTCAGGGCCGACGACCATTTTGCAGAGATCCATCCGGCCATCCTCATACACAACTCCTTTGCGGAACTCTGCGCCGCGAACGCTATAATACGGCTCTCCATGGCCGTCGTGGAGCTCGACCGCGCCCTCGACACCGTCAATTTCGTGGCTGCCGCTGTTGGACAAGTGCTCGAAGAAGGGCGCTAGTTCTGCCTCTTGAGCAACTCTCACCGGCATGGGAATTGCCTTGGGGCCATCCAACGAGATGGGCTTCTTGGCCTGATCCCACCGTCCCTGTCTGGTGATACGGCTGGCCCAAGCAGGTGCCTGGACACCGGCTTCAACACCTCCAGTCATTCCCGGAGCCATTCTACCGTTGCGCTTGGTGGCCTGCAGCAAGTCGTAGCGACGCTGCAGAGACGCCCATGCGCGGAGACGGACTCGATCGGCGTCATAACGAATAATAGCCGTAAGTGAACCATCGTGGACTGGATGCAGCAGCGAAGCAATGGCCACAGCTAGGTTGTGGCGAGTAGATTTGCGACTGGGGAGATCGTATAAGATGTCTTCGATCCTATGTTTATCAAGTGGAAGGTCGAGAATATCGTCCGCAGTGTAGCCTTGCGACGGCTTGAGCACATCAACCATGTAAGTGGTCAAGTTATTCAGAGAAGAACGGCAGAGCCCGGCCAAGTAGATTGCCTCGTTCATGGAGACGTTGGAGTCAGTGTTTGAGCCATCGTCTGGTTTGATTCGAATGACGAGAGACGGATTCGGATTGTCGAGTAGCTCGACCTGTGTAGCGGAAGCCATGGTGAAGAATGACGAGTGACGATGTACCAAGTGGTCGATTCGGAGCCAAGATCCTATCAGAGTAGACGATTGGTATTTACTTCCTCCCCCAAAACAAAGCGGCATCTAACCCTCTTATATATATACATACGTCTATATACATTCAGAGGAAGAAAGAGATCAAACACTTAAGAAAAGGAAGACAACTGATGTTCAACCAGCAACAGTCATCCGCATCGACAAATTCACCAATCAGCCCAACGCCTCCCCTCACTCCTCGCCCATTTCAGCCTCACGCAGCCTCAATCTCCCAATTTACTCCAAAAAAAAAGATACAGAATCATCACTATCGCCACACTAAAAGGCGACGACATGTCAAAAGGCGCATGCATAAACCTATGTACTCCAACCTTCTCCAACTCCAAAAGCGGCTCGCCGAGAGAACAAGGGGCTGTGCTGCGAGGTGAGTCAAAAGCCACCAACCCCCCGGCTCGATCGAATCAGATCGATGCTACGGCGTGCATTATGCATAGATTGAAATGACAGGGCATCAAATGTACTTTAAGTTTAAAGGCAACAATGTACTCCGTAGGGTCAAGAGCAAAAGGGCGTAAGGCTGCATCCCCCGTTGTCTTGGGGCTAAGGCAGAAAGAATCTCATGGAACCGATCCGACGATTATCTTTTGCCGTTTGGGCTACTGCGTGTCGGCCTCCCGCATAAACGAGCCTTTGCTCAATTCAATGAACCAGGCTAATTCCCATAAAAAATTGATTCAAAAGAAAATGAATAAACAAATACTAACACTAAGCAATGAATCTTGTGGCCCAATGACTGTTACTTGAGCCAGAAGGAAGAGCTGGCTGCTACTCTCAGCTCCGTCGGCTTCACCCCCAAGTCCGCAAAATTACAAGCGTTGCCAGCATCGCTACACTTCTTTTTCGCTGTAAAACTCTTTATATATTGTCGAAGAACTCGATATTGGTGCCGTCCTCCCCATTTACCCGCCATGTCCCTGCTGATGCACTGCTCTATACTCTTAAAAAACCCAACCCTTGCTACTTTTTACGTCTACCGACCTCTAGGTATGAGGTTAAACCAACTCACATCACTGAAATGCTCCTCTCGCCACCCATCAAAACATCTCGAGGTGGGGCACACACAAAATGCATCAAGAAAAGAAATGTCCCAAAGATCCTGATTAAAAATTTGGGGCTATTGTTTTGATGTAATGGGGAAAAAGAGGTAGCCATAGTAAACACATCAGCGGAGTGAAAGAAAAATTATTAAATGCCATCCAAATCTCCGCCAAGGTCGTCATCATCCAGGTCTCCTTCTTGAATCTCCTTGGCCATTTCCCTCTCTCGTTCGCGTGCCTCTTGGGCATTCTTGAGCTCGAGGCGATGTTGGTTCATCGGAAATCGCATGGCCTGTTACTGGTGTTAGCTCGCGTGACAATGAAAAAAAAAAAGATGTAAGAAAGGCTCACCTTGACACTCTCGTCATGAAGGGCAAGGCACGCCCGAATACGGTCGTGGAAGGCCTCTCCGGGCTCTCTTGTGGCGTACACATCACCCACTTCCTTGCTCTTCATGAATCCCTTCTCCCTGTCCAAAGTAGCCTCAATCACACCATCTCGAATGGCCTTGGCAACAATGTACTCAGCAGACTCCTCGCTGCCAAGATGCAGGCGGATGCAAATGTCACGAAGAGAGATGCGTGAGTATGACAGCGACATCATTCGAATGCCCGTCTTGATGACGTTCTGACGCAGGCGGAGGATAAGTGTGTAAGTGCCGTCCCGCTTGAAGATGTCGGCATTGTCGGCAATGGTGGTCTCAAAGTCCTCCAAGTTGCCCACTCGCACAGCTCGGACCAACAAGAAATACGGGTGGAGAGCATCCTCCAGAGACGGTTGTCGGAAGGTGGCCCTGTCAGGGATATCTCCCATCAACAGTTCGACGACCAGTAACAGCTTAGTGGCGGTTTGTGAGAAGCCCACAGCACAGCCGCTCGACGGCGCCTTACGGGTGGCGGCTGTGAGGTGCTCGTGTGCCTCCGTGTATCGCAGTTGGATAGCCCGGATCCGCCCAAGATAGTACAAGAATCGTGCCACTTGGTTGTTGGCGGCATTCTCGGGGAACTGCGTATGTGAGACAAGCAGATCGGCTTGCTTGATGTGCGACGTCAGCAGATAGTTTCTTAGGAGCAGAACAATGACCGAAGCCTGAGTGTCAATGTCCTTTCGCAAGACGGCGGTTCGGAGGACGGCTAGGAGGGTAGGTCGAATGGCGACAATGGGCGATTCGGGAGACGGCGGCAACGGGACGATGTACTCGCAGAAGAGCGAAAAGTAAAAGTAAACCTTGGCCGAGAGACTATCCAGCGTTCGGCGGTTCAGCGTCTGGATACGATCCGACAGATACTTGGAAAAGTCGGCTCCCTGCTGGTATTTTTTGGCATCGAAGAGATAGACCTGGACCAAGATTCCCAGGAACACGTCAATCTCGGGGATGATCTCCTTTACCTCCTTCTTGGAGGAGCCGTTCTTGGCAGCCTTTGCGTCGGTGTCCACCTCCATCTCAGCGCCGGTAGCCCGGCCAAGCGTAACATCCTCTCGGCCAACCGCAGCTAAAAGGCCCTTTGCAATGCTGGCGGACGCCGAGGTGGCGGGGAATGTGTCGGCAATCGCCTGTGCAATGACATCGGGCGACAGGTGTTTGCGGATGAGGGAGATGGATCGAAGGGCGCGCAGGGAGAAGCGAGCGTCGAAGAGCGTAACCGCACGGTCAAGGAGAGCAAAGTTGGCCTTGATGTCTGCAAGGAGCAATGAAACAAAGTATGCGTCAGCAAACATACTCTCACTAGATATATGTTACCACTTTCGTGTTGTTTTGCTCACCTATTACAGCTTGCACAGCCGGGTCAACCTTTTCCTCCTCCTCGGTCTTATCCACGTCCATTGCCACGTCGCCTTCCGCATCGGTCGAGGGAGCAGGCTTCTTGGAGGATTTGGATGGAGGCACAACTACAGTCATACTCTCGTCGCCATCCTTGGCAGCTTTTCGTCCTTCATCTTAGCTTCCTTGATCTTCCTAATATCAATTTCGAGGGGGGGTTCGTTACCATTGTTGTGGGGTGTTTTGCTAGGCATGGCGGGCAGAATCTAAGCTGAGGATGCCGCGAAAAGTCTAATATGCCGCCCCTAGAGGTACTAGAGGGATACGAGGAATAGCGTGTCCGATTGATTCGAAAAAGGCGGCGTGGATAGACCACCTTTGTTGTTGGGTCCGTCAGACGTCAACGGTGCGTATGTGTCTGTCCACGGCACGAGGGCGGTACAGAGACAGAGACCGAGGCCAGCAATAGAACCAGAAGACTCGAGATCGTGGGGAGCTTCTGGGAAAGCTGGGAGAGTCGTGCTGCGAACGCTGAGGCTTGTTTGTTGTGAATCTCGGCGTCTGGAGCAGGTGGAAGGTTCGAAGCTTGGGGACGTGGGAGAAGTGCTGGATTACCTATGAGGGACAAGGCTAGCGATGTCGCGGTACCGGGAGTTTCGCAGCGCTGTGGGCGGGCGCAGAGGTAGCGTTGACTTACCTAATGCCATGCATCTCTGATAAGCCGTGCGAGCTGTGGGGCTGGCCACCACCTTAGTGACGTCTGCCATCCTGGTGCCTACAAGCACGAGAGTGGCCAGCAATAACTCGACATCGGCAGTGCATAGAACATCTCCCTGCCTGTACAAAGGTAATAATAGCAAACAAACAGCAAACATATCAAGGCAAAAAGATACTTATTATCAAGGTAAAAATGATGCTTCTTTCAATACAAGCAATTTTGCTGCGTTGCCCGTCCACTGCGAGCCAAGTCAAGCAAGGCTGCTGCGCTGCGGTCTCATTATTAAAGAACTCTAATTTCACGACAAGAGCTTTGCCACATATCGGATTCAATGCTGCAATTTGTGACTATTTGTTGGCTGCTAGCCTCTATCTATATCCTCAAGCCATATCCCTCTCCGTAGCGTTGAGACGAAAAATCACAATGGTTGCCCATATCCCACAGGACTAGCCAGACCTTGACATCCGGGAATGCTGACCCTTTTTGATGAAAAGCAAAGTAAAATAGTAGACGGCCACCTAGCCAGGTATTGTCCTTTCCTGAAACGCCGTTTCGTACCCATTCTCATTACCGTCCAATCTCAAAATTCAAGAACGTTTGCAGCAGCTGCAGCAGCTGAGCTAATAATTGCGCCCAAAATCTCATCGTGAAAATGACAACAGTTGCTCAAGATCCGTTACTCGCCCTTTCCGGGCATCACCTTGGCAGCTTGCACAGCACTCATCTTCGCAATCCAGCCCGTAGAAGGCTGAACTTTGCGTACCGTACGCAGCTCATCCGAAGAGTAGCCCGGAACACGGATGTTGTAGGTCCGCTCTAGTACGAGCTGGATATCACGTATCTCAAGCACTTTGGAGCCGCGTTCCTTGGAGTTTCTGCATGCCGAGTGCAGGACATTATCCACAAACGAATCGGCTAGGTTCAGAACGCTCTATCGCGACGGTTAGTCAGGTCCACAGCGCATTTACTTCATTGAAAGAATGGGTCCTCACCTCTTCTACTTCTGGGGTCAAGAGGTTGCCATCTTGGCCCTCTGCAGATCCTCCGCAAACTTGGCGTACAAGTTCATCCAGTTTTTTCTTACTAAGAACGTGGTCACCCTCGGCGTCGTGGTTGTATGCGGGTACTCTGGGAACTGCTGGTTGATTCATGACACCTCCCACCGTTCCTCCGCCTTGGGACATGGTTGGCCGTCCGGGAACGACGCCGCCGCCAATGGCCACTCCCTGAGGCACTGCAGTAGCCTTTTCTGGTAGCTGCTTGGGGATCGGCATTCTCGGCTGCACGGTAGGCTGCTGCTGCGTAGGGTGGGCGTGGGGATGGCCCTGCTGCAGTTGAGCTCCCGATACTCCCATATTTGGGTTGGTGGTGGTAGCCGTAACGGCAGCTGTGTTGACGTTCGCAGCCTGGTTAGGCAGCGGTGCGCTTCCAGGAGTGCTTCCAGCCGCTCTCTGGTTAGCGAGAGACATTGCTGCTGAGTGGCTGAGAGCTCGTGTTGGCTGTCCCGGGCCAGTGACGGGTGTTGCAGTTTGTGGGGTTGGTACTCGCGCTGCTGCTTGAGCAGGAGATGCAGTCTGTTGAGCAACCTGGGCCTGTGCAGCAGCCGAAGCGAGGGCGGTGTTGACTGGTGCGGGCCGCGGAGGTTCCGTCTTGACTTGCACCTGTGGCTGAGGTTGTCCTTGGGGCTGCCCTTGGGGTTGCACCTGTTGTTGCATCTGTGCCTGCTGCTGCTGTTGCTGCTGCTGTTGTTGTTGCTGCATCTGCATCTGCATCTGCTGCTGTGGTTGCTGTGGTTGCTGTGGTGCCTGCATCTGTTGTTGCATCTGCGGTTGCATCTGCGGTTGGCCTTGCATCTGCTGCTGCCCTGTGACGGCCGCGTTCGGAACGGGCCGTGCTTGCGGTGTAGGTGTAGGTGTAGAGGCAACGCCATTTGGACCTGGGACTCGATTGGCACCAGCCATCTGCTGCTGGTTTTTAGCTGCCTCTGCAGCGGCATTGCTGGCCATTTGTGCGGCGTTCTGGGGCTTGTTCACAGCTGCCGCCGCCGGAGAGGCAGCTGGCATGACTGGAGTAGCGTTGCCGGGCTGGGTTGCAGCATGAGCGGCACCGGCGGCACCAGCAGTCGCCTGATTGGCATGAGCCTGTGCTTGTTGAAGGGTTCCCTGCTGCTTTCGAACGCCTTCCACCCATTTGTGAGCTTCGGCATAGAGTTTCAGTTGTTGGTCTTTTCTCAACTGAATTTGGCGTTGCTCCTCCTCCTTGAGAGGGTTTCCCTGAGCTGCCCGGTCGGTTATCAGCTTCTCCCAGCTAGCTACCTTATTCTTGGTAGTTTCCATGGTCATGAGGGCCCGAGCATATCGTTCCTTCATTTCCTCGATCCACTTGGCAGCATCGACAGACTTGTCTGCAAGCTGCACCGGAGGCCGAAATGTCATCTTATTAACGTGTTGCATAAAGGCTTCGGGTATCTTGGGACGTTGTGCCGCCGCCGCCGCTGTGGCAGCGGCCGTTGCTGTGGCTGGTGCTTGGGCATTCTGTGCCTGACCAACCGCGCCAGTAGCCGTAGCTTCGTTGTTTCCTGCACCTGGCGGCTTTTGTTGCTGTGCTTGTGACTGAGCCTGTTGAGCCTGTTGTTGAGCCTGTTGTTGAGCCTGCTGCTGAGCCTGGGCCTGGGCTTGTGCTTGTGCTTGAGCCTGAGCCTGCTGTTGAGCCTGCTGTTGAGCCTGCTGTTGAGCCTGTTGCTGGGCCTGTTGCTGGGCCTGAGCCTGAGCCTGAGCCTGGGCTTGTGCCTGGGCTTGGGCTTGGGCTTGGGCTTGGGCTTGCAGAGCGGCATTCGGGGCTGATTGCGCCTGCGCCTGTGATTGTGCTACTGAGGGCCGGGCTTGAGGTTGCTGCTGTTGCTGTTGCTGCTGCTGCTGGGCAGCATGAGTCCTTCGCTGTTGAATCTTTGTAATCAACATCCTAGAGAACTCTATAATCTTCTGTCGAGCAGCAATTTGGTCCGAGCTGTTGTTTGGAGATCCATTCATCTTAGTCCAGAGGCCCCGCAATCCTTGCTCGTACTTGGTCTTCTCGTCATCGCTTAGATATGGGAGATTCTTGATCTGGCCGGGTTGGTACATTGGAGGCCGGTTTTGAGCAGCAGGAGCCTGTACGCCCTGAGGCTGGGGCTGGCCTTGCTGGGCCATTTGGCCCGGGGCGGTATTCATTGTCGTTCGCCGATCGGGTGCGCGCTAATACTCGGTGATGGGCTAGGCCTGGCAGCTGCAAAGCACAACACGACAAGTGGTACCGATGGAATAGATTGAAACGCAATGGCACTGCAATCAAATGAGATGAGGAAGCACCGGGTGGAAGACGCGTTGTGAAGTTGAAGGTTCGCTGAGAAGGCTATCACAGTTGCCTCGCGATGCGCCACCACAGCCAATCAAGTTCGCCCCAGCAACGGGTCATCGTTTGCATCGGGACGGAGCCGGGGCTTAACCGGTGCGCGAGACAATGTCATTATATAAGCGAATATAACTCTCTGCGGACGCCGCAATATACAGACTTTGGCGCACCGAATATTGAATGAACGAATTTATTTGCTGAGTATAAATAATGTAAATCTCAGCTTGAACAGCTATATTCAATGCGCAGTTTTCTCCCCAATGGCCTTTACCTGCGATTGTGTCTATTTTCAGCATTTAGTGCGTTTTACCGTATCAGATCAAAGCTCTGAAACTCGCATTTCGCCATGTATTTGAACTTGTCCTCAGAAGAATACTGAATGATTCTTTGTCTGCCGACTTGACAAAATTACATCCATTGAGCTTTTTGGTGCCACTCCCGATGACGAAGGGGAAGAGTAGCATGATGAATTAGCGCATATCATTCCGTGGAGAAGTCTCCTGAGAGCTGCATACATAAGGCACCAGACTGGAGATGTTTTCCGCGGCAGCTCCTCCTGCTTCCGTCGGCCCTCAGCTTGCTGACTTGTCTACTATGCCTGATTCAAGCAATAGTAGTTGACGCGAGGTGGACGAAACCCCATATCAACTCCACAGACATACTGCAGCATTGGATGCCGACTAGGTACTAGTCGTGGTGGCAGCTTACGAGGGGCGCTTGTTCGTAAAGCAAAGCAGAGATCAGCACCTATTGGGCATCTATGTTACGTGGTATGCCTCATATTAGGAGGCCTGTCGTGGCCAGTGCGTCTAAGTCTATATTCAAGCCTCTTCTCATGCAAACAAACTCTCCTAACTCCTGAAGAACGAGGGCCGGTCGGTGGCTTGCCAAACTCCCCTGAGTAAGCTGTGTTGTCGAGTCAAAGCGCATCTTGTCCGTCGTAGTACATGCACTGTCCACTAACACAGGCCAATGCCCCGAACAACGAATTGATGATGTTTGCAATTACTAGGTGCTCGCCATGGCCATCCAATCAAGCAGCCCTAGCTTTGGAGACCAAGCTGCTCCTATACCTGTCCAGGCACATACGATGCCCCGTTTATTTCGGAAGCATGAGGTGGCTGCATTGTTGCAGCTGGGGACAGTCGAAGCGCACCAGCCTCAGCACCAGATAACCAGACGTAATCTCATGTTGACCCAAAGGAGAGAGAACGAGACAGACATGGGGCCAAAAGAAGAGAAGGGGAAGAAAAAATCGCATCTTTTCCTGGCGGTTTCCACCGAAAGATGGAATGTTCTCTTCCGATGGAAGCAGGTTTGGGGAGCAGTCCAAGTGGGCAATAAGGCCACCACAGGCAATTCGTCGAAGCATTGCTGCCCAATGCGAGTGACGATCCCCTGTCGCGGTGGATCATGGTCAAGGTACGAAGCACGAGGACTCGGACATCCAGATGGAGCTGTCAGAACCGCCAGGATGCCGCGCCCTTGCATCCGACAGGAGGAGGGAGCGATTTGATGGCATTTTGTCGATGCGCCAAAACAAGGAGAAGGCCAAATCCAATCAATCATAAGATTCGCTGGCGGCCGCAGTTCTCAGCGCTGGCGTCGTGCCACACCATCCGCCTCGGAAGCTAGAGCAGCCACCGCACCAATCTGACCCAAATCCCACACGGGTTTCGTTTCGCAGTGCGTTATGCAGAATGCAAATTAATCTACATGAGCATTCTGGAATTGCCAGAGAAGACGCCGTCTCTGCGATAAGCTGGGGGGCACGTGCGAGCGAGGCGTTGTCGTACACCGGATTATGCCAGATGGGTAGATAGAGTACCTCATGTAGATACACCACAGTCTACACCAGATTGCTACGACAATGGGACTTGAAATCGGGCGTCATGCTTTAGCTGTATGGATGCCATGCATGGACCACCGTTGCAGGATCCCGCACCTCTCCAGATGCTGAAACAAGGTTCAGCAGCCCGTTGACCCGACGCTTCGGCTGATGCACATGGAGTTCCATGTCCTGCGTTTTAAAAGGGCCTCGCCCATCCATTGATTTCCGTCCGCAGCGCCTCGGCCAGCCATTCACGGCCCGTCATTCGCCTGTCGCCTGCAGCTCTCGCAAAAAAGTTGGTCTGCAGCATCCAGGCAGCAGATCGCAGATCCGCCCAGGGCTGAATTTGGCCCTTTTGTTTTGGTTCTTTACATCACACCTTCTTCCTTTGTATATCCTCTTCTGTGCGCCTGGTGCCTCTCACACTCTCCTCTCTTCCTCTCCTCTCCTCTCCTCTCTCCTCTCCTCCCCCTTGAATCGCTCTCATCTCCTGCCTACACCTCCCTTTTTCCTCTCCCTCGTTTTAGCCTCCAACAAGCTACTGTACGAGTATAAGCCGTGTGGGTGCCATCAGGTGTCACCAACACGCCGACCAGCCCCAGGCCCTCCAGAAACATTATCATGCTCCCGAACACAGTCCGAGTCACTACTTCTCCGTGCTGGAGGTTCCTACTCTGGATCCTGACCCCTTGACGCATTTCGCCCTCTTCGCATCGACATCTACTGGCTATTATCTCTCTCGCTTTTTGCCTGTGTCTGTTTGTCGCCTCTCTCCACCAGATCCCCCCTCACAAATCGCCACGGGCCCCAGACTGCGCAATTACAAGGACAATCAATGTACGTGCCATGATTCCTGCTGTCTCTCCCCTGCCTCAATGCTGATGGTTGCAACCCCCGCGCAGCAACCTCTTGTTTTTTCCCTTTTTTTTTCTCATTCCAAGCGAAAACACCCCACGCAATTTCAAGACCCACGGCCAATTGATAGCAATTTCTCGCGACCCTGATCCGAGACACGAGGGTCATCGACGACCGACACAACGGACCACCCCGTGGCCAGATAAAAAGAAAGACAGACCCCCAGCGACTCATTCAGTCATACGTTTCACACGGATTGAAATTGCTCACCTACACCTTTCTGTTGCTTTAATTCCCTCGCCCTCATTGCGACCAGCCATGGCCCGACACAACAGAAGTTCCCAGAGGCGGTCATCAACGCCGAATTTAAAGCTCTCGCCAGCTCATGTGTCGGCGCTGCAGACCGCCGACCCAGCTTCACCGCCCGACACTCCCATCACCTCACCACACTTCCCTCGCAAGAATGCCCAGGCGGCATTTTATCTATTCACGAACCCCCTGGCCCAAGACCCGAACATCAGGCCATATGGAACTGGCCATCAGTTCAGCTATCGCCCGCTAGAGCAATTGAGTCCCCGATCGTCGTCGTCGTCAGAAGCTGATGAGGAGGACGCGAGCGATGATGAATCCTCCGACAGCGCTAGCGTTGTCAGCCTGCCAAACTCCTCGCGACGGTCGCGACATATCTCGACGGGAAAAAATGATTTTGATGAATTAGACGCATGTGCAGATGCGGATGCAGAGCCAGATCTGGACTCAGCCAGCTCCGAATCTGAATCTGAATCTGAATCTGAAGCGGAGCCAGACAAGCCTAAGCGAACAGGATCCGCGCACGGTCCCGCGACAAGCACCCATGACAGCTGTGGCTTTACGATTGAGGATGTCGATCCCATGGACAGCGAGTGCGATGGTCTGGATGTCCTCTATCCCATTGAAATCGAGTCCGACATCGAGTCTACTAGCAGTAGATCCACGTCTCGGCATAGGGATTTGGACAAGGACATGATGCAAGACCTCGAGAACCTCAACTGCAGCAACGAAGCATCCGATGATGAGGCGGAGCCCGAAGAAGAAGATGATGCGGAGTCGGAGTTCATGAGGAGGCAGCAGGAGCTGAAACGCATCCGGAGAGTGAGCATGTCGAGCAGCTTCGGCAAGAGGACGCACAGCGAGCTAAGTGACTCGGATGACAACGACTGTGCTCTCGATGTCAACGAAGCTGGTTCCAGTGCTCGTCGCTTTCACAAAAGAGTCCACCGCGGAAGCTTGCTCTTCCAGGATCCTCCCGCACCTCGAATTGACGAGCTGGAAGAACCCAACTCAGATGAGGATGAATACGTCAAGGAGATTCGTATCGTACGAGGTTTACCATACTCTTCAGCTGAGGTAATGGATACCGACTCGAACTAAAGAGAAGGGCAGAAGGAGAAGCAACAAGAAACAAAAAAAAATTAATTCTCATCCAACCAAAAAAAAATCGCAGCTTGGGCTGTTAAGGGGGATATGTTACAAAGCAGTTACGCGATGACGAACGATGTTACGATAAAATTAGAGGAGGCCATCGAAGCCTCAAAGCGAAGATACTACCGGACACTGACATTGATATATACTTATACGGCGCAACTATCTTGCAATCTGAACCATTGGATATCTTTTACCTGGGTTGGAGATGCGACAAAAAGACATGTATCCAGCCGAGGTGAACCCATTGCAATAAGACCCCTTTTGCATCGTCTTTGGTTTATATTTCAGCAAAGACCGGAACGGGGTTTCTTCCTTCGATACCTTTTAGATCATTGAGCCTGCATGAGTCGTTTTGTTTTCATTTTTAGACGAGCGAATATGTGGCGGTAGAGTGTTTTGATATTTTGCAGTTGATACTTGCAGACATTTGTAGAAGAAATCTCAGAGTTGATAGACAATAGAAGGACATTCCTGCCGTAAGCTGTTGTTTCAATGCTTTATATCACCTCGTCAATCATGAATCCATGGATGTTTAGCTTGAGTGGAACACAGTAGATGAGCCCCGCTGTGGACCGCCGTTGAAGCTCAAAAGCCACCTCAGATCTTGGTGGGGTGGCGCCGGCATGTGCTAAACATCAAATACTAACATCAACCTCGTGCCATCAAAACATTACCCGACTCAACGGTCTCCATAGCTATATCCTGCGCTCTGCGGACTCTCAATTTCCTGCATCACTTGGTTTCCACTACAACTCTTCGGAGCAAAGACGAATACACCATTTGATTGCTCCAATTCCTCTAGACGCGTGCCGAGATCTCACATCAACTCATGGACTCGTCATTGCTATCAGCTCACCTCGAGCAAATACAAAGCTCCTGTCAGGGAATTGACTCCCTTCCGTAAGACACAGTGTCGCACCCAAAGACGATAAGAGCTTCAAGTTGACAGCCCGGCAGTTTCCCACCTCCGAAAATCTTCACCAACGCCCTACTATCAAATCACGACATCACAGCCTTGATTCGAGATACCGAGGCCCACGAACGCGCTCTGTTTTCCGTCCCCCCACCGCCCCCTGCCACAGCCGCCGCGACCAAACCCTCAAAATCCGCCGAGAGCGAAATCAAGCCCAAGAACCGCCGACAAACAGTCTTCAATGTCGCTTCGGGAGAGGTAACGACGGGCCCTACAACCCGCGGCGCGCCACATCGACGTACCGCGGTGGCTGCCGTGCTGGGCGGCGAGATGCATGACCAGCTGCGGCGTGGGGAAACAAATCGAAAAGGGGATCTAGATGTCGAGGTATTGCTCCGCGGTGCCGAAAAGCTGTGCGGCGTGTACGAGCTGCCGGGAGCGCGCGAGCGGATCACGGCGTTGCGGGCGAGGCATCGGAATGGGAAAAACACAATGGCTTATTACGAGGCCAAGGTGGCGGAACAGGCTGAGCAGCTGGCAAGCATGAACAAGGACTGGATGGATCAGGGTGAGGACAAGGGGAAAGGACAGGATGAGCCGCAGGACGTGGGCGGGGATGAGTGGACGGAGGATGATTTGAGGAGGGAAGAGGAAGAGACGAGGCAAATGGAGGCAAAGAAGAGGGAGCTGCAAGCCAGACTGAAGTCTATGGAGAAGGATCTCGGAGCTCTGAGAAACATGTACTCGTAGGAGGCGTGATGAGTACTAGTAGACGCATTAGCAGGCAGTGAGAAATAATGATACCCCCTTGTATGAGCATGATATTGAAATAGTCTTCACAAAGCTATAGATATCCCCTCTCTATCCCTGCCTATATATGTGTGTGCTCACCAGCAAAACAGAAATAACCAAAGTCATTACCCTTGAATCTCCGTCTTCTCCTTAGCCTCTTTCGTCTTATACAGCTGCTCAAAAATGGCCGTCACATCATCAGCCCCCTCCACCACAAACTCATCATCAATAAAGATCTTGGGCACGCCCTTCATCCCCAACCTCTCCATCTCCTCCACCTCCCGATCAACCTCCTCCCCACCGCTCCCATCCTCGAGCCACCTCCGCGCCACATCCCGCTCAATGCCCGCCCTCTCCGCCGCGCCGCTCAAGTCGTCAAAGCTCGTAATGTCGCCGCCCTGCTCAAAGAACATCTTCATCATCTCCGTCTGCACTTTATCCTCCAGCTCCCACCCGCCCAGCTCGCGGCCTAGGTGCGACAGCCGGTGCGAGTCGCGCGTGTTGCCGATGCGGCCCGCGAAGGTGAAGCCGAAGCCCTCTTGGTCGCCGAGCTGCGCCATCCGCGCGCGCTTGGCGACTAGGCGGTCGGCGCCGAAGCGCTGCACGGCGATGTCCTGCACTGAGGTCGATTGGCCCTGCGGGATGGACTTGTCGAGCTGGAAGGCGTGCCAGCGGATGGTGAAGGTGGAGGATGAGGCGTTGGGCACGGTCTTCTTGAAGAGAGTGATGGCGCGGTCGATGCGGGCGCGCGCTAGGTAGCAGAAGGGGCAGACGGTGTCGGAAATGATTTTGATGTCGTAGTTTGCCATTGTGTTCTTTCTTTTGGTTGGGTATGTCTTTTGTTGTACTTGTAATCAAATTGGGGGAGATGGTGTTGAGAATTGACTCTTGTCTTGGTATATAGGGAGGTGCTGGCTGCTCTCAAACTGAACTCGTCGATACAAATCTTCGCCCTTATATAACATTTTATGCATCCTATTCTACAAGGGATAAAAAAAGCCTAAACGAGGCTGTGTTTTGCTTTTATTCTCGATTGCGCGTTCGACTCCTTCATGGCGGCGGAAGTCCCTTGATGTCGGCGGAAGTCCGCCGTAGGCAGCGACCAAACAGCAAAAATCCTGAGCGAGAAATAGGGGCGTATTCTACACAGCTCGTCCATTAGTTGCGGAGTGGCACGGCTGGCATTATAAATAAATCATATGTATAGGTACAATATTAAAACTAAGATAGTTTCATAGTGAGGCTGCCTAAATAACTCCGTGTAGAATCATCGCCGTCTAGTGGTTCTGGGGTATCATTTCCTTCTATCCGTTGTGTCCAAAGCATCGTCTTCAAATATGTCATAAGAGCCTCCGCTACCGGCACTTGGCCCTTGTCATATACTGTCGGCATCAAGCGCTCCTCTCCCTTCTTTGCCTCTCCGGCCTATAAGGCTCATGCCGCCGTTTCCGTCTATCTTCTCGGTAAGGCTGAGCGGGCCCGGGCCGGTAGTAATCTCCTCTGGGCCGGTCCAGGCCGCGCTGTGTCAGGGATGCACGCTCACACCGCCCGTGTCCCGGCTCAGGGGCCGAAGAAGAAGCAGATGACGAATCCCTAGGTACAACTGGGTCATACTGTACTGCTCGATCCCAGTCTTCTAGCCTTGTAAATGGGCTCCTAAGCCATGACCGAAGCTCGTGTAAAAACAGCCGTGCGTTGTCTCGGCCAAGAAACTCTGACAGCATGTCCTCTGCCTGGCCGGCACTGCCCATAATATCCACAGTCTTCAAGATTGCAATCAAGTACTCCAGCAAGAACTCGGCGTTGTTTGCTCTTCGCCGCGCCTGGGCTTGATTTCCATCTCCTGGTCGAGCCGTAGACGAGGAAGAGCCAGGTTCATCAGCATTGAGAAACGAGAATACTCGCAGTTCGCGGCGAATCCACATTCGTGCACGGGAAACAAGAGCTTCGTCGGTGCAGAACAGTCTCGGTGTCAGTTCTCGGTAAAGAGAAAGTCGGTTTGAACCGACATGCTTTGAGAATCTCTTGTGTAGATAAACATCGCGCCGGTGTGCTTGGATTCTTTCAGCATCCAGATCATCGGCCGTAATCCTGGGAATCCTCGCTGTCCTCCTTCGAGGACGAAGAAATGACGATCGGTGAGAGTATGTCCGTGTTGAAGATGGTTGTTCAGGTCGCTGTGGCTTGGGCTCAATGACGGTCGTTTCGCGACTTTCAGGGGGTCCTCGGTGCACCTTGGTAACTTCTCTCTTACACAAAGGGCACAGAGGTTTATCATAGAGCCAGTTCAATACGCAAACATAGTCAAAACTGTCGTGTCCACAGGGAACCAGTTCGCAAGCATCGCTAACAGCGTCTAAGCAGATGACGCAGCAGTTGCCATCGCCCAGCTGCTCTCTTGCAGCCACTTCCTGCAAGGTGTTCTGGAGGACTTTGCGCTGTAGTTCATCATTCTCATCAGCCGGTCCGCTTTCCATGGAGGCAGCGCGACGATATTGAGGCTGTCTGGAAAATGCTGCCAAAGAGCGTGGCGAGGATGCAAAAAAGACAAGATGCGAGACATCGATGATGTTGCGGAATCGCTGGATTTCGATTGGCGGGGCGCAGTAGCCCAGCTAGCACAGGGCGTTTAAGCGCCACAGGTGTCGTGATTGGCGCTTCCACAGGGGGGGGCTTTCAGTGGAGTCAGCCTGTAGTGTTTAAGTGCTTCTGCAAGACGCGCTTTTGTGCTAAATTGATGACAAGCAGCGCGCTGCCATTCGCGACTTGCAGTTCCCCACATGACGCTTTTCAACAAAGGAGCTTTCCAGTCTCTCCAACTGCTTCCCTGTCTGCCTCCCTCTTTCGTTCGGTCATTGACAATTTGTTTTCTTTTGGGGCAAAAGATATGTCACTTGTGTTACTATAATCCATCACCTCCCACTCCAGTTGGTGTATACGTTCTCTTGAATTTCCACTACCGAGACTACCATGGACGAGAACCTAAAGAAAGAGTACGAAGCTAGAGCTCAGAAAGTGCGAGCAGACCTGAAGCAATGGGAGGCAGACTGGGCAAAGTCACATGGCGGGAAGAAGCCGGGGAGAGAGGACATCAAGAATACTCCCATCATAGGTGCGTTTACAGCTCGACAATCCTTCAATATGAATTGAGGTCGCTAATCCTGCAAAAGCCCAGAAATACAAAGACTATAATAAGCTCCGCGATATAATAGCTGGGAAATTAGTCCCTCCTCCAGACACCTCTATATCCAAGCAGAAACACGAGAAGCGTATATCGGACGGCGCACCAGTTGGAACTCCTATGAAGCGAGCAAAGCATGCCGAGACCCCTTCGAAGCGATTGGCTCCAAACGGCGAGGAATATATGAACAGTCCGGCCATCTCTAGAAAGCTATTTAGCCCAGCGCCAGTAACGTCCATTGGACCGACACCTCAACGGGATGGGAAAGTACTTGGTTTATTTGATTTACTGGTGGAAAGGGAGTTCAAAAGCCCAATGAAGGGGGCGAGCAACACAACCAGTTCCCTGGCAACCCCCAGTAAGCACAGAAGCAGCTTATATGAGGATGCTGCAGCCAACCTTGGCCGTACTCCAACCTCCACGAGCAAACGAAGACTGTTTTCAACACCAATGAAGAAGAGAGATGGGCAAAATACGGTCGGAACGCCTTCGTCCGTATCGAAACTGCAATTCGACACTCCTGCGTTTCTAAAGAGACATTCACTCCCGACACTAGACGAAAACACAACGTTTGATGCCCCACCTCTAAGGCTACCGCGGAAGTCTTTGGTTCGTGGTTTGAGCGAAATAGTAGCCAGCCTTCGGAAAGTCGAAGAAGATGTGCTGGACGATGATCTCGAGGCGCTACGTGAGGCTGAGGCCGACGCTGAAGCAGAATCCAGAGGTCCAATTCAGCTTCATGTTAAGCCGCAAAAGCAAGAACCAAAGCAAGACATACTGGAACCGGATAGCCAAGCTAAACAGCTGCCATTGGGTGGATTTGATGATGAAGGAATGTACGACAGCCCTACAGAAGACGCTATAGACCGGGACGGGCGACCTTTGAAGGTATTCAAGAAGAAGGGCCAGAAGCGAACAACACGACGAGTCAACATGAGGCCAGTTCGAACCAAACGGCCGACGAACGTGGCAGAGGGCAATGAAAGCGGTGCGGAGGGGGACGAAGACGATACCGTTGCAGAAACACAGACTCAGACGGGCAGGTCAGATATCGCAGGCGAATCTGACGGCGAGTTTATAGACGGAGACGAAGACGATACCCCACACACAAAGGCTAAAAAGCCCGCCAAGGAGGAAGGAGTGGTAAAGAAGACGACCCGCAAGGTGAACCAGCTGGCACATGCAAACTTTCACAGGCTGAAGCTGCGTAACCATGGTGCCAAGGGCGGTCCAGGCTATAACAGCCGATTCAGAAGAAGGAGATGAAGCTGCAGGGAGAATGGGTGAGCAATATTTGGGATCAAACGGAAGAGTAAGATATATTATGACATGGGTTGTGGCTGGAAATGCATACCGGGCGTTCTTCAGGATGGAATCAGTAAATACGCTTGGGAGATGTTGGAATCAAGAGCGATATGTTTGTGTTTAGACGACCTATGTTGGCCTTTAGTAATCCTATTAGATAACGGATGAAGTCAAATCCTGACAATCAAGGCTAGCCTTCGCCAATCGAGTGTGAAGTTGTTGTCTTCTACTTCTTATTATAACAATCGGACGCCGAGTCACTGGAGTGCTAAGTAGCTCCTCTCCCTGTAATAATCTAGATAATCTGTCTATCCATCATTCAGCTTATTGTGATGTTGCGAACAAAAGCCCAGATATCAATGTCTTTCCAGAATGGGTACTTAGAATGAATATACTTAAAGGTTCGGCTCTTTTCATTTAATTCTTTCTTTTGTTCTATATTGAGTTTCTTTATTCTTCTTTAGTCTCCCTCATTCTTTTTTCTTCGTACTCTTTTTTCCTTTTCTTGCAAACAAAGCCCACCACCCAAAGCGCTTAGGTCCCAAACTAGGCTATAATGCAACAAAGGCACTCTCTTCCTTTTCACACAAACACAATACTGCACCTCTTTGTTCTTAAGCGCTCCTTCGTTTTCTTTTGTGCTTTCTTTATTATCAGCTTCTTTTGATACAAGACTTTCTTCACAGCCGCTTTTCTTTTTTCTGCTTCGCTTACTCATGTTGCATTCTAAGCTGTGATAGCATCCTTTTCTTTCTTCCTAGTTTTGTACGGGTTCTTGTTCTTTGCCAGAGATCTCTGTATTTCTATCTTCTCTTCTCCCCTCTTTTTTGAATATGGTTCTCCTTGATCTGTCATCTCGCTAGAGCAGTTGGTAACCAGGCCGACCTGTTATTTCGACTCGCCTCTTGTCGCCTGCCACTCAACGCAGCTGGCTGGCACTGCTGCCAACAGCTGGCAAAATTCTGCTGTGCTACGAGCTCAATATAAATTCTTCTTCTATGCCCTTCTTCTCTGCTCAAACAAAATTACCCAGTCATCCTTTGTTTGTTTACATTTTTGCCCGCGCTCATTGTTGGTGGGATTTTTGATACAACTTTAGGAGTGCGATTCACGTTTTCTTCGTTTGCTTTCCGGGTTATTCGTTGGAGTTACTTGACGACATTTGGAGTTTTGTTTGATTTCATTGGGTCATCATCGCGTCTAGACCTTAATCGATTTACCTATTTGCTAATTGTCAACAAATTTTGCTGTCTTGAGTTGCTTTTGCTACGAAACAGGATGGAGGGCGACGTATCCTCTCAAGATCCTCGGGAATTCTTTGCTCTTACGACCACCAGCACAACAACAATCCGTTCATGGCGTGCTACCGTTATGAATCTCAACGAAACCGGGCGTCCATCAACACCATCTCCTAGCTCCAAGTCAGTACAGCATACAGAGTCAACGGAAGGATCTCTCGATCAACCCACGTCTAAATTCGCATCGCCAGCATCGTTACCTTCCACCATCAAAGATTCTGAGACAACCAATTCATTGTCGAACAGCCCCTGCAGTAGTATTCGCTCAGCGTTAATTAAGTCCTTCTCTTCAACCACTCCCTTGAGTGTTGATGTACCAGAATGCGTCTTAGTTGTACCAAAATCTTGCTATGAAGACTTTCCGCCTCCTGAAGACATGCCCATTTTGTCAGAGCGGAAGGCCATTCAAGCTCTGTCTCTAATCACGGCGGAACGCGGTCAAAGTTTCTCTGAGATACAGTTGGACGAGTTTGCGATATACATCGATAGGGACAAATTCCCAGAAGAGATGCGATCTTTGCATCAACTACATACCAAAATAGGACACAGCAGTTTCTATTTTGACGGCATTATCAGCATTGGCCATACCAAATTTTATGTGCGCCGTGTCCCTGTAGCTGCTGTTCCCATTGGCAACTACAACTCAATTTCAAAACATACCGTGCGAGACAATATCTGGCTTCAATCACCTTTGAGTCATAAAATGTCGCTATTTTACAAACTGGGGAAGCCAGCCAAGGAGTATGCAAGATTCTTCTACCCCTTTCTATGGGTAGCCGATTTGGCAAAGCATTTTGTAGACTTTCTCTGCATAATGGAGGAAAACAAACGCAGCGTCTCCATTCATCATTTTCGATCGACCTTTGCCGCATGGTTGAAGGAGAGCCACGGGAGATCGCCAGATTTTACTGAGTGGCTTAATCAATACCCGAGCGATGACTACCGAACTTCAATAGCCGCCAACATAGGATTCCTCCACAAAGAGACTTTGGGCGTGTTAGATCATCACAAGGCTTACTCTCATGCCATTTGGGCCGAGATTTGGGAATTTCAGGCGTTCAAGAGGAGTCCTCCGAAGATCGAGATTGCGAATCCCCCAACTATTGTCACGCAATATATTTACGACTGTTTCAAGCACCTTGCATTTGGAGATCGCCTTCAAGTTGTTCCTTTAAGCTTAAAGACCAAGACGCTCCGAAATGGCTTAATTCGACAAAGGCATTTGGAGTTTCCGTCAAAACTTCACCAGTCGACCAAACCACTCTCTACAGCTGCAAAGGCCCGCATTGCGAATATTCGGCCAGGCGATACAATATCAACTCATCGCGATGACGCTGCATCCGGCACATTGTGGAAACGAGAGCTATCTGAAGGTTTCGCTGATGTAGACCGATGGTTTGCACTAGTACAATCTGTTCATGTAAACAAGAAAGGGATGCGAACGTTTGATGTGATTTGGTACTACCAACCCGTGGACACTCTTTGTGGTCTGATGAAGTACCCGTGGAAAAATGAGCTCTTTCTCTCGGATCACTGTTCTTGCGCCGAGACGTCAAAGATTGACGAAAGCGAAGTACTCGGCGTTCATGATGTGGATTTCTGGGGTACATCTACCACAACTGCGGAACTCTTCTGTCGACAAACATATCTCCAAGAAAGCAGAAGGTGGGTGACTCTAGACGAAACTCATCTTCAATGCTGTCATACCTCGCCGTTCCCGTTGGAAAGCCATTCGTTGAAGGTTAAATCGGGAAATACATATCTGCTTCATTTGGACTTGGAGAGTTCCTTTTCGGAA
The DNA here is from genome assembly GCF_003025095.1 of Trichoderma harzianum CBS 226.95. Lineage (NCBI taxonomy): Eukaryota > Fungi > Ascomycota > Sordariomycetes > Hypocreales > Hypocreaceae > Trichoderma > Trichoderma harzianum. Next base: position 997,455 of record NW_020209253.1, on the reverse strand, counting down.
CCTTGTGAGTTCATAAGCTCTGTTGGAGCAGGTGGACGCAGAGTTTATCAATTCAGGAGACTGTTGCGCCGGCATCAAGTTGACCCAAATGCTCGGGATGCTCGGCCAAACGAGCTTATATACAGCGAGCAAACTTGCAAGGTCAGCAGAGATCAAATCCTGGGCCCATGTTCTGTAAGGTTCTTTCGAGATGGCGATAAGATTCCTACGCCGTATGACCATGACGGCACGGGAAATCTCTTTTATATCACGCACCATCAAATCACCGCTGACGGAGTCTGCATACCGCTAAAGGAATCTCCAATTTCCCTACATCAAGGCTTTGATCCACTCCAAGAGTTGCAAAAGCTTCGTGGACTCGATCTGTTCTGTGGAGGGGGCAATTTTGGCAGAGGCCTTGAAGACGGCGGAGGTATCGAGATGAAATGGGCAAACGATTATGACGCCAAAGCCATACATACGTACATGGCCAATGTCAAGAAGCCTGAGAACGTTCACCCTTTCCTCGGCTCAATTGATGACTTACAGCTCTCTGCTATCCAGGGCCAGTTTGCAGATAATGTGCCTCGTATTGGAGACGTTGACTTTGTGTCGGGCGGCAGCCCCTGTCCTGGCTTCTCTCGTTTAACCAACGACAAGACTACGGCAGCACAGCGGAAGAATCAGTCTCTTGTTGCGGCCTTTGCATCATTTGTGGATCTTTATCGGCCAAAATACGGCGTCCTGGAGAATGTACTGGGGATGATACACAAGAAGGAGAGCCGAGATCAAGATGTCTTCAGCCAGCTCATTTGCTCCTTAGTTGGCCTGGGCTACCAGACGCAGTTTTTCTTTTTGGATGCATCATCCTGCGGGTCTCCGCAACCCAGACCTCGCATATTTGTTGTCTTTGCCGCTCCAGGGCTTGAACTGCCAAGAAAGCCAGTGCAAACACATTCCCATCCCCCCAAAACTCGGGCGATTGGAATTGGATGGTTGCCCAATGGCCAGCACATGGCAACTCGAGAGATGCCTGCAGCTACTCCATTCAAGTACATCTCAGCAGAAGAAGCGACGGCCGACTTGCCACCCATTCACGATGCCAAGCCTGATATATGTATTTCCTATCCTGATCACCGCTCGACCTCCAGTCTAACGAAGATGATGCGGGCTCGAATCTCGGTCATCCCAGTGCGGCCGTGGGGTATGAGTTTTGCGCAAGCTTGGTACGGGGAGGACAAAGCAAAGGCCGGCTCGGGCACGATGACTGCCGCTGAGCGCGAGCTGTTTTCTGGGACGAGTGATGAGACAGACATATCAAAGCAGCCATTGTCGATGCAGCCCCAGTCAACTGCATACGGAAGAATGTTTCCAAATAGGCTGTTTAACACGGTCACGACCAGACCGACGACGAACGATGCAAAGAACGGGCGACTATTACATTGGCGAGAAAACAGACTTATAAGCGTCATGGAGGCACGCAGAGCGCAGGGTTTCCGCGATGAAGACGTTCTACTCGGCGATCCATTGGTGCAGTATAGAATCGTCGGCAACAGTGTTGCAAGGCAAGTTGCCGTTGCGCTTGGTGTAAAGTTTCGCGAAGCGTGGGTGACGAGTCTGAAGAGGAACAGGGAACTTGAGCGTGCAAGCAGCCGAGGTGCTGAAGTTGATGACTTTACAGAGGATCGGGTCACTTTCGAGACTATTGCGATAAATGATAGAAAGGGCACATCGGCAAAACAGTTCAAGGCCTTGACGATTAGAACACAGAGCACTAGGGGCTTGACATCGTCGATAAGTAGAGATGAGATGCGAGCAAGCGGCAGAAGGGTATCTACACAGGTCCAAGAGACGCCTGCGAGGAATAAACGTTCACGTTCGACTAGCTTAGTTGTGGAGATACCCCAGTTTTCGAAAAGAAGAAAGCTGAATACGATCTGAATATTATGTGCTGGTTATTTTCTATGTAGCTTGGCGTTGGAGAATTCTGCGGTAGAGAGTTGATGAATTAATTTAGGGATATACTTTCAGGTAGCTGCTGAGGGTAACATGTACACGTCTGTATCGCACAATACGAATAATTAAGCAAAGACTCACATCTCTCCAATTATGAACGACGGAATATTCTGAACCATATGTGCTATAGCCATCACAAGCATGTTGTTGCAGGGTAATTACGAGCCGATTCAAAACACCAAACATTGATTGTACTATACAGTACAGTATGAACCTCTCGGCATCCTTTATCCTTGAGAGTATTGCCTAAATAGAATCCTTGTCCCACAAAAAACGACCTGTCAACTTGACAAACTGGATGAGATCTACGGGAATACCTCGACACGATGTGCATCGGGAAATGCTCATTTACGAGGTTGTCATTTAGCCTTGTCTGGGTTACTAAGCGCTTGGAGAGGGAGCAAGCATCAGACAAGGATGTCTGTAATTAAAGTACCGCGTGAGTAGCCTTGCCGTATTTCATCAGAGACAAGCTTACTTGTACATACATACAGAACGATACTTGTTCGTGTATGAGTGGTACACGAAGGATGCGGGCTCTCACCGGCATATCATTTTCTTACTCGTGCGTGTACAGAGTCTACGTGGTTGCATTTCTAAGCCAGTCATGTAAGACTGACCGACTCCAAACATCGTCAACATGCCCGCCAAGGGATCCTGATCATTACCGACGACGCCACGAACAACTGCATGCACGGCTCGTCCCCCTGGTAAGCAAGCCATGGGCTATTTTATTTTAAGGCACAGCCAGCCACGACTCCGAGCATCGAACCCGAGAAACCGGCTCTCGGCTCTCAAACGGGCGAAGAAAAAAGGACCGAAACTGAAGCAAGCTCTCGAGGGACGATCGACGAACGACTTGTTTCGGACGATGGCCATCTCCTTCACGGGCTTTCGTCTCATCTGCCAGTGCACTGCATGTTGAGCTAACCTCGGCGCTGCTTTGTCAATTTCCCCATCGGGGATGCTTTCGCGCTGGGATCTGGTGCTAGCTCTGACGTATCGACAGGACACCTGGTCAAACATGCGGCGGGTTGGCGATATTACCGAAGCCGTGTCTCCATATTGGACGGCAAGCAAATAGTTTCTGCTATACGCCTGGCGCGCTACATGTCTTGGCAGCCAGCCGAATAACCAAGGACGGAGGAGCATGAAGCAAAGGATGAGAAGCAAGAACAAAGAGACAGAGACAGATAAGGCAGCGAAACAGCACCTGCGAGTAGGAGCAAAAGCTACGGTGCTTACTTGGGCACTACTAACCCTCGCATGCACACACACATGGTGATTTGCAACACGCATGTCCGCATTGCATGTGCGTCCCGGACTGATGGGTAAGCTAAGCTGAGGTCTCTGCCCCTGCCCCTGCCCCTTGTCCCTTGTCCCTGTCGCTTCAGAGCTCAATCTGCGACCTCTAGCAGGAAAAAGCAATGACGGGGGTGGTCACGCATGCAAAAACTAGAAATGTCAACTCCATGGGGTAATTTGACGCGGGCCTGGGCACGAATCGGCGCCATCCTCGGTGTTGCGAGCGATGTGACTGGACATATTCAGGCTCCGCGCGACATGCCAGTACCAGTACAGCTTCACATGCTTTCTTCTTCTTTTTCTTTCCGTCTTTTTTCTTACTGTATATCGTCTTTTCGTGAATATTACCTAGCACTTATTAGCCGGCCGGTCCCGCAACGAAGAGATCCCGTCTTGTCCCCCCTGTTTGCGCCGGCGAATTGCGGAAAGTCCCTTGAGCCAACTTTTGGGGCGAGTTTCACCGAGGGCGGCACACGGGCTGTAGCTTGAAAGAGGCTGTGATTTTCTGTTACCCCTCACGACAACTTTATATGCCGCGTCGCACGAACGGTGTGTCTGAAGGAAGATGCTACCCAGGAGTGGTAGTTAATATCCTCTGGGCATGATGGTGTGCCCGGAGCAATACGACCTTGTTTGTGTGTGCAAAGTACTTTGAATACGTACTCCGGGCTCGGGATACAGATTTGAAGACTACAAAATGCTACTCTATCCGTGAACAAGTACTGTAATAAGTTGTGTCTAATAGAAAACAGAAATGGAAATCCTTAGTAGCTAAAGTGGGCGCCGGATCCGTGAGGACCCGGTGGCCGAAAGTATTGCAATCCCGCCGCCACGTGGGCGACACGGACCGGCATCGGCCTAGAAAAAAAGACAAAGAACAAGGCTATATCCGTCGGTGCGAGAAGGGGAAAAGGGAAGCCTGGCTCTTTGTGCGATTATTCCATGTTACTACCTGGTTGTACTCGTACAGTAATACTCGTAGATGACTGCCGCTAGTACTGTAGCAAACTCGTACAAGTAAGACGAAAACGAAGATGGCTTCATCGTGCCACCCCGGCCTGGCCCCATGTCAGGAACCCGAGTCGTGGTTGGCAAGCGAGCGCGCAAATCGACGTCGCCAAGTTTCCGAAAGTACCGACAGGGAGCGGAAACTACATGTACCTGACAAACCACAGGGAACCTGGCAGTGCTAATATCACAGCGCCTTGAGATGCAATTTTGTTGCCTGCATGTCAGTCAGGCTTCAAGAGGCCGCTTCTCTATGATGCCATCGGGCTGCAAGTGCATGTATACGAAGTACCCAGGTACGTAGCCGCGACAGGGGAGACAAAGATGGCATTTCGTGTATTCGATATTCTCCATTTGGTAGTCTGCATCGGTACTGCTCAGGCACTCGGAGGTACATGTGCTTGTTTTTGTTTGCTCCCCGGTCCCTCTATTTAGTCGTCTTACTGTATCACTTTAGCCTCGACTTTGGCTGTAGCTTTGCATCATCTGCTGACTTGATAGCTGCACGTACGAGTGGCAGCTTTAGTAGAAAAAGGACTTGGAACGTGGTAGAATCCTTAGTACCTTTGTACCTTATTTTGAGCTGGATATTAGCCGGCTAGATCTGCAGGTACGGGGTTTCTGTTACCGAAGGAGCGCCTGCCAGGCGTGCATGTGAGCTTCAGGCTATTGCATGGTTGACAGAGAGCCGCTACTTTAGAACACATGCACATCACGCGCTGCAGACAAGTACCGGCCAAGACCCTTCTTGTTGTTGCCTGAGGCGGAGAAAGTCGAGGAACACCGCAGAGAGAGTGTCGCAGCTCTTTTTCTCTCCCCATCTCCTCTCCCTCCTTTCTGTTTTCTGGGTTTGACTAGGGCCTGACTGAAGGCAAACACAAACACTTCCCAACGGCTCCTCTGCCTGCTTCTCCAAAAGATTGCCACAAATAACAAGTACAGAACAGACGGCGCACGAGACAGTCTCCAAAAAAAAGACGAAAAGATGGGGGCGATGGAGCCACGCTTTTGAAACCGGCAACGATTCGGGCATGGCCGACACCTCAATGCGTCGGATCGCTCTTCTTACGCCCAGAGAAGCAACGAGCACTTGTTCGTAGCACGAGCACTACTGCTAGCACCATGTGCGGGTACCATACGGAATGAAGTACCGAGTAGGCATTCATTTTACTTCCAAGTTGCTATTGAGAAGCTACAATACTCCGTACGGAAGAAAAGAACTAGCCATGTCACTCTAAAGTATTCTGTCCGCCGAAAGAAAGCTCGATACTATTACTGTCCGATGCCAAGCGTTGGGATGGAATCAAGACTTGGGGAGCCAACTGTGATCCAAAAGGCTTACACATGGGCCAGTAGCAGGGGCCCGATGCCTCCCGATGAGCCTCGAATCTTGTGAGCACTGCTCGACTGCTGCACACGGACAAGGCGAAAGTGAATCAATGCGACAATCAACTTTCTACTCGTACAAGCACAGCCTTTGATCGTGGGAAATACTCTTTGTGGCCTTCCGAACCCGACTCCGCATTGTATGGGGCAGTTAGTTGCAGGGTCTTGCTGGACCAACGGCAACTAACACTAACCTTTGGCCCTCCACTTCCTTTTCTTTCTGGAATCTGGCAAGGAACGTTTGGTACGGCGACCGGGACCTCGGGAGTAAGGAGACAGTCGCACCGTATTGCCACTAAGGCTGGCTGTACGAGTTTGGCCATCTGGCTAAAAGCATGTTGCCGGCACAGTTTCGCCTCGCACGGAGTTAATGCAGCCCGATGGAGTCGAGCTCTCTTACAGGCATGCCATGCCATGCTTCTGCCACTTCCTGTTTTTTTGCTTGCCCGTGCGTTTTGTGCGTTTTCCCGTGCCTGAGCTGGGCGGACCCCCCGGCTTCTGCCTCTTGGCCGCAGCAACTTTACTCATTGCCGTGCCCTCGCTTGCTGGTTAAACGTGTTGAATGATTACTCGATCATGCATGGCGGCTCATGAAACTCGAATCTTCTTCCAGCTACAACAAAGTATGGAGAACCGGCTGCCCTCTCATTAAATAGGGTTCAATGCAATGGCCAGATTTACCTTGGTTGGGCAAAGACGACCAAGGAGAGTTTGAGCGAAACCACACTCTGGCGCCTTTAGAGGCCGGAACGGTCCCCTACTCGGCCGTACCACCTGGGCTGGAGCAGCACAACGGTCGGTGCCGTTGTCGTGCGTCGGGCATGTGAGAGGGAACAATTACTCGCCAGAAAGGCATTGTGGAATGGGTAGAGGGGAGGAGGTTAGGTTGATGCCGGATGAGATGTCGACAGCATCGAGTATGGAGCACCAAGTCCGAGAATGGAGTGCGAGAATGGAGCACGCACATGCTGTGCCATTTGTGGGAGCTCACGCACACCATCCTGTATCCCGTCTTGAGATTCCATTGCAGGAACAAGGACCGGCTGTCGCCGCCTTGCAAGTGAGCCGGGCTGCGCCTTCTTTCCAAGCCCGGTCGGTTGATTTCGATCCGATGAGTTCGTCCTGCAAGACTGCTACTGCCGTAACTGGCCATGACCAGCATGGGTATCACCTCTCATGCAGCATCATCACTCGTGCTATACAGCAAGGCAAAGACAAGGCAAGGCAAGGCGAGGCAGGCCAGGGCCAGGATACTGCCGTCATCGTTGGCCTTGAGCTTGACAAGAAATCGAGTCGCACAAAGTACCTGCCAGGTACCCACGTCGTACCACATTCAACTTGTCGCTGCTGCGGCTTGTTTTATGGCTTGCTGCTTGTGCTTGTGGTCTCCACTGCAAGCGCCCAGACCCCGTCCCTAATCAATCAAGACTGCCGGCCCTGCTCGCACCAAAATAGCGAGCCTCCTTCAATCGAAAGGCACCGGCATCTCATTTTCTTTTTCTGCCAGTTGCTCCTGGAGAGCTCCCCAAGCTTACCGGGATCCCGTCACTCCTCTTTTTCCTTTTTCTACTTCGTCCCATCCATTCCCGTCTCTCTCTTTCTCTTCCATTGTCACATCCAACGCATTGGGCCTCGCCGGCTTCGACGGAATTGACCTCTGTTGCTTTTCTTCTAGGCCTTGGCTACTTCTTCCAGCACCCAAGCTGTCGACTCAGTTTTTTATTTTTACTTTTAATTTTTCCCGTCAACTCTCCAGGTCACGAGATTGCCGTTTTCGACGCTTCTCACACAACCCCACACACTACGCGAGACGGGGCCCTGGACGTGTGTTTGAGAAGTCTGTTTCTGTATTGAGTATCCAAGAGACCGTGTCTCAGAACAAGAGTGAGACCCAACGAAGCGGCGAAACCTGAACGGCCCTGCAGCTGGACGCACTGGGTGGCGACTGCGACTTACATCGACGCTGGCCGGGCGCTTTTTTTTTATGACCAGTTACCAATATTACAGCCTTACAAAGCACCAACGACAAGCATTGGAATTATTCATCCTGACCAGGGCCTCACCATCGAATTCTCGGGTGCGGCGATACACAAATTGCACAACGAGTACGCAAAAGGGCAGTCGACGACGAGCAGCCAGCGCAACTCCTTATCCGCACAACGCATTAGGCTCACGCGCAGGTCGTTGGGAATTCCTTGCAGACGCACCCGCAACGCTCATCTGTCACCAGCGCTGCTGCATATAATCGTGGGATACTTGCTCTACAACCATAGGCCATTTCTCACGGCTTGGGCCTTGGACGTTTTCCGCGTGGACCGCCTCTTTTTCCGTCTTCACTTTCGCCGCTCGATATCATAGTACAGCTCAACCGCGTGCGCCATGACATATATTGTAAGTCGTTTGATATCCGCATCCCAATGTCTCTGCTGCACATCACATGCATCAATCCTTCTCGCTTCCCTGCAATGCCACTTATTCACTCCCCTCTCTCTCATGCATGTTGCATGCACTCCTCACCCATGCAGCATGTACATATGCGCGACCCAACTGCAAAGCTGCATTCATTCTGCACGCTTCTCCAATAGCACCGCACCACATTCGGCACCCAACAGGTTGGCGGCTGGCATGGGCTCAGTTTCCCTTTTCTTGTTTTCGTTGCTTTTTTTCCCTGCTTCCCTTTTCCCTCTCCTTGCATTGGCTGCTTAGTTAGGCTGCCTTCTCTTCCCTTTACTTGGAGCTCCGCACCATGGCTTCGTGTTGGCGATAGGTTGTGCGTGTGCCGTCGAAAACCTTCATCATTTGCCACCATAACCGCTTCCCACTGTCAGAGCAGCTGGAGTTACCACGTCATGTCTGTTGCATCTCTCTTCAAGGACGTGCACATATCTGCACACCGCTTTCAGGCAGCCTGCCCTTCCCTCTACCTGCATGGACTCTCCCACGGGTGCTGTCCATCCAGCTGGCAGTCTCGCTGGAGTCCGCCAAGAGAGCACAAACATTTGCCTCCAAATCCTTCTATACATGGATAGTTACCCCATTGGACGAGTGTCCTAATCTGTAGTACAGCTTTCCTTTAGACAAAAAGGAAGAAGGAAAAGAAAGAACGGGAGGAGAACCACCTGCGACACGCTTGGTCGAGGCTCAAATGGCACAAGCATTCCTGTGCGTGCTGTTGTTCCGCACGCCTCTGAGCCATGCTTGATAAGGGATTGAAGGGGTACCCTTCTCAGCAATCTTCTTAACTTCACTGCGGCCCTTCATTTCATAGCAACTGCCATTCACTGAATTTTGTCCTCGTATTGATACACCCCTTCAAAAAGGCACAGTTACCCCTTCATGGTGGTAATTACTGCTTCACCCATTTTCTTACCTATCCTAACCACGGACTCATTTACTCATACCCACGGCACCTATTGGCTCACCATGGACCCCACGCGCATGCTAACCCTTCATCTGCAGCTATGTCTGGCCCATTACTGTGACATCCATGGGCCAACTCCCCTGATGGTCACCGAGGGTCTGGCAGCACCCTGTAGCGTCTGCCACGATGGTTCAGCCGCAGCAAGCGACAAGCCCCCACGCTCCGCTCCAGCTACATCGGAATCACAGCCTCGGGCGTCTTCAGCCGCTGTTACCGACGGTATTCGAGATTTGAGCTTATCACAAGATGGCCAGTCTCCTCGCCCAGCTTTGCGTCGATCTCCCGGCACCGGTGCCAGCACCGGTAATGACGGCACTTCAGTGAGCGGCCTCGACACACCTCCCGAGAGCCCGCGGCCCTTGTCGCAGCAGCCACGGCGAGACTCGAGTTACCGTAGGACTTATGACGAAACTGTAACCCGAAAACAAGGCCCTTGCGACAATTGCGCCATGACGTTGCCCCGCAGGCAGCAAAACGCAGCGGCAGCTGGGGAAGATGCCATTGATCCGCGATCACCAACCTTGCGTACCCGTGCGCCAGCTGAGCGTGTCTTTCTCCCTGTCGACCCAGCCTCGCCCCCAAATTCGCAGTCATCTAGTGACACTGATGCGGATCACGAGCTTCCAAGGCAGCCTCGCAGTAGGAGAAATGTGTCGTCTGTGAGTTCTCGGACTACATCGTGCTCCAGCAACTCTGCGACCTCGGAGCGTCATCCCAGTCATGTGCACTACGTGGATTACACATCGACTCATGAACCAATCCTACCCGACTCCTTTTCTCTGATTCGTGCCTCTTGTCTGCGAGCTCTGTCTTTTGAAACTCTTCCACGAGCTCCTTCGACCGCCACCCCAGCCTCATCCCCCCAGCACCATGGCTCGCCATCCTTTGTCACCACACAAAGTGCCGGCTCAGCCGCGTCGGGTGGTGCCATCTTCTTTGGCGATTCGTTGGCTGGGTACACAACTGCTTACATCTTTCGAATCCCTGACGTCCACGCCCGAGGCCACAAACGAGTCTATGCCTTCTTAGCTCTCAGCACCCACAAGGAGAGACTGGCCATGAAAACATTTGCCGGCGTTTCCTCTGCCTTTCGGGAGCTTGCTACTTGGATCCAAACGCTTGCCGAATCCGAGGCTGAGCGCACTGCAGAATCTTCCCCTATTGGCAGCGTCTTGCAGAGTGGTGGACCTGCCAGCCATGTGGCATCATCGTCCACCATCGACGCACCGAATGTAGACCGCAGCGGCAGTAGCTTTCTGACCGGAGGCAGCGGCTTCACCAGACGCATGGGAGGCCCTGGCGGCGTCTCCTCACTCAAGGCCCGCGGCCTTGCGGAACTTGTCGGACAGCCAGACTTCTTCATCACCCTACACAAGAAATTCGTGCAGCTGTTGTTCGAAGTAGGCGTGTCCTTGAATTCATAAATGGAGCGAGGGCTCCACGCCTCTGCGCTGCGTAATCACCCAGGTCCCCCCACTTGTACAATGTTTTTCTTTCCAATAGTTTCTACTGATACCCGCCGAACGGCACTGCGAAGCATCATTCAGGGGGGATCCGGGGATTTACACGACTTGATTTATTCCGCAACTGTCTCACGAGGCACAATCTCGTGCTTTTTGATACCGTGTTCATTGTCAGCATAGCACCGGTGTTTGTCCTTTTCTTGTTTACACGAACTGAAACGAGACGTATTGAGTAATGGTAACGCGAGCAAGCTCGACCATAACATTTTAACGTCCAAGGGGGAAGGGTGTTATTTCTTTTTTTTTTCCTTTTTTCATCCTTTCATTTCTACACCTGTATTGATTTATCCTACTGTTTGCAACGCGATGACTATGATACTGTCTTATTCTCTTAGGTCAATGGGTCGTGTGTCATTTTTAGTAGCGAGGGAAAGGATCAAGGCTGGGTGAAACAAAACGCCAAACTAATTTCATAGATGCGAATTATCGGATTGGGAAAAACATGGGAACTTACTAGGATAACCAAAAAACAATTTGCCCAAACAACAGAAAAAAAAGAACGGAGAGCGGTAGGCGCTCTCTGCTGGAAGGCTTTTACACACACGGTTTACTAGCGAGAAACGGATTCTTGATTAATTGACTCATTGATTTCTATGCTTCATAACCGTAGTACGATTTTGATTTTCTTTGTGAGGGCCGTAGTTTTTGTAGAATGATGTACTCACTTTCATTTACCTGCTTCGATATTACTCAAGCATTACTACTTGCTCAGCCAATATCTCAGCACGGGGTCAATTATTCACGGCGGCTGGCTTGTCTCGTCATGCACTCTTTTCTTTGCATATCAATGACGTTACTACAATTACAAGCAGAGAATTTCATGACAAGTGTTGCACAGCGGCCTGGACGACTAGATTCCAAACGCCGTAGATCCATTAAAGACGGCATCAACTGCTACCTTTTTTTCGGTTCATGTCCCGAAGTTTGATCAATTCCCTTCCCCTCTTCCCATTCACTGCCCAGGAACTTTTTTTCATGTTCACAGTTAGAAAAGTAGCCGCCTGTATCTAATAGTTGACAAGTTTCCCCTGTCCACCAACACCCCTCCCTTCCCCTCCTGAACATTATCCCATCTCATGTCGTCGACGATAGTCGTCATCGGATAGATAATGGTAGAGTAGTTTATTTGTAGAAGTCGAATTTGTTGTCGTCGCTGGTTCCCTTGACCTGGCTTGAGTAAGCATCTTCGAGATCGGTCTGAATAATGTTGTATCGGTTCTTGCGGACTGCGCGAAGACCGGCCTCCTGCATGATGGCAGCAATGACAGCACCGGAAAGCGGGTCATTGCGGACAATCAAGCTGTCGAGATCGACCTCGGGAGCCAGGCTCATCTTGCTGGCAATGGTACTAAAGATGAGACGACGCTCGCGGCGATCTCTCAGGGAGGGGAACTCAATCTTTCGATCGAGACGACCGGGACGCAGCAGGGCGGGATCCAGGGTGTCGGCACGGTTCGTGGCCATGATGACCTTGACGTTGGAGGTCTGATCGAAACCGTCCATCTGGTTGAGCAGCTCGAGCAGAATACGCTGGACCTCACGATCGGCACCGGTCTGGGCATCAAATCGCTTCGTGGCAATGGCGTCGATTTCGTCAATGAAGATGATGGCGGGCGAGTTCTCGCGTGCCATGCGGAAGACGTCGCGGACCATTCGGGGACCCTCTCCCAAGTACTTCTGGACGAATTCTGAGCCAACAACACGAATGAAGCTGGCAGTTGTAGAGTTGGCAACAGCCTTGACAAGCATGGTCTTGCCGGTTCCGGGCGGGCCGTACAGCAGGACACCGCGAGGAGGGTCGATACCGATCTGCTTGTACAGATCAAAGTGTGTCAGAGGCAACTCGACGGCCTCTCGAATTTCCTGCTTCTGCATGTCCAAGCCACCGACGTCGGCATATGTCACGTCAGGCTTCTCGTCGGCGCCAAGCATGGCAATGGAGGAGTCGGCTTCCGGGGGGAGGATGTCGACGAGGGCGTTGGAGTGTCTGTGCAGAGCAACTGAAGAGGAGGGCTTGAGCAGTTCGCGGTCGAGGGTGGATAGGATGCGGACAACATAGTTGGAGCCTGTGCTTGACTGGACAATGCCGGTGCTGCAGGGAGGGTTAGATGAGTAAACTTTGCAAAAGGCGGATGAGTTGGGGGAATTGGTTTACTTCTGATCGATGGCCTCCATAAACTGGCCGATGACGAGTGGTACGCTCTGGATTCGCTTGATCTCCTCCTGAGCTCGTACTAGTTCTCGCTTCAAACTCCTGCGGGGTGGAATCAGAAGAGTCAGCTTTCGTTTTGGGTCGCGGGAATAGTGGCTGGAGGTTTTCATATGGTCTAGGGGCGAAATCGAACCTTTGCTCGTCTTTAATGTACTCCTCTTGGAGCTGGATATACCTGGACAGGTAGTTAGTGGCCGTGGTTCCAAGGACGATGATATCAAGAGTGGCGCTTTGCACGGAATGCCACGGCAGGGGGGGAAGCATTACTCCAACTGCCTCTGAAGCTTCTTCAGGGTCGCATAGTCATCCTCGCCGTCGGTAGGCAGACCCTCGAAGTCATCAATGTTAGGAATGGCTGAGGGGGCGGCCTTCTTGTGAGGTGGCACCGTGGTGGCCTGGCTTTCCACGAGGACGTCGCCCATGATGCAGGTCGTGGGGCTTGGGGGCCGGTGCTGGCTGCGATTCGGAGGTACTGGGGTGGAAGAGAAGAAGAAGGGAAGTATGAGCGAGACGGCGTGAATCGAAGCGGGAGTTCGGTGGTTGGTTGTTGTGTTGAGATGCCGGGATACAAAGATTTCGGCGAGTGTTAGCCAGCTACTTCGTTACGCAACCAAAGCTCCCAGCTACCAGGCGTCAACAGCGAGACGCAGCCTTCCCTGGGGTTGCTTAGTCATGTCACGTGGTATGCACGTTATCGCGATAACAAGTTGAAGCTTGTGCTTGCTTACCTTGTACCATGTACCATGTACCTTGTACTCCGTACTCCGTACTCTGTATCAGACAAAGACGGACTCGTTGGCTGATTTCAAGCTAAGGCCCAATCCGGCACCTTGGTGAGCAAGGCGGGGCTCTATTGGCTGAATGTTAGTGCTTGCATCAATGAGTGCCTAAAACCAGCCCGATCCAGACGGCTCCAAGTACACTTGCTATGAGTTCACCACCAGGACAGTACTTGGCTTGGGATCGATGAGCTGTAAGAAAGCACAGCTAGCCACGGTGAAAAGGCAAAGGCCCCAGCCCAGCCCAGCTCAGGCGACTTCAAGCCCTCCGATTGGGCCTCAGCCATAGCGCCGTCTTGCATCGGGCGTGGGGAACACGCTCCCTGTCGAGCTACCTGGTACTTGCCATTGGTAAGGATCCGCACCAGCCGTGACAACTGGCTCTAATGCCACGAAGGTACCGCTGCCCAGCGCGCGATAAGGCATCACGGGATGATGATCCGTCCATGCCTACGGAGGAGTACCTAGGCGTGAATCAGACTCCGGCCTGTGACAGACAGCCACTGCACTGTACGGGCATGGGCATGGACCCAGCGCCAACGTCGAGGTACTGGCTACCCGCGGCACTGTGCATGACGCCCGCATTCCGCCATCGGGCAATGTAGCTGTTACTTCTCGTGCTCTTTCCCCTTCCGATCGCCCACTGTCTGGGATGTACTGCCTACATGGGGCCTACATGAGCGCTGCCTTACATGTCATGTACTCTGGCGTACAGGAACCGTCACAGCGCAGGAAAGTTCCGGAGTCGTGCACCGCCTACAAGAACAAGGTTTCCGCTACTAGGTACCGCCCAGGTAGTCTGTACGCTGGCTTGGGAGCTGCTTCACAGTGATTAAGGCTGCCGTTCTCCAAATCCTGGGATGCTCATCTCGCCTACCTTGGCCTTCTTCGTCACACTTTCGTCTTTTGGCCTCACACTACTCTCGCAACGATCACAACGCTTTTCCCACGCCGCTGTCGGCATCGCAAATCCTGTCCGCTTCCGCCTGGATACTGGTGACTGACTTGTTCATCTATTGCCTGCCCTATCGTCTATTTGCCCCTCTTGGCCCTGCTGTTCGGTTCATTCCGGTGCACTCGACTTCGTTTCATTCTTCCGACTCCCCTCCTCTGCGGCATTCAACATTCACCCAGACTTGGCCCAGCTGCCCTCGCCACCCTCGTCCTCGGCCAAGCATGTCTTCGTCAATCAAGATCCCGGCAGCACCATCGTCCATGGCTCCGAGATACAGCCTCTCAGCCGAACCGGTCGGCAGCTCGTCCGACAGTTCCTACTCCAGCTCGCCGTCGCCCTCGTCACCACCCGCCTCTCCCAGCAGTAAGGAAAAGGGCAAGGCAAAGGCCGTAGCGCTCGACAGCCGCCGTCCAAGTCTTTTGAGTACGCCTGCCTCTCACCCTCATTCTTGTGCTCCAGCAGTGCATACCATAGTCGGCCAAAAGAGCTTGCTAGTCGGCATAGCCTAATACGCCGTGTCGTCCGTCTTTGTGTTGCACCCGTTTGCTGACCACGTTGCACAGGCCCGGCTCTCTCCAAGCAAGAGTCCACCGTTATCAACATTGGGTCGCCTGATGGCCCTCCCCGACTCGTAGGTTCCCTTGCCGCCCTTTTCTAGTGTAGATGTGCTGACGCTGAGTCATTACTAGATCACCTACCTGTCGTCGGCCCAAGGCTTCATGTGGAACCCTGGTATGCTCCCCAACACCAAACGGCTTGAGCGGACGACGGGCCAAGTAAACGAGTGACTAACTTGGCATGTCCTTTGTAGAAATCTTCCTCCCCTCGTACATCGACTGCGACTACGTTCCTCTAGAGAACAGGCGAGACCCCGTACACGAGATCCACCTCACGGACGAGGAGATTGAGAATATGCTTCCGCACTGAGCATATCGTCTTGCCCTTTTATCATCACGCACCATACCCGATTTTCTCTCTTCCTCTGGGACACTGAATCATCTAGATATCCCCCTCTTTTTATCTTTATTCTCACGAGATGTTTTCTTGACTTTGTATTCACCAGTGTCGGTCTGTACCCGACGGCGTCTGGAGGTTTTGGGACTTGTTATCGGTTGGCCTGTTTTTGTTTTCTCGTATTCAGTGTACATTCCAGGCAGGAAGTGGCGTGTCGTGGAAGGTGAACAGCCTGGTATTACTATTCTTTGGAGGGCAGTGCCCCCGGGCCGCTTGGCGTTTACGATCGCATTTGGAGGAGTATGCTGCGGCATTGATACTGGTTCCGGTATGTCAATACGGTATTTACGGATTATTGGTTTTGGGCCCCTCGGCTGGATTGGAAGTTGGGGAGGCACCAGGGGTGTTTTGCACTTTGTTTCGTCATGGAAATAGGTTAGGTAGCTAGATAGGTATAATTTCTACTCATGTATTTTGCACGGCTTGTGCTAGGCTGCAACGTGCATACAGATAGGGTATGACCACGTCGACTCAAGTTACTTTTGTGATGGCGTTTGATGTTATAATTCCAACTCGAGACCTATATGAAAAGGTTATGTCCTGGTAAAACTTTGTCCTTATCTAAAAGCGCCTATGCTTTTGTGTAGATGCAGAATCAAGTCGTCCGCTGTCTTTTTGTTTAGTATACAAACTATGGATGTCACCGAAGCCCAGCAGTTTAAGCGTCGGGCTGCCCCGCATGCCGCCGGGGGACCACTAAAGCCCCTCCACTTGGTACCGCCCAGCACTGAGTGCTGCTGAAGGTACTTTGCCAGTGGGTGAAACTGGTGAGGTCCATTACCCCACAGAATTGCACCCTGTGACGGTCAAAGTACCCAGTACTTGACTCAGAGGCATTAAGGGGATCGGAAGCTTCGCTCATGCTCCGAATTCGGGTCTGGAAACGGCGGAGGTCGGCTTGTGTTACTTCTTGATGGCAAGATTTAAAGATAAGAAATTGTTATAGCACGAACGAGGCTGGGAGATGCTTTACAGTGGATGGATTGAAACCCTTTTTTTTCAACAGTGCAAAATTTGGTGTTTGAAAATGGAATCCACATAGAGCTGGAGAGCATAAGCCCACATGACTGAGACACTTTTGCGGATTGGCATTGGAAATGTCATGTGCAACGACGCGAGTAAAAGCCGCATGGGGATGAAGATTGGACTTGAGTCAGTTTTGTGGATGAGGGGAGAATTATTTTATTGTTCAGTTCATTTCCATGTACAAGATGCCCTTTTCGGTTGGATTTCGAGGGAAGATGTGTAGATAGTAGGAGAGCAGATTTGAGCGTTATACCTGCTTGCTCTTGATACCCCGTACCGCAGCAGGTTCAACAGAGTGCTAACTTATTTACCTATATCCTGTGTGAGTACCATGAGGTGGTGCCCATGCTTCTACTGTAGGAGTGTTGGTGCAAATGCAAGGGTCTTTGAGCCGATAACCTTGATGGCTGCCTTAGTCCCAGGGCTGATGCGTGTGCTACTGGTGGTTTCTGTTTGCACCCATCTAGTACGCAGTACTATCTACCTATCACGGTACATGAAACACTGATCCTGGCATCTTTTGTCTCTAGGCTGGTTGTCTACTTGGTGTCATCCAAAGATCTTGAGACAATTTAGTTGATGTTGGTAGCGGTAGTACTTATCCATACATGTACACGTTTGCACCCGATCTAACATTCCCGTTTCTATATTTATGCAAGAATAGAGGCCCTTGTTGCGATACTCTCTTAATCTTGCATCAATCCGATGAGTTGCGAGAATGCGCAGCAACAAACGGCATCAACTAACAGCCTCAATAAGCCTCGGCACTTATTCAAGGTGAAGCCCCCCACTCTTCACCGAGACATTCGGGGTACGTACCGGCTAGCTTCCAGTCACCTTAGGCGGTTTCTTTTTTGGTGGCAGCTCTCGAGATAAGATTATCGCTTTCTCGATCTCAATCCATCCCACCAACGCGACAACAACACACGCGTTTGCGCCACCATAAACGCCGCCTTATTGAACCTCTTTCGCCTATCTACGAATCCATCTACTGTTCTATTCCCCTTCCTACAAGCATTACAAAATCTTGCTGTGAGGACAGGCAAGACGACTCGGGCAGATGCTACTCCCAATGGACGCATAACACAACACAAGCAACTACGGGAAAAAAAGAAAGAAACAAAAAAAAGAAACGAGCCGCATAGCATATTTCTCGGCACATGGATTCCGAGTCGGTCGTTTCGCAGGTCCAGCGCAAGATCGAGCTCCAGAGCCCCGAGGACCTCGCCTACCTCATCACCAACGTCCGCAATGCGGCGGTAGAGCACCTCAACGAAGCGTTTCCGCCGGTCGAGGGCGCCGAGGAGGATGAGCTGCGCATCCAGATCGAGTTGCTCGTAAACGAGGTAATGAATTACTCTAGGGGAAGGTAGAGATGACACAGAAGAATCAAAAAACGCAGGATAGAGTAGAAAAAAAGAAGAAGGACAAGACAAAAGAAGAGTTGCTAACACTGCGACCAACGCCCAGTACATCAACAAAACCTTCTCGCTAGCCGCGCCCAACCTCATCATCAACGGCCTCCCCGTATCGCCCGACGTCCTCAGAGGCTCCGCGTCGACGCCAGACACCGTCTACGAGCCCTTCGACACGCGCAAGCGCCGCCAGGTCGCCGACCTCATCACGCAGGAGGAGAAGCTGCTCGAGGACGTGGCGGCGCTCAAGCGCTCCGTGCCCGCCAAAGTCGCCGCCGACCACGCCGAGCGCGTCCGCGCGGCCATGCGGCAGGACGACGACGACCTCCACGACCGGGTGGCCAGGGACGCTGCCGCGGCGCAGCGCGAGGCCGGCTCGCTGGGGGTGGCCCAGCTGCAGCGCCAGGAGGGCGTCGAGGCCGGCTTCAAGAGCGCCGTTCAGGGGCTGAACCGGCTCAAGAGGGACATGCCGGCCGTCGTGGCCAAGATGGAGCGGGCGAGGGTCGCAGGCGAGTACGTCGTCACCAAGGGGCGGTGATGATGCATCAGAAACGACAAAAAACAGGCTCTGTACGAGATCTACAGGCGGGCGTGCGGCGCTGCTGGGCTGCTTTCCTGCCCACCGCCACGTCCCATGTGCCTCCGTCCTGGTATTTGATTCGGGCATTTTTTACGACATTTTTCTTTTTTGGCTACGAGTACAGTATTAGCACCCAACTAAACCAAGTGGGATTTCTGCCGGGGGGTATGCGTTCAGGCGTCAAGGGCATAAACGACGATGTTCGAATGACTTTTGCGAAAGCAGCTGTTGGCTTAGACGATGAGCTTTTCTTGCTTCATGTTCCTCATTGCATTTCCTATTTTTCATGTTTTATCCATTTTGGATCTTTGAAATTGATTTTAAGGATGCCTTTTCTTTCTTTTCTTCCCCTTTATTAATTCGAGATGAAGGAAATTACACCGCGTAAGCAGATAATATTGTAGAAATGGGGCGGGATCTAGAATTTATTGAAATGCTCTATTGATTTCAATCAGGGGGGGGACGAGAACGAGCTGCCTTGTTCGGTACCATTCAACGAAATGGCATGTGATCTTCATCAAATGGAGGAAAATTGCAGCACGGCGAGCTTCTTCTTTCGAGGCAGCGTAGTCAACATCAAACACATCTTACAAGTATACGAAATTCTGTTGAATAATTCAAAGTGCTACCTGGTAGCTGTCCCTGCTCCCTCCTTTATGTATCCCTCTCCCTTCTCCCGTCTAAGACCCATCTTCCCTCTTTAGCCCATTGTAATAATTTTTCTTCCGTCAGATGCCTTCTGCTCCAACAACCTATTCTTGCGAGAAAAGACACAAAACGAGCCATCTGAGCTTCTCAGAGTAATGTAATGCTTCTCCCAAGCACACCCAATACAAGCGTATTAAAAAAACAAAGACCAACAAAAAACATTAAAACGCACTACCCCATCTAAGCCGCAGCAGGGGCTTCCTCAGCCTTCACCTCCCACTTAGCAGGCTTGGCCCACTGAGGGTCGTGCCATGGGCCAGCATCGCTGTTCTCGCAGCCACCCTCGCAGGTGCAGGTGCCGCCAAACTCCTTGGGGATGTTCTCGGCGGGGATGTGCTTCAACAGCTCGCTCTGGTAGCTGCTGCCGAGGATGTTGATCTTCTTGACGGTGACGGGGTCCAGCCAGCCCTTGACAACGCCCCACACGGTAGAGAAACCCCAGGGAGCGTTGATGAGGAACAGCTTGCCCAGACGCTCGGGGTAGTAGTTCTGGGAGATGACAGAGGCCTGGCGGACATAGGAGTACACCTGGGGAACCTTGGTCAGGGTGACGCCCTTGAGGTCCATGATGGTGCAGCAGGTCTCGAGGAGGTGGCCGGCCTTGCGGGAGCAGGCGGGCAGACGGGGGTCAGCCACGCGCTCGTATTCGACAGCAAGATTGGTGAGCATGCGGTCGGCGGTCGAGATCTTGTACATGGCATTCAGGTCAATGCCGCCGAGGGTCTCGATGTAAACGGGACGGCCATCCTAGTAAAGCCAGATTAGCTTCTGCGCAAAAGGGGAGCCCTGCGGTTCCTTTCGTCATCTCACATTGTCAATCTTGTGGTAGAACTGCTTGTAGTACTTGGAAATCTCAGGCTTCTCAGGGTAGTCCCAGGTGGGGAGGATCTCGTCGAGCTTGGTCTCCTTACGCCACTTCTCCGTCTCGATGAACCTGATGGCGGTCAGAATTAGACACCAGCGGCGTCGGGCGATGCGTCAGGGGGGACTCACATCTGCTTGGCGAGCTCAACATCGAACTTTCGCGCTCGGAGGAATCGCAGCTATACATCGTGGCAGGTCAGCCTTGCCCTGTTTATCCTTCTGCCATAGCCGAGCCCGGCTCAATGCCGCAGCCCAGCTTAAGGGGAGAGGAGGTTCCATACCAGAGTCAGCGTGTCCAGGCGCTCGGTGAGGCCCTCAGCCTCGAGCATCAGGCGCAGCTGGTGGACCTTAGCCTGCTGCTCGGGAGTGAGGTTTCCGGAATGACCCTCCAGAGGCTCGGCAGCCTCAATGGGGTAGTCATAGTTGTCGTATTTCTCGCTGAGTTCTACGGGCGCCATGGTGGGGGATGGTTCTGTGAGGGGTTACGGGGGCGAAGCTGGAGTATGGGATACGGGATATAGAATATGGTCTGAAGGGAAGAGGAAGAGGAGAGGAAAAGTTCCAGACGCCCGGCGAGCAAGGTGGAAATTATATAAAAAGGGGAGGAGGTTGAAGGAGAATCCCTGGCTGAATGGGGTTGGCAACGTAACTTGTAATTACCACTGCCTTTACGGCGTGGCGGTATAAATGCTAGCGACGGGTGAGCTGGCGCGTGGAGACTTTGCCGGCGTCAAGGCGGTGTCCCGAAGCGGGCTAGCGCAGGTAAGTCGCAGAGAGCAGCCCAGGCGCCAGCCCAGCAACGGGCAGCCTGTACTGCAGAATGTAGATGCATGTGACTTGTCACATGGCGATAACAGATCTTCGACATTCCACATCTAGAACCTGCAGGCCCAGCGCCAGCATCTTCCGTCTTGACTGATCCCTGCACTCCGGCGTCATTAACCAACGGCAATCCCAAAAGCAAGGGCCCTTCGACTCGCTCGCTTTTTTCTTCTCTTCCATGGCGAGCAAACCACCTCCGCCATGAGGACTTCTCCGCTGCGAATCAGCGTCAATGTCGCTGCCCGCCAGATTCACAGCCTCGTCCCTGCACCACGCCCTCGCCGGTCGTTCCACCTCACCACGCCCGCCAGCTTGCCCCGGAAGCGCAACTTTTTCACGTCGAATCCATACCTCTCCTCGCAGCCCAGTAGTGACGATGCGAAGCCCTACCCGTACCAAGGCCAGGGCCACGATCAGGACAAGCCCGGCCCTGCCAATGCCTCTCCGGTAGCCAAACGGAAGCCCACAAGGGCCACGCCGACCAAAAATTCGCTGCGCCGAGTCGCCATCATCGCCCAGCAGCCGAAGCGGGGCAGTCAGGGCAGCCCCGGCATCGACGCCGCAGAAGCCGATCCGTCCAACATGGTCAGCGCGACATGCATCGCCGAGGCCTTCAACATGCCCATGGTGCTGGAGATTCTCTCGTCGCATGGCTTCGCTATTGATCCCGACGGCACTCGTTTCGATGCCGCAGAGGTTGTCCATGCGCGAGGCGTCAATGGCGGCGACATCTTTGTCTTCCCCTCGGGCACCATTGTAACGTGGTCGCTGCCCCCCGACGTCGTGACGAAGCAGATCCTGCGAGCCGCCGAAGAGCCCCACGCTGAATCGCTGCGCGAAGTCGAGGACCTCGAGTTCACCACTGACAACGGCCGGGAGACGAGCACGCTCAAGGGCGACGTCGTCGTGTTGGGGACCCGCAAGGAGCACAAGGACGGCGACTTTCTCGACACGACGCTCGCCAAGATTGCCTTTTCGTCGGGCCTCGCTCGCAGCACAAAGCTGGCCGTCCTCGAGTCTGCCCTCACCTCGTACTTTGAGAGCACCAGGAACATCCCGGCCCTCCTCTCCCAGGGGACCGGCGTCCCGCTCAGCCGCAAGTTCATCCTGCAAAAGACTGGCGAGCTGCTCAGCCTCCGCGCCAAGCTCAACCACTACTCGGAGCTCACGGATAACCTGCCCGATATCTTCTGGGACAGCAAGTCGGAGCTGGGGCTCGAGGGCTACTACGACCAGGTTGGCCGCGCTCTCGACGTCAACGTGCGCATCCGTGCTCTCAACCAGAAGATGGACTACGCTCAGGAGATTGCCACGGTCTTACGCGAGATGTCTAGCGAGCAGCATGGCACCCGGCTAGAGTGGATCATCATTGTCCTCATTGCCGTCGAGGTCGTCTTCGAGCTGAGGAGGATTGTCATTGAGTATAAGGAGAGGGCTTTAGCCAGGGAGCTGGGCACTGAGATATAATCGCATCTCTCTCTTCAAATTTCGAGTAATACTTGATACACCCGTAGATGACTTCTCTCTCCTCCTCCCCCCCCCCCTTTTTTTTTCTCACTGCCTCCCCGCCCCTTTTTTTCTTCCCTCTCCCTTTTAGCTTGTATTAGTACCACCTCTTTTTGTATATGCGAATCTCGCACATCATTATTTTACGACACTTAAAATTGTTGATCAGAAGGAAAAAGATCATCTGGGATAGAAAAAACGACATGGATTACGAAACGATACCCCCCTCAACTCTGTTATAGACAAAATTCATCTCACGCCACCACATTTTTGCCATATCCACACAACGTCCTTTAATGCGAAACACAGCTCATTATTTTTAAAACAAAATTCTCTTCCATCGTTACTATACAGCCTCGCAAGAAAAAGAAAAAGTTAAAGTAAAAAGTAAAATTCGTCCCAGGCCCACTAAAACATGATATTCTGCTTGTGAAGCAAAAAAAAAAAAATCCCTCCTTTCTGGTGTCTATTGAACCCCAATATTTGTCCAACAATATTTCATACACTACAGTTAAGAAAGAAGAAAAAACAAATCCATATCCTTCCCTGGCCGCTTTTTGTTGTTGTAGTGGTGCGTTTGCCTCCCGTCTCCAGCGGAGCAAAATTCCTCTCTTCCTAATCCCCTGCCCTTTTCTCTCGTGTCGTGCAGTCCCATAAAAGCGAAGGAGAGAGAGAGAATAATGATCAATGATAGAACATGTCTAGAAGCCCTCCGTCCCCTCTGACTAGTATTAGTTAGATGGGCTTCATGGAGCTATGCGCAACCATGCATGACCTTGCACTCAAGTCTCATATCATAAGTGCCCAAGTCTACATGACGTTTTTTCAAGGTTCATCCAGCCTCATAAACGGCATCATTCCTCATAGGCTGCCTCTTTGTCTCCCCCACCGCCGTCATCTCATCACTTCCCGTAGAAAAAAGAATAAAAAAAGGAGGATAAAAAAGGTATTAAAATAAGTCAAGCCATTTCTCCCATATCAACACCCCACATTCCCCCAAGGTGCCTTTGCATTATCGTCTTCGAAAGCGTGCCATCATTCTCTTCAAGTTCTTTTGCCGAAAACTCCTTTATACGAACCCTAGCCCTCTTAACGCCGTTCAACAACGCCAAAGGTGTTGCCAGTCACAAAGCGTAATTGCCCCTTCCATATCCGAGACGTTTCATTTCATGACTTTTTTACCTAAATTATGAAGTCGGTTTGCGCTGCAAAGTAGGGATGACGGGCACAGGCACAGGAGTCACCTTGTAAGGCACATGTCCCGTTCCTGAGTTACCGTTCACCCCAGACTTTGGAGGCGGGGGCGTCTGTGGTTTGTTCTGGTTAGCCACGGTCGCCCGGATGGCCGCGAGCCGACTAGCATCGACTCCCATGCCTGCGAGGCCCGAGGGGACGCCACCTTGCGACAGCCTGTCAGTGAACATGGCTGATCTTTCCTGGGCTGCCACACGAGCCTTGGCCTGGTCCAGTATCCGCTGTTGCTGAGCCTCAGGGATGACGGTATGGTATCCAGTCAAGCCGGGACTCTGGGTGTGGGTCCCGGTCTGGCTCGAGCCGCTTGGAAACCTGTTCATCTGGCTGGCCATGGTTGGGGCTGGAGCCGAATATCCCTGGTTCTGCGGCACGACAGGCGATGGGCTGAATGTTTGCCGGTTTCCCACCTGAGGGGACATGGTCCTGGCTGGGATCGCACCCGGACTATTAGTGTATGCGCCGTAGTTTGGGGGCACTGGCGAGGCTGGCTGATGCTGGTAGTTTGGCTGGAAGGTGTATCTAGCATTCGGGGTGCCTTGCTGTGGCATCTGTCCATAATTTGGTCTCTGCTGGGTCGCATACTGTTGCGGCAAGCTTTGATGGCCGTATGGGGTTTGGGCTTTGGCAAGCTGGGTGGCATATTGATTAGGATAGCCATTGGTACGAGTATACTGGTTCGGCTGTGGCCTTTGCTGGTGAGGAGCTGGCGGCCCCAGGTTGCGAGGCTGCTGGTAGTTGGGGGCTGGTGTAGGGCGGTAATACTGAGGGGGTGGAGGGGGTGCAGCCCGATTCGGCGTGACATACTGGTTCGCCGCCGCCGCCGCCGCATACTGGTTGGGATACGGAACGGCGGAGATACTGGGCGTACGTTGCTGTGGAGGTCTGACGTTGGCTTGTGCTGCTTGGGCAGCCTGCTGTTGCGCTTTGAGTCGGGCTTGCGCGCTCGCCTCGTCTTCATCCATCGTGCCCTTGTATTGGTCGGTGTGAACCATGATCTTGGTGCTGATGAGGAGATCGTCTAGCTGGTCGCCGTTAAGCTTGGCCACTGCGTAGGGTGGAAGCGTCTTGATGATAAGTGCCAATTGAGCCTTGAGCATGTAGTAAGTAGCATGTTCTTCTTCCGAAGGCTGAGGCCCGGCATTGGCCAGCATGTCCCCATTGACAGGGTCGCTGGACTGGCGGTTTTGTGAGTTGGGCAGTGTTAGGTTGCGGATGCGTTGGTAAGAGGCCAGAGTCTCAATCAAATCGCTGACTTCTTCAAGGATTTCGTCGGCCTCCTTGTCCTGCTCGTCGTGCTTGGATCCCATGATGTCCTCTAAGGAGGGATCAATGACTGTCTCATCCCAGTTGTCAATTGCGTCTTGCACCGCTGATTCGTCCACCTCCATTGATTGGGTTTCATCGACGGGTTCTGCCTCTTGAAGGTCACCATAATATTCTACCTCAATCATTCTCTGGAAGCTCTGCTTGCCGCTGCGCTGCCACCAAATCCGGCCGGCAACGCTGGACGGCACTACTGCAGCGGCATCATCCTTGCACGGTGCAAATGTGGAAAAGGCCCCTCGGAAAAGAGTTTCCATCTCCGACATTTCTAGCTCGGAAAGTGAGGGTTTTCGACCGGCAAGGCTTTGCGCACGTTCATGCTGCTTCGTCTTTGTCTGCCACGAAGGCGTCGCCTGGCTGTAGTCCAGATAGTATCCGGTAGACAGTTTTGTGTTAAAGTATGAATTGCCCCGATACCGGGAGCTGTCGGTCAAGTGGGGATGATAGAAATCCAACCGATTTCCCTTGGCCTGTGTTTTCGGTTGCTTTGGCGGCTGAAGAGGCGGGAGAGGACGCGGCGGAGCAAACAGCTCGCCGAGAGTTTGCGTCCGGTCCTGAGGATTGGAGGGAACAACTCGGGTGATGGACACGCCCGGCGGGAGGTTAACGTCGGACAAATCGACATCTTTAGACAGCGGTAAGCTAGAAAACAAGCGCCTTTCTTGAGGCGCATAGCCGACAAGCGATAAAACCATTTCGCTCTTTTCCGAGGCAGTATGCGATTCAGCCTCTCCATTTGTAGGCTCCTGTCGCGTTTTCGGATATGCTTTTTCGCGGCGGACGAGGTCCGAGGCTCTCTCCCAAAATTCGTTGATCTGCGCCGCCCTCTTGATAGTCATAGCTCTCGCACCAGGGTTCGAGGAGGAGGAGTCCATTTCAGACAACGATGATTGAACGGCAGAGGAGATGTCCGCTGCGATGGCATCGAGGGAGGCGTAAGCGTCTGCCGTCACCTTGTCGGCAATGGTCTGTTTGATGGGCGGCTCGACCGATTTCTGGCGCTTTGCCTGGGGTTCATCTTGAGAAGCCGGCTCTGGCGCCGGTAGCGGGCGGTCGAGGATGGAGGGGCTGATGTCGAAACTGATGCCGATGGTCAGCCTTGGATGACTTTGACTTGAAAATTGGGTGGCTGTTTGCAGGCAGTGGTGAGTAATGGGTGCAATCCGTACCTTCGCAGAGCCTCAAAGAAGGCCTTGACAAGCTCCCTGTTTTTGGCCTTGTCCTCGTGCGGCTCCGGCGTCGGGTCGCTCTGGTTGTCGTCCTGGCCGTCGTCAAGAACCTTGTCTACGTCGACATCCATGCCGTCGCCGGTGTCGTCGCCATTGTCGCGCTTTCGCTTGCCCGACGCAACAAGCTGCCCGCTGGCAGGGCTGTCGGGAAGCGAGACGCCATTCGCATCGTCGGGCGTGGGCTGCGCCATTTTGGCTGGATGCCTCGTGTGCGTCGTCGTGGTGCTGGCCGCGCCCCGTCGCGATACGCGGTTGTAGAGGGCTGACTGGTGCTGGTGCGACTCCAAAACCTTTTCATCAAGACCCGGGTAGAGCGTCTGCATCCACCAGACGCAGTGCAATCAAACGCCGCGCCTGCAAATCGCCACGACAGGCAGCCGGAGTCGATGGTGAGCAAATTTCCGCGAATTTCTAGGCGGCTGCACGATGGATTGCCGTTGTTGAGCCTGCTGAGGAAGAATGTGTCCTGGATCGCCAAGTACTTCCCTGGGCCAGGATCACGCTAACTCTCTCGAGGGAAAAGTCTAAAATTGCCTGCACGTGATTTCATCGAATTCCCCCCAAGCAAGCGCCGCGCCCCTCCTGTGATGCCTCTGTGTGATGGCCGCTGACCCGCTGCGGCTCCGCTGAAAGAGAGAATCAGAGCTACCCTATGGAGAGATGGCTGCCATTGTGATTTCATTGTGAAACCGATTTATTGCTGCTCGTGTGTACATACATATAAAGCGATCAATATCTCAATAGGTTAGTAGGTGTTACTGCTCCCTAATGCATGGAACTATTTAGTCTCTTACATGCATTGTCTCTTTATTGAACGGATGAATGAATGGTGACATCAATACATGGCACTCACTAAAAATCCGCCTAGATAAGTTGCATGCGTCAGTAGGGGCAAAGCACCAAAAAGGTAATGGATGAAATATTCAACAGACATTGGTCCTCTGTTCATGGAGAGCGCATAGTATCTAGCCTGCTCGCACAAGGTTTCTGTTTAGCCCAAGATTGTTCTAGTTTACCGCATGGCTCCCGTTTCCCGGCCTTACCACACCAGCCCAGCCTCATGTCTTTGACGTCTCGATGATCAAAGTTGTCAATGTTCGGCAGTAATGCAGGGTAATGGATCCCATGCGGACTCTACTCTGCTGTACCAACCAAGCTACTTATTTAGTATGGTGCTAGTGATGCATAGGATCTTGCATCTTGATTACTACTACTCCTAGCAGGGAGTTCTTACGTATACAGACGCGGTAGCATTAGATCTGTCTGGCTGTTCCCAAGACAATACCCTACAAGACATCCCGCAATGAATAGCGTGCATACGCACAGCCGCTCACAACACCCTTCAATACGAAATCAACATTCACTTGTCACTCAAAGAGTAGCATCATGCAAGAGTTTAATGGCATCGGATTAAAGCGTAGCAGCAAACTGGAGCTAATAGTATCCATTATATTACATAAATGACGTTGCAGTCTTGATCCATACTCCCAGCAATACTGTATTGCTGCACTCAAAGCTGCCCAAAATAACCAAAACTGGCTTCTGCCAACACACAAGCAGTGCTCATCTTAGATACACCCTATTCCAGCACGTCCTGTTGATTTATTTGGCCTTGGCAAGACCGACGGCGTTCTTGCCGAGATCGTAGACAGAGTAGTAGCGGCGCAAGAAAGCATCGCCAAGAATAACAAGAGGGCCAACGGGGGCGGGGAAATCCATGCCCTGGAAGGAAGAAATGCAGTTACCTTGCATCTCAATGATGTAGTCGGTAGCAGGGAGGCTGTACTTGGAACCGGCCAGGGTGAAGCTGATGTCGGGAAGGGAATCACGCTTGGAGCAGTCGACAGTGTACTGACCGCCGAAGCCCTTCTTGGCACCGATCTGGGCATTGAGGAGCTCGGCAAGGTCAGAGGGAAGAACGTTGAGAGAAGTACCAGTGTCGAGGATGGCACCGGTGTTCTCAAGCTCAGCTTCCTGGTCACCGAAAGAAATGGCATTGAGGTCCACCTCCCAGTAGGCCTTGCGGCGGAGAGGAATGTACTCAATCTTTCCCTCGTAGTGAGATTCATCGACACCACCGAAGACGGCCTCGGAACCCTCGTCGCTGCTTCCCAAGTAGAAAGCAAAGACGGGCTCGTCAATAAGCTTCTGCTTGACCATCTGGTAGAAGGGGGGGACGATGCCATTCACGGAAATGGTATCGTAACCAAGGCCAAGAATGCCATCGAAGCGGCCGAAAGCAAAGGCAAGACCGGGCTCGCTGGTAGCCTCGGCAAAGTCCTGCTTCTCAATCTTGAGGTCACCGATGGTGACGACATCATTGGAGATGAAGCCAGTCAAGCTGCCTGATCCGTAGTGGATCTCAAAGTCGGATCCATTCTGCTTGTACGTCTTTGAAGAGGACGAATCGTACGTGGAGTGCAGGAAGCAGGCAATGCTGTTGCACGACTGGGAGGGAACCCAAAGGTTGGAGCTTCCAGTGTCAAGGACCACCTTGAAGGTCTGAGGGGGAGTACCGATGGTAATCTCGGAGAAGTCTAACCGACGTGAGTTAGCAAACGCAGACTCTATTTGGGAAATTTTGTCGCGGTGTGCAGGTTGACTTACATTGGGCATTCATGAAGTTGGTGACGGGCACTGGGTGACCGCCCTGGACCTTGGGCACCTTGTCATTGAACATGACATCGGCACGGCTAGTAGGGCGGATGCCCATGTACTTCTGGCCGAGCTGCTGGACCTGGGACTCGATGGTTGAACCCTCCTAATGAAAAGCGAAATGTCAGTCAGTGCTCATGCTCGTGCTTGGGCCAGTTCGTTCACTGCGAGTTGGGCCTGTCGTACCAGCTGCTGCTCGAGGGAAACCTTCTGCAGCTTCATCTTGTGGACGCCAGCTTGGGCGGAGCCAACAAGCGCCGCGGCGGCAATCAAAGCGCTCTTCATATTGGGCGACGCTCAGAGATTGATGATGTGGTTTGGAAGATGGGATGGGATGGATGGAGGATGGATGAAAGATTGATTGCTGCCAGAGGAGAGAAAGGATGACGAAGCTGCCTTTGTAGTGGCAGTAGCGGGCATTAGATAAGAGGGTGGCAGGCAGCTTAGTACTGGACCAGCTGGCCAGCGTGCTCCAGGTACCAAGGTAGCATTGGTGGCTGCGATAATCAAGAGGTCACTGGACTTGGGCTAATCAAAACAGGGCGGGCTTCTGGCCTCGTGCCACCGTTTGCGTGCTGGCCGCGCCTATTGGTGCCTGTGCTGACGACCCGATGACGCACAAGCTCCCTGCAAGGGGCGCTACCAGACGGCCGCGGAAGTTCCCTTGCACCTTAAAAGACTGGTGGAGGTACATAGGCTTTACCCCAACTTTGTCCAGGGCCGAGCCTAACTGGCTGATGGGGCAACCGAGATCAACAAACGGTGGTCGCTGCCTCAGGCCGCGCCAGCTTCAACGCAAGATTGAAGGTATTACTGCCAATGCTACGGAGTACGATATTAGGTACCTTTTACCAGCGTCTCAGGCTTGTGCAGTATTGCTTCTCATGTTCTACTACTTGGTCCTATCGGGCGTTTGAGGCATGGCATTTGACGGCGCTATGAAATCCTGCGCTGGCTTTGCTTCGAAACTGTATCAGAAGATGTCTCCATCGGGTACATGTCCCTATCTACAGTACCCAGTAGTGAGTTTCGACTGCAAAGTGTAAAGTAGCCCTGCGAATGAGTAAGTGCCTGAACGGAATTGGAAGTCAACTTCGTGCTACTACTACAGAGTTTTGGCTATTGGTACAGGTACTACCTGTGGCGGTCAAATAATTTCGTACTCAGATTCTTGTCCCTTGCATCCAGTACCTGCGTAATGACTCACCAAGGCGCCAAACAATAGGTCTGGCTCAAGTACCTACGTGCACATGTACACCCGTGAATCTCAATAGCTCAAATCCGATATGTGGCATTAAGGGCGCAGAGGAAAATCACCCTGAGCGCATCTGCTACGTATTTGGTGTTTCAGACGTATGAGTAAGGCTCGCAAGTATATGGCAAGGGTTACGAATGTGGCAAAACTGTGCTCACCGCACCCATGCAGTAACGGCAGAATCAAGCAAGACACTTCTGTTTCTGCAAATGTCGCCGGTCATTTGTGCATGTACGAGTATGCATCATCAAAAGTCTGGCCTAGCAAGTAGAGTTGAAGGAAAAGATGAGGTTAAAAAGACCCATAGCTTTACTTGATGTCTGTATGGCTTCATCACCATTGGCGGCCTCCTTTATGGCAATGGCCCAAGCGTGTATAATGATTGGGGAATCTTGTTTGTCACATGGGTACTTTGTCTTAAATACCTAAAATGCAGCAGCATCTGCTCAGTATCTAACCGGTAGCTTGAATCACCAGATTTCGCATTGTTGATGTGTCTGGGGGTTGCTCGCCAGTATTGTAGTGCTCATATGAATGACTATTCTCCATGTTAGAATGACTACGAGTTGATTCGCGTGTGAAGTCAAATATGACAGGCGTCGAGTAAATCCCATCAACATAGTACTTTAATCGGCTAGAGGTATGTAAGTCATGTCCAAGCGAGCGCGAATTGACCCTGATATGTGCAATACTTGGCATACTATCAGCCAAGCCTCACTCAATTCTAGCCTATAACATTGCTTGTTTCAATAGATGTATCATATGAGAGGACCCAATATAATTAAGCCACTTCCGCTGTTTCTTTGATTACTATCGTCTGTTCAACAACGAGTTGCCCTAAGAATATATACATGTTAAAGACGTCACCAATCAGCACCACTGTGAGAGCAAGTGTCGTCGAAACGTGTTCTAGAAACGATAGTATGGTAGCTTGAGCTAGCTATCATATTACGATTCCATCATGTACGAGTAGATATGTTATATTCCAAATAATTTGGGCCCTCCGACTTAGTCATGACGCTCTCTTCAGGTTGTCTGGGGGCACCTCCGTGAGTAATGCACTCAGCAGAGTACCAAGAATGAGAGACATCGCAATCCTGCAATGAGGGTGATATCATCCAGTTCAACATCAAAGAAGCAACACATATGTTGTGGATGAAGAATAATCACAACACCGAGTGTCATGAGAAGGGGCTCTTTCGATGACGACTTGGCTCTAGCCCAAGACGAGTTGCGGCTCGGTTCATGCCTCGTAGACCATGCTGTGCATTTCCCTCTTACACCATAAAGTTTCTTCTCCAGATTGGATATTTAGTTAGGGATGTTGTCTATATAGTCCCAAGACTCGATTTGTATGGATTCTGAGAGTATCATGA
The DNA here is from genome assembly GCF_003025095.1 of Trichoderma harzianum CBS 226.95. NCBI lineage: Eukaryota > Fungi > Ascomycota > Sordariomycetes > Hypocreales > Hypocreaceae > Trichoderma > Trichoderma harzianum. The sequence continues at coordinate 965,844 of NW_020209253.1, read as the reverse complement.
TTGACTTCAAACGGGTGGCCACTCTCAGATATATAAGGCAGCGTATCTTGTAATGCCATCTACTTCTTCGGGTACGTATTGTAGTAAATTGCTCTCCATTTGCTGGCAATGACAGAGTCCCTGAGCTTTAAGCCACCTCCCTGTTTAACCCGTCTTGGTGATATCTTGCAAAGTACGTACGTGGATTCTGTTCGCAGAAAAGGAGTTGTGGTGGTTTTAGAGCTATCCAACACATGTACTTCACATATCCGCACGGAGTGCATAGAACGCCGAATGCCTTTGTACATTTACGTGATAGAAACGTTGACTCTCCAGGTGGCCAATGCGAAAATGGCTCAGGCCAGGAGCTGCCGAGTTTGCCCGGGCAATGGCCAAGGCTCCATCCTTCACCGATGACAGATGTCAATAATTCACGGAACGCCCGGGATTTATCACGGAAAATGGAGTATTCCCATGGGCTGGGAAACATCGGCACTACAAAGCAGTGCTACTTGTGCTAGTACGAGCCTCGGACGGCATCACATCTTGCCAACTACCTGGTCGACCCCGTAACTGTCATCGGTTTAGGATGCCGCCCGGACACCGAGCTGAAGGGCAAGCCCTACCTGTACACATGATGGTTCATGTAAGCATTGATGTCTTTGATGATGAGGCAAATGGGTGGCGCTCGGAACACGCGAGTTGTGATGCCACGCGTAAAAGTCCCCGAGGCATTCTGCCGGAGAACAAAGCCCCGGCAGCTTTTTCAGAACCATCTGCTACTATTAATGGCTCAAGTTCGTCTTTGAGAGTTCCCGCGTAGGTACATGTTAAACTTGCGCTGTATGGGGCGCAGAAAACAGGTTTTTCTGCTGCATTGATTCAAGCTACAAGTGTCACCACCTATCTTAGCACTCTCCATCTGAGACGTACGTGTATGATACAGACACTCCGTATCAGTTCTACTTGCCTATGCACGGCACAAACCAGAATGCGGTGAGAGGTGAGATTGTGGCTTCATCGAGCAAAATGCCGTGGACAGGATCCTTGTGGCCGTGCCAACCTGGGGATAGAGGACCCGCAGCTCTGCTTTCTGTTAGCAAAGGAGGATTTACCGGCACAAATGCGAAAGTCCAGATCGTTCGAGAAGACGATGAGTAAGGAGGCCGGAGAATAAGGAAGAAAAAGGAAGACAAAAAAAAAAAAAAAAAAAAAAAAAAAAAAAAGAACGCGCAAAACAGGGAACAGGGCATTGTCTCTTTGATGATACCCAGACTACTAGCGGAGACAGACACGTGTTGGACGCTGGAGCAAAGGATGAAGCATCGGCCTCCAATCATTCGGGACAAACATCTCGATCGCTGCCTCGCCACGGTGATGTGCAGCGGGATTCTGCAAATCAGGCACGGATAGACGATGACATGAAGCGGCCAAGGAACACATCGTCGTCGCAAGTTGGCACAAAGGAGGGTCACTCTGTCTCAGTTTTGCGGCCATCACGACGCCAACTCCGACGTGGCTGCGGCAGGATGAACCAAGTGGCACTTGTCACATGTACTCGCCGAGTTATGCAGGCTTGCACACGCCGGGATCAACGAGGATTATGGCCTTTGTGTGACGTGGATAAAATAATACACGACATGAAACACACTGCTCTCCTGTTATTATGGAGCCAACGGGACTCTGCCAGTTCCCTTTTCGCTAGGCGGAACGCGAATTTGTGGCCTTGGTCGCACGACGACGCATCAGCAGCCGACTCTGTGCCTTTAATATCAACCTTGCATCCAGGCAAATCCCTGTCGAGACCAAGCGGCCGTTGGAGAGGCCGGGCTGTGCGCGATAACGGGCCGCCATTTCCTCATTCGCTCTGCTTCGCGTCTCGACATGACACAGCGTCATGGCCGTGTCTTCCGGATCACACTCGAGCGCGGCTACAAACCCGGAAAGTTTAGGCACGACGGACGAGCTTGGTAACAGGTACAGGCACTGTTACGATGCGGTGCGATGCGATGCTCGGGCCCGTGATCGTTATTATTGGAATGTCTGATGGAGGGTCGCATTGAGTGGACGAGCTTTTGATTGAGGTGGAGTTGGGAAATGGGACGGAACGCCACTCGGACGCTGTCTGCAGGAGCTTGGGAATGTATTCGCGACACCGATAGCTTGTTCAATTCAGGGACGCAGTTAGGGCTCGTGCGCACAGTTTGGCGCCGAGGATTAACAAAGCGCAGACACAGCCCCCGTATCCGCTACCTCGAGCGCTCTGGAGCTCCACGCGTCCCCTTGTTCCCCAGCCAGTAGCGCAGCGGTTCCTGAAGTTTTTTTTCCTCCCTCTGGCAGTACCTGCGCTGCGTCTTTGGGCGCCACCGCGACAGGTTCGGGCCTTGCAAGCCTAGCCTGGGAGAGGCCTAGCGGGCGGGTGTGGACGCGCTGGCCAGCCCAATAGGCCTGCTACATTCCAGCATGGTGGCTGGGATTGGCTGGGCGATGCAAACGGACAGGGGTTGACAGCCAAGCACAAGACTTTTAGCCAGGGGGCTGGCGGTCCAGGAACGAGCATCACAGCCAGCTGTTTTTGATGCATGTACCCAGCGGTACTCGCATAGACGACATGTACCGTGCACGGCTGCGCTGGCGGTGGCAGTACCTGCAAGAAATAGGTACGGGTACCTCGCCTGGAGTTGTTGTCATCCATGCTTTCGATCTTCCCCCCTACATTTTAGCAGCAGTCTGTAGTTTTACCTCCATATCGATGAATGGATTGAAGGCAATAATATTGGATACATTGCTGGATATCGCTACCTGTAGGAGAGTATTAGCTTGCTGCCATGATATTCTCCAGTACAAGCTGTTAGTGACCATTTGAACAAAGGCATCCACGGATCAATATCAATATATGAGTTCACGGAGCTCATGCGTGCCATCCATCCAAGCAAAGTACCGGCGTGACGAGCATGTACAAGTACACGTACGCGCACCGGTACCTCGCCGTCGCTGCAGCTCTTCGTATCCCAACCCGGTACCTGACGGCGTGCAGCGACCTGCATTAGCACCAGCAGCTTCCTTCATTGGCCACACCCGCACCAGCCAGCACACTAATTTCCCCTTAACCACACCAACTGGCTTAATCCCAGCTCCCTGATCCGGTAGTATAGTACGTACCTCTGCTCTCTTGTTGCCTTTGCCCATCCACCCCCCGTCCTGCCTGTCGACCGCCCCCCCAAATCTGTCGTTTCTCCTTCTCGTCTCCTCTCCCTTTCAACAAAACAAGTCACGCCTTCAGGACGCTCGTTCCAGTCCCTCCTTCTTCCGACGACACCGATTCCCTACAGCGTTTCTCAAAGCCCATCGGGTCCAAGGAATCAGATGCTGTCGGCCTTTGCTCTGGCATCTTGAGAAAAGCTCACTTTCCATCAGACCGGCGTCTGTCGAGTCCCTCGTTCAGCAATCTAGGCCTCGCTCGCCGCTATTCGCAACCGAAGCAGGCCCATCGAATTTTAGACCAAAACCTCACTTCTTAGAGTACGCAGAATCGCCCAGCAAAGGCAACAGCGACGCCTCATCGAACAACTCGTTTCTCTTGCCGAAAAGCTCGTCTCGTCTCTTTTCTTCGTTCATTGACAAAACTCCCCGGCGGAGCCAGCTTGATATTTAATCGTTCATTTTCTTTGCTTGTTTCAAGCCAACGTTCAAGCAACAGCCTCGACTTTGTAGGCCTCATTTGTTTTCACTCGAATCGACGATTTCTTCAAACGCCTTTTTTTCTCCTTCATACGCTCGCTATATCAATATGAAATCGTCAACACTTGTTTCCGGCGCCTTCGTGGTCGCAGCCCAGGTGTACACGGCGCTTGCCGGAACCGCCGTGAGAGGATCTCACGATATTACTCATGTCATTCGAGGCAACCTCCAGTTGCCATCACAACCGCCCGTGCCAAATGCCGTTCGATCACAGGGCTGCTGGAGCTCCAAGGGTAATATGACGCAAGCCACCGCCGTCGTGAGCACGAAAGTTTCATCCGGATCATGCACCGGTTATTGCTCAACAAATAAATTCCCTGTTGCCGCCCTGCAAGGCGATGAATGTTTCTGCGGATTCGCCTATCCTCCCGATGGCGATCAGGTCGAAGATACCAAATGCGCTTTCCCTTGCCCAGCCTATCCCCAGGAGGCTTGTGGTCAAATTGGACATCCAGGATTTTTCTCCGTTTTCAACACCGGTGTCAACATCAACCCTCCTTACTATGAGCCCCCCTCGTCATCAACATCCTCTTCTTCATCATCTTCTACTTCCACGACATCGTCTGGCTCTGAGAAGTCCTCGTCCGCAGCATCTCCTTCGGGCCCTGCCAGCCAGTCTGCGGAAGCCACCCCTACAGATGCACCGACCGACAACAAGAAGAAGACCAACGTTGCCGGTATCGCTGCAGGCACTGTCGTCGGTGTTGTCGTCTTAGGTGGTCTTCTCGGAGCTGCCTTCTTCACTATGAGGCGGAGACGGAATGCCGAAATCGAAGAGGAGCATCGCCGGAATGCCGCCGTCAATGCCTTCATCAACGGCTCCAAGCCGCCATCCACCAGCGGTAGCATTTCCATGACCGACTCCCGTCTCGACCCCATCATGGCCCACCGCAGGCTTAGTGACGGCAGTATTGCGGATAATGAGGATTACTCTCGCCGCATCTTGAGGGTATGTAGTTGTGTCGCTAGTGGCTCGTTTATAAGAATCTTGATCTGATTAGCTAACCATCTTCTAGGTCACCAACGCATGAGCAAATGGCCATATATCCACTTAACGACAAGCGAATTTGCCTATACTCAACTTACAAACATCTCCTTCAATCATGGGCATTTACGGCGTTATCGGGATGGTAGCTCATGTCCATTTGGTTGACTCCCGGGCCAGATGGCCGAGCGGCGTTTTGACTTCTTTTCTTTTTTCTCTCTTATTTCTGGCGTAGGGATAGACTTTTTGATACGGAGGGAAATGAATGAGTTTGGCCATCTTCAACATCATACCCCGGCTTCCCTACGCCGTCCACTCCTTACGTGTCCGATTGAACCTTACAATTTAATTTTGGCGATTAGAGAGCGAGGAATGCAGCGGCCTTGGCTCCTCATCTTCACAACCCTTTTACGAAGCAACAGGGTGCCGCAAGGCTATCTGACTGACACGCTTTGTGTATTCAGCCTGGCGAGTTATTTTTTTTCATTTTTTTATTTGCAATTCCCATTTCCAGGAACCTCCTGTGTATAAACCTGTTGGCGTGGGGAAAAGGCATTGACCGAGCTGTTGGCACGATCCACGCTTCGGGTGTATGTATGAAAGGGATAAAGGCTAGGGGGCGCGTGCGGGTGTGAGAGACACGGGGCTAGAAGAAGATAAAATATGGTTGCTACCTGTGTTGTTTACTTCCTATTTCTTTTCGGACGTGGGCGATGGATCTTGGGCGGAATTGTGTATGTAGGGATTGCGCATAGTAACCAAGCACGTCATGTCAAAAACAAAACAAAAAAAAGATCCACATCCAGATTGCGAGTGCTATTGATTTCCTTTGTTCAAAAAGAGAGCGAGGGAAGACCACTTTCCGGTGAAAACAGTGTCTTTCATCATTTTCCTTTCATCTTGTTGCTGCATCTCTGTGATTTTGAGGACATCTCCGGGACTTTGAGTTTTCTGCTATGCTGGCGTTGTGGTAATCATTAAGTCTGTCGGCGCATTGTTGTTCCCTAGTTGTACTATATCTTTTTATTATGATGCATTTTATATAGTCTATTCTCAGCTTACGATTCAGTCTGTTGGTGACGGTGTTGGTACAGATTCAACTCTCGTCTCTTTGATGAGTGATGTTCATCGGTCTGTTCCCTAGCGATGATGGAAAAAGGGTTGTGAGTAAATGTCTCAGTAAATGGACCCTTTCCGTATTGACATAATCGTCATTTGATGTCGTCAATGCTAGATTTCTGTTGATATGAAATGAATACGTTGGCTATTACAGATCGACGTTTATCTAGAGATGTTGGTGGACTCGAGGTGTCGGTCAACCCCGGGCGTATGCTTTCTCAAGAGGCCCTCATTTTATGCAAATCCATTAAAATTATTCTACATGTTGATTAACTACATAGCAATAATACATGTAATTAGTCACCTAATACTACAAGAATCTCAAAAGACGTAGCGAATGCGTCAAGGCAAAAAGGTGCCCTCTCCACGAAATAGTTAGTCGCCCGCCATCAAAGTCCAGCATATCACGTGACATGAATTTTCCTGAGCTTCAGCTTGCTGTTGGCAAGTCGCGTCAAGAAAAGTTCCCCATACAAAACGCCTGAAACTATTGAGATCCCGCCAATTCATCCTCCAACCACAAATAATGCACCAGAATCGTTGAGCGCCAACAACTAGAGCTTTGCAAATTACTGCTCTCACCTTAGGGTGTGTAGCAGCTACATATCTTTTCGCCATGGCCCCAACAACTACACCCAGAATCCGTCGCACGGCGCAGAATACCCAGTTTACGTGAGTTTGCAAGTTTGAATGCTTGCCTCTCTTACAGTATGGAGCTAATGCCGCGACTCCAGATACAATCTGTCGCGCCGCGTAAACGATGTCCAAACATACCCCATCCAATCTCCTCAAGGAGCTACCATTCTAATCTACGGGCACGACAATGGTGTGACCTTGGTTTGGCGAGGCGGCCGACGATTCAAAGCTTCCAAGGAGGCAGCGCCACCACAGACAAACCAGAAGGAGCAGAGAAACGGAGCTAGTGATGATGCTGTTATGATCATCGATTCGGACGACGATGAGCCGCCGGCCAAGTCACAAGCTGCCCAAGGCTATGTCGACAAGCCTGAATTCGAGGATGCCCTTGAAAAGACACCCTACCCTGAGATTGTCCAGACACTGGACCTGGCATTTGGAACAGCTGTATTGAAGGTTGCTGTGATGCCTCTGGTGCCCTGCTCGTCAGCCGAGGCGGGCTCCAACGGCGAGCCGATTTTGGCTGAAAGGATGGTATTTGCGGTTTCTTGCGCCACAAACGATGTCTATCTTGTCACACTACCTCTGACCCCCCCATCGCCCGAAAGTAAGGCGCGGCCAGAGTTGAGAGCGGACCTCTTGGCTGGAAAAGCTGGCTCTGGTTCCTGGGGTGAGTCGCTGACTCTTCTTGGCGGCCAAACAAAACACAGCGAGGGATTGGCCATCACCATGGTTGCCCCAAAGTCTATTGATTCATCAAAGAAACCGCTTAGGGCAGTGGTGGCCGCCTTCTCAAGGCAGGCATCGGGTGTTTTACATCTGTGGGACTTTGCACTGGATGACAGGTCACCCTCCCAGCGGCCAGTCGAGCCCTTCCAAAGCGAATTTTTACCTGCTCCCCTGACAAGCATCTCATTCAACCCGACAAATACATCCCAGCTCCTTGCGGTGTCGTCGCCACATGCTGTAAGGATATATGACTTTGCGCAGTCTTCGCTGCCCTCCGACCCAGATGCCCGAGGCCCCTTCCCCACCCAAGGCTCGTGGTTGCTCTCGTTATATCAGCCATTTACTAAAACATCTTCCTCACGAAAACCGATACTGGATGCTGCATGGATAGCACATGGCCGAGCAGTCTTTGCTCTATTGGCGGATGGCATGTGGGGTATCTGGGATATTGAAGGAGCGAAACCGCTACAATCGGGAGCTGCATTGTCAAACAAATTGAAGTCGGGTGTTCAGGGGGCTGCATTGACTGCTTTTAGTGTCTCGGGATACGTCGAAGGAACTGGCTCCCTTCGTACCATCGCGACACAGCAAAAGGAGAAGCATGCCGGTGAATTTGCACCCATGACACCACATACCCGCAAGCAAGCGGCCGCATCCCTGACAAGCACCACTGCTGCAAGTGTTGATCGTCTATTCGCGGTCCGCGGTGGTGTAAAGTCTATTGGACTTCCTTACACTCCCGGCAAGGCACTCCAAGACGAAAGTCTGGCTCTATGGATAGGAGGCTTAGAGAATGTCTGCGTCATTCCGGGTGTTTTAAGATTCTGGGATTCACAACTCCGAAGAGGATCTGGCGGTGGAGTTAATTTGTTCAGCGGTGCTCAGCCTACCAGAATGCTGAAGCTGGTTGACCTCTCTACAGGACTTTTGGGAGAAAGATGCCGTGGAGTTGGTCTGATCCCAGACTCGTCAAAGAATGATGAGGACATTCCTGATGATGGCGGCCTCCCAGTGGACGTCTTGATTCAAGGAGAGTCGAGGATAGTCATTGTGCGAGAGGGAGAAGACGGCCCTGGAAGAAAGATCGGCGCCGTTGTCGCTAGCCACAGGAAACGTCTGTTCTCGAGGAGTGACAAGGAGGCCATCATTGTTCACGGGAAGCAAGACAAATCGGCAGGCCTGTCGTTCAACCTGAGTACGGTGAAGCCCGGAACGCTGAGGCAGAAGCCGTCTGCCAGAGACGAGCTTGATGGAAACGGAAACGGGAACGGAAACGGAGCCAGTGATAGGTCGGATGATGTGCCAACCCCGACAACCCGGGCGCGTGCTGGCTTTGGATTCACCGACACCTTGAGCGCAGCGGCAGACGTCACCGCTGACTTCACTACTCGAGATGTGGAGGCGGAAATGCTCGATATCATGGAGATTGACCAAGCCTTGAACAACATGGAAGATTACAGAGGCAGCGGGAGGAAGAAGGTGTTTTTCGAGGAGGACTGATTTTATTTAGACATTTTCAGGTGACTGATGAGAACAGGAATACCAGCGGCATTGTCAAATGACATTTATGAGAATGCGCCAGGATGACGCAGTGTACGATAACCCCCGAACTAATAGGATATTTAGGAGCCCGAGGCATACAAGATTGTGCCTAGCCCCTGACTTTTACACTCGACTTGGTTTGAGGTCTTCCAAATTCTGTGCCGCGCATGTGTCCTCGCATATTTCCCCTACATGTGACTGAACGGGTGCTCCTCAACGGGGCAATCCTACTTTCCGCACGGCAAGGTGGAGCGCAAGGCGAGACTCATCCTTGACAGCTCTGTATTCCGAGCGGTATATCAAACATTTCAACTCGATGGCATCTACACGGGAGGGAGAGGAAGGGATTTATCAAATGACCATTTGCTTTCCTGACCTGAGTGATGTCCTGCTATCTGCTGTCCGCTCAAGGCTGACGGTTCCTTGGGACTGCTGGCTGTTGAAGATGGCGGGGGGCGTGTTGCCTTGGTTAGGGGGTGGTGACCGTCGAGACATTTTAATAGGAACCAAGTGCCTGTTATATGTGTATTAGAATAGGTATATGTATGTGCATGTGCTGTTTTTTATCTTTTGCAACCACTTTGATTTCAGTTATGAAATGGACTACTGTTGTTTAGAGTTTGAATGTGAAATTGGACCCGAGAAGAATGGCATGTTATAATGAAATATTTGGATTTACACGCAATCCTTTCAGGCCTTATGTAACACAAGGCTGTCCCAGCATACGTAATCGGATAACCTTTGCTACAGCTTTCTTTCTTATGTCTCTTTATAATTGCTTCCTTTATTGCCTAATCCTACAAAATTGAGTGTTGCTTTGGATCTTGGAAAAGGACGGCAAAGTGACGCGCTGGCTCGGAAAAAGTGGAAACCACTTAACATCCCAGCTATCGATATCGCGAAAGGGCGCGTCATTCACTTTCTTCAGCGCGTCCCTCACCTGCTGTTAATCGACTTCGTCTTCTCCATTTATTCAGGCAGCCGCACGACCGCCAAAGGAAGGCTTTAAAATACTTGTCGGTTGGTTGAGAGCTAGAGGAACCTCGTATTAGGGTTTCAATTCCTTCCATTCGTTTCTTTTTCTCTTTCTTTCAGCACTCGGCTTCGAATTGGCTTTGGCACCGTTACCATCTGGCCGCAATCATGGGTATCAAGCAGCTGTTCCAGATTGTCAAGGAGGAGGCTCCGGAGGCCATTAAAGAAGGGGAAATCAAGAACCAATTTGGGCGCAAAGTTGCCATTGTATGTCAGCGATTTGTTGAAGCTTCTATCGCAAATGGGCGTCATTTCTAACCACCTGCATCTATCTATCTAGGACGCTTCCATGAGCATCTACAGCTTCTTGATTGCAGTTCGATCCGATGGCCAGCAGCTCATGAACGACAGTGGCGAAACAACATCTCATTTGATGGGCATGTTCTACCGCACGCTGCGCATGGTCGACAACGGAATCAAGCCTCTCTACGTCTTCGACGGCGCACCGCCCAAGCTCAAGTCTGGCGAGCTGGCTAAGCGATTCCAACGCAAGCAGGAGGCCACGGAAGGTCTCGAAGAGGCTAAAGAAACAGGAACCGCGGAGGATATTGAGAAGTTTTCCAGGCGGACGGTTCGAGTAACGAGAGAACACAATGCCGAGTGCCAGCGATTGCTTAAGCTCATGGGCATTCCATACATTGTTGCGCCGACCGAAGCCGAGGCGCAGTGTGCGGTGCTGGCAAGAGCTGGCAAGGTGTATGCCGCTGCGAGTGAGGACATGGACACATTGTGCTTTAACACACCAATTCTGTTGCGTCATCTTACTTTCAGTGAGCAGAGAAAGGAGCCTATCCAGGAGATTCACCTGGACAAGGTTTTGGAGGGTTTAAACATGGAGCGAGACCAGGTATGTAGATCAATGGATATTCTACGATCGGGTGGCTTCTAACATTGTCTTCCTCTAGTTCGTTGATCTCTGCATTCTGCTGGGCTGTGATTATCTCGACCCAGTTCCCAAGGTTGGGCCTACGACGGCTCTGAAGCTCATCCGAGAGCATGGTTCCTTGGAGAAGGTTGTCGAGGCCTTTGAAAAAGACCCCAAGAAGAAGTATACTCTGCCTGAAGACTGGCCGTACAAGGACGCACGGGAGCTCTTTTTCAAGCCAGACGTGCGTCCGGCAGACGACCCCCTTTGTGATTTCAAGTGGGACAAGCCTGACATTGACGGGCTGGTTCAATTCCTTGTCACCGAGAAGGGATTCTCCGAGGACCGCGTTCGTAGTGGAGGCGCTCGACTCGAGAAGAATCTGAAGAGTTCACAGCAGGCACGCCTGGAGGGATTTTTCAAACCGGTCCCCAAGTCGGATGCAGAAAAGGCTGCCCACAAGCGCAAGTTGGATGAGAAGAATGAAGAGAAGAAGAAAAAACTTAAGCAAGAAAAGAAGGATAAAGCTGCGGCCAAGGCAAAGCCTCGTGGCGGTGCATGATTCAGCGTGAACAGGGAAATCGAAAAAGTGAGGCGGGATGGAATAAAAATTGCTGCATTGGAACCATCTTCAAGTGTAGATGGAAGCATTGGACGCGTGGCATTGGCACCGGAACCCAAGGGTAGGGACATTTTCATGGCTTGGCTTGCTTTAAGGAGTGCAGAAGCATGGGCGTGTAGGGGAGAATATTACGCTATTATATCTGGTATCAAGTAAGACCAAGGGCTGCTTTACAGAGCAGATGAGCTTTGATTGAAACAACAGAAGGAAAAAAAAAATGCAAAGAAAATTAAAGTCATGCGATGTCATGTTGCTATATCTTCTCTCTCGCATGTGTTGGTGGTGCATTCCAAGGGAACTTGCACTCGAAAGCTGCTTTGAGCAAGGTGGCGAGCCTCGTTCGGCCTTGTGATCCACGATGTAGCATGTCCGTGAATAGCGGGCTTGGATAATAGGGGAAACCACCTGAATCATTTGCATTACCTAGGTAAGCCCACCTCTCGGGAAACCATCTCCGCCAATGTCTCATTCCCGGATGCAGACGCACGCTTCATTCTCGAACGGCTCTCGAACCACATTTGGTGCGTGGGGGGAAAAGCCGGACATGGGGGAAATGTTGGGGATTCGGTGCAAGTAAAAAAGCAAGAGATTGCTTCCGGACGCAAATACCAGGCTCCTGACTGGCTTGGACCAAAATACAGGCACGAAATGGACTTTGATGGGGCACATTAGGATAGACGGACTGGGGTTTTGACATGTGCCTCGGCATCTTTTTTGGAGGTGTCAGAACGTGGTTTGGGGTTGGTCCGCGGCAGCGTCGGGGGGCATGACATCAGGGCGTTCTTTCACATGCCGGGGGTGGCTTTTTGGAGAGGCGTTGGCTGGCACATGCTCGGTACAAGTGTGTAGTCTATGTGCCATTGAGCCTCACTAGATAGATACTAAGCAGGCAAAAGACACGAAAGAAGACGGATTCAAGACGTGCCCGGTTTTTTTTTGGGCATAGGTATGTAGGATTTCAAGGGACCGGACACGCCCAGGATCTGTGGAGTGGCATGTGGTTCCTTTTGTGGGGGAGAAATCCGGAGTGTCAGCGTCTGGGCTGCTGCTTTGGGGGAGAAAGCAGATGTCTCTGGCCTAGTGGCCTCGGAGGGCCAAGCTGAAAAAGCGATGCAGCGCGATTGGGGGGCCGCTGGTTGGTGCGATTTGGAGACCACGCGCTGCCAGTTGGCCAAGCATGTGATTGAGGGAATGCCGATGGGGATTTTGGGGGCTCTGTTAAATACCGGGAACGGGGACGACGGAGGGCCTCTTCATTCGTCTTTTTTGATTCCTTTTATCCTGCTTTGTGTACCGTTGATAGTATTAATTTTATTATATCCTCGCCATGGCCAAAATCTTCACAGCTGGCGACGTTGCGTCGCATAACAAGCCCGATAGCTTGTACATCACCATTGACGGTGATGTCTATGATTTGACCACGTTCCAAGACGACCACCCTGGTGCGCATTTCCCACCCTTTTTGTTTCCCCGTCCTGCCTGATGACGGCGTCTAACCATTGGATTGAATGACAGGCGGCAAGAAGATCCTGCAGCGTGTCGCCGGCAAGGACGCCTCCAAGCAGTTCTGGAAGTACCACAACGAGGGCATCCTGAAGAAGTACAAGGCCAAGCTCCAGGTCGGCTCCCTCGACACCAAGCCCAAGGAGGAGCCCAAGGAGGAGCCTAAGCCAGCTCCCGCCCCTGCTCCCAAGGCCGTTGTCAAGGCATCAAGTAGCAGCGAGGAGGAGTCCGAGCCTCTGGAGGCTTTTGGCGACCAGATTCCCTTTGCGGATCCCAGCTGGTACCAGAACTACCACTCTCCCTACTTCAACGAGTCGCATGCGGCGCTGCGTGCTGAGCTTCGCCAATGGATCGAGAGCGACATTGAGCCTTACGTGACGGAGTGGGATGAGGCTAAGCGCGTGCCCGAGGAGATTTACAAGGAGATGGGTCGCCGAGGTTACCTGGCCGGTCTCCTGGGCGTCAAGTACCCGACCGAGTATGTGCCTTCGGGCATCAAGTCGGTCGCTCCCGAGCAGTGGGATCTCTTCCACGAGATGATCCTGACCGACGAGCTCTCACGGACCGGCTCTGGCGGTTTCGTCTGGAACGTCATCGGCGGTTTCGGCATCGGCGGCCCGCCCCTGTTCAAGTTCGGATCCAAGGCCCTCAAGGACCGCATCGCGCCTGGCATCCTGAGCGGCGACAAGCGTATCTGCTTGGCCATCACAGAGCCCGATGCCGGCTCCGATGTGGCCAATCTCACATGCGAGGCTAAGCTGAGCGAGGACGGCAAGCACTTCATCGTCAACGGCGAGAAGAAGTGGATCACCAACGGCATCTGGGCCGACTACTTCACTACTGCTGTGAGAACGGGCGGCCCTGGCATGAATGGTGTCTCGCTGCTGCTGATTGAGCGTGGTCCTGGCGTGACTACGCGCCGTATGGATTGCCAAGGTGTGTGGTCGTCTGGTACCACGTACATTACCTTTGAGGACGTAAAGGTTCCTGTTGAGAACCTGCTCGGCAAGCAGAACCAGGGATTCCGAGGTAAGAGGCCTTTTAATCATGAATTCTTGAGTATTTGACATGACCAATTTGGCTAACAACAACGTATAGTCATCATGACCAACTTCAACCACGAGCGTATGGGCATCGTCATCCAGTCTCTGCGGTTCGCCCGTGTCTGCTACGAAGAGTCCGTCAAGTACGCCAACAAGCGCCGCACCTTTGGCAAGAAGCTCATTGAGCACCCCGTCATCCGCATGAAGCTGGCACACATGGCGCGCCAGATCGAGGCCTCGTACAGCTGGCTGGAAAGCCTCGTCTACCAGTGCGAGAAGATGGGCGAGACCGAGGCCATGCTGCGCCTCGGCGGCCCCATTGCCAGTCTCAAGGCCCAGTCGACCATTACCTTTGAGTTCTGCGCCCGCGAGGCCAGTCAGATCTTTGGAGGCCTGTCGTACTCTCGTGGCGGCCAGGGCGGAAAGGTCGAGCGCCTGTACCGTGACGTTCGTGCGTATGCTATTCCTGGTGGCTCTGAGGAGATTATGCTTGATCTTAGCATGAGGCAATCTCTGAGAGTTGCCAAGGCTATGGGCATGAAGCTGTAAGGGGGAGACAGACGAGAGAAAAGAATCATAATATTTTGCTCCATATTCCTGATGGGAATGTGAGATTCGGATGGAATTTGCTGGGAGTCAACAGTGTATATGACTTGTACGAATACATATTCCCAAGTGTTGGGGGTATTTTTTGATTTGCCTCTTTCCAGGGCTCCTTTGGCTTTTGTGTCTAGTTATTATATCATAGATTGAATGAATGAATTTGAAGCAGCAGTAAAATTCTTACTTTATATTTTAATTTTAACTTGTGACTCATGGCGAGATGTGCTCTAGCATAGGTAGAGTTTGGCTCATAACTCATGGTTACCCACTATGGTAACTCAAAAACTGAGGCTTTATACTGAGGCACCTGTCAAGATAAGCCACCCCTGTATATGATGGATGGCGCTTAGTTCAAGAATGAGTGGCTCTTGGTTGCACTGCACTGCACTCGCATGGGCCGTTATGTAACGGTTGAATTGCTCTCTTCTTATACAAAACTCCACAATGGCTCTTCTTTATACTGCTTAGCAGTGAGGCACTAAGGCAGCTCTGCCCTTGTTGTCTGGGGTAAGATGCAGCTGCTCAGGGATAGACGCGGAACCACACAACTGCCGATATCGTTGTGCTGTGCTTGCAACACTTTAATCCCACTACCTCCCAACTGTTGTATTACTGATTCCGGCCCTAGCCGTGCATCTAGTGCTTTGTATAGCTTTTGCACTTCTTCCTTAGCGGTGAACCCCCCATTGTGAGCATTTTCTTTGTTCAGCGTCTACTGTAACGCCCAACGGCTGAAGCCATTCAGGCAGCCCCGCCGGCACGTGACTCACACCAAACCGGCATCCTCTGATAACTACCTAGTACTTGCTTCATCTGCCTTTTGCCTCTGGTCCCGAGCCTCTCTCGCCAATTCTCTCTTCCCATCTCTCACAGATTTCCATACTTTTCCCATGCGATCCTAGGCCCTCGCGCCACAATAATTCATAGACGACCATCACACTGTCGATACTCACCGTCAACCGCCCGGGCTCCTTCATCACTGAACTGCCCTCTCTCCCTCCTTCTCCGCTGCTACCCAAAAGTCGTACCATTGTTCAAAGAACAGGTTCCGACTTCCTCGACCTAGCACTCCCCGGGCTCGAGATCGAAAAGAGCAAACCCAACTCTCCGCTTGCAGGGCTTTTTCTCCTTTGCAGCGGTCCGTCGAATCACCCCTCGCACGACCAGCAAAATAAAATAAAAAAAAGACTTCACCTCGTGGACGCGAGGTCTAGAATCAGCCAAGCATGGCCAGCCAATTAGCAGATCAGTTGCAGAACACTCAGTTAAGGTTAGAATTGTGCCTTTCGTCCTGTTCAGAGAGACAGGGAACTTGGTCTCGCTGAGCGCAGAAGGGGTTGATCCGTTTGCTAACTCCACATTGGTAACTAGCGATGGCGTTCCTCCACGAAATGAAGACTGGAAGCAGACCCTGAACATCCCCGCCAAGGACACCAGACAACAGACAGAGGTTTGTTCTTCTCTTGTGCCTGAAAGCTAATCTTGATTCGATTGATGGCTGATGCTGTGCTGCTTTTTTCTTGTTGGATGACAGGATGTCACAAAAACAAAGGGTCTCGAGTTTGAAAACTTTGCGCTGAAGCGAGACTTGCTCATGGGAATCTTTGAAGCTGGCTTTGAAAAGCCCTCTCCAATCCAAGAAGAAGCCATCCCCGTTGCATTAACTGGCCGGGACATCCTGGCCCGAGCCAAGAACGGCACCGGAAAGACTGCAGCCTTCGTCATCCCTGCTCTGGAACGCATTAACCCCAAAGTCTCAAAGATTCAATGTCTTATCCTCGTCCCCACACGCGAACTGGCCATGCAAACATCACAAGTATGCAAGACGTTGGGTAAGCACCTCGGCATCAATGTCATGGTAACAACTGGTGGTACTGGTTTACGAGACGACATCATCCGTCTACAGGAGCCCGTCCATATTGTGGTCGGTACTCCGGGCAGAATCCTCGATCTTGCAGGAAAGAATGTCGCGGACCTCAGCGAGTGTCCCATGTTCATCATGGACGAAGCCGACAAGCTTCTCTCCATTGAGTTCACCCCCGTCATCGAACAGCTGCTCCAATTCCACCCCAAGGACCGACAGGTCATGCTCTTCTCCGCCACCTTCCCCCTCTCTGTCAAGGACTTTTCCGACAAAAACATGACCAGCCCCTACGAAATTAACCTCATGGACGAACTCACCCTACGTGGTATCACTCAGTACTACGCCTTTGTCGAAGAGAAGCAGAAAGTCCACTGCTTGAACACCCTCTTCTCCAAGCTGCAAATCAACCAATCCATCATCTTCTGCAACTCAACCAACCGTGTTGAGCTTCTGGCTAAGAAAATCACCGAACTTGGCTACTCCTGCTTCTACAGCCACGCTAGAATGCAGCAGCAAGCCCGTAACCGCGTCTTCCACGATTTCCGCAACGGCGTCTGCCGAAACTTGGTTTGCTCAGATCTTCTCACCCGAGGCATTGATATCCAGGCTGTCAATGTCGTCATCAACTTTGACTTTCCTAAGAACGCCGAAACCTACCTTCATCGAATTGGTCGATCTGGTCGATTTGGTCACCTCGGCCTGGCCATTAATCTGATCAACTGGGACGACCGCTTCAACCTCTATAACATTGAACGGGATCTTGGTACTGAAATCCAACCCATTCCTGCGAGCATCGACAAGAGTCTTTACGTTTACGAAAACCCCGAATCCATTCCTCGCCCCATCTCGAACCTTCCCAAGGGTGCTCTGCCTCAGCAGCAGTCATTCCCTGCCCAGCCTCTGGCCCAACAAACCCACCATCAGCCCGCTCAAGGAAACTGGCAAACTCAAAACGGCCAGCAGAATATCAACTCGCAGTTCAATGGAGGACGAGGCCGAGGTGGCCGTGGCCGTGGATACCGTGGCCGTGGTGGTGGCAGCGGCGGCAACGGTCGAGGTCGCGGCCAGCCACCGCGGGAACCCCAATCTTAACCTACTTTGCCTCCTTATCTTTCAAGTGGATGTAGGTGGATGGTGGTCGCAGGTGCTGATTTTTTTCCTATCATTTTCTTATTTATTACCTTCTTTTCTGATTTCAACATGATTTTCTGTAAGGCTTTGGGGCAAAGTTTTTCATTGTTGGATTGTACATTATCCGCACGAGTATTGGCGCACGAGCGGAACGGCGAACCGGACTTGATTGCTGATGAGGCTTTGAGTACTCCTTGTTCATTGGGAGGGTGGTTCCTGATTCGAGCTTTTCCCCCTTCTCCCTCCACAAAGCGCACGAGCAATTTTCAGAAGGGGGAAGAAAAAGAGAGACGCTATGCTTTGCAACAAAAAGCGAGCTCATCGTTTATATCCTCTTGGGCTTTCTTTCTTTTCTGTTTTTGAGCGGCGCTCTTTTGTCAACATTATACATTCTGCCATCGGCTCTGGAAGTCATTTTCTCTTCTTGTTCTTTGCATGACTGATAGCGTTGACGAATGAAAGAAGGGACGGGACGGGCTGGAGATCTGGGAACTTTGTGAGATGGAGAGAGGCGAATACCATTTCCCAAGGAACGTGCAGCGGGAAGGGTTTGGTGGGGTTGGCGTAGTTGGACGCAGGGAGCGGGGGAGGCATGCATCACGGCGTACCTGGTTTTTTTCTCAGCATCTTTGTGCTGGCTCCTTGCAGTTTGGGAGGAGAGCAGTTGCGATTTTCTGTTGAAAGGATCGGTCAGGTGCGTCCATGAGGCGGCTATGATACCTTTTTTGACGATTCATCACGTTGGACGAACAGGACCTTGATGACGAAGGTTTGGAGGAAGTCAACCTTCTAAGCACATTTGAAGTGCCGTCCTAGGAAGAAACAAGGGTAGCTTTGGAAGGCTAGTTTGGTAGGCCGAGTGTTCTGCATCTTGTCAGCTCACGCTTTGACGAGTCTATCCGTCTGTTACTTGACAACGATTGCTTTGGGGCACAAACTTGGACGATTATTGGCAAATTTCAGAGCACTCGGCGGGTGGAGATGAGGTAAATGGATCAAAACCACTGAAAAAAACCAAAAAAATTTTTTTTTTTTTGAGAGGGGAATTGTGAACGCTTGGCTGATGGGGACTTTGATGGCTTTCGGACTAACTGCACACTCATTCCTGCGTCTGGGGTAAACGTATCTTTAGATGCCGGGTACGAGTATTGATAGGTAGTGAGCAGATAGTTTCTGGCTAGGCAGCGGGACAATTCCAACAATTTCTCTCTCAATCTATGTTGCTAATGTGACCTGACGCTTGATTAATGTGCAAGTTGGTTTAATGAGCGCAGATTATGAAGCTGACCTCGTAATTTCTCAGGGAATGCTCTGCTGGTTCATAATGCGGATGTAGGCATAGATGCTTCCGTAACATTTTATTACTTTTATACAGGAAAGAAGAAGATGGTGGCATTCATCTCGTATTGATAGAAGGCTATAAAATAATCATACATGTGCCCCCTTTCCCAATCATGTAGCCCCGAAAGTAGTCTGTACACATTATGTCCCCGAAGTCTACCTTTGGTTAAAAAAAAAAAAAAAGACTATCCCAATCAAAGTTTTCATTACTTCCTTTCCCCCCTTACGCACCAGCCACGACGGCCAGATTATCATAAATCGCCCTCTTCACCTCGTATAGCGTGCTCCTCTTGCCGCCGAGCGGTAGACCCACGCTCTCCACGTCGATGCGTCCTTCGGCCGTCTTGCGGACTGCCACTGAGCCATCGACGACAAGCGTACCCTCGCCACGGAATTCAGCTGAGTGGCCTGCTCCCTGCATTGCGCGACGTAGATCCGCAAGTCGCAGGTCGCCGACGTGGAGGGACTGGGCAGCTGATCGAGCTGCTGAGATGAGGTTCACGGGCAGGACGTCCAGAGTGGGCATCGAAGCCGTGTCGGCTGCGTTGGTGAGCGCAACGGCTGTGGATGTTGACGGCTCCGTCTTTTGCCTCTTGTTGGCGACGTCGTCGTGCGCCTGCCCGTCTGCTTCCTGGGCCAGGGCCGAGGCGAGAAGCTGGCCTGTGATGGTGACGATGCCGAGACCCCGGACGTTCTGCCACTTGAGCTTCTTCACCAGAGGATCGGCTAGCTTCACCACCCAGGCGTTTGTGTCCATGCTGGCGTCCACCCACGTGCCGACTTCTGGTGTAAACACATCGACGGAGCGGTCTCCGTCGGATGCGAGGGCGGCTCGACAATCCGCCGCGAGAGATGTAGTCTCTTCCCGAGTGCCTCCCACGAGGATTAGCTTTCGTGGCTGGATTAGGGGGATCAGCATGTTGAGACTTCGCTTGTCGTGCAGTCCGCTAAAGTCTATCATGGCAATCCGTAGATTAACTGCCACTGTTTCTGAGGTGTACACTAATTTGCATGGGCCGTTAGGTTCCTCCGGTTCGGTATCCTCGACCGAGTCCAATTCGTCCGCGGCAGCCCCATCAGCTAGGTCCATGGCATCGGCATCATCTGCTGAAACTGCTCGGTTCGTGTTGGGGCGTTTGTTGGCACCGGCTGCCTGCTTAGCGACATCATCCCACTTGCGCTTCTTGCCAAGCTTGTCATCTTCTGCAGCGATTTGGGCATTGTCAACTGCGTCGTCTTCCTTTTCTTCTGCTCGTAGATAATCTTCTGGGCGAATCAGCTCGCCAAAGTCGTCGTTCCTCTTCCTTCTGATGGCCATGGGGAATGATCGTTCTCTGCCCCTTTTACCACGTGTGTCAAAGTCGAAGACAGTCTTTTTCTTGATCAAAATATTGATACCAAGGTCCTCATCTTTGAGAACCACATTCTTACGCCCTGCCTGGCCCATTGTAGCAGACACATTAAGAGCCTTGCCTTGCTGTTCACCTTCGTCTTCAGAGTCAGATGATGATTCGGATGATGCATCATCGACGACATCAGCAGATGCTTCTAGCGCACCTGCTCCACCGGCCTGCTGAGTTGCCTGTAGCTGTCTCTGAGTTGCCAACCATTGCTGATAGATGGCGAGATCGTCCCCTTCCAGAGGTTCACGGCGAGCTTCACGAACTTCTAATTCACGACCGCCGCTGTAGACCATCTCCAGACTATCTCCGCTGCTGGCCTGCTCTGTAGAAATACCATCTCTTCTTTCTCTCCACCATTCCCACAATGTTCTGGAAATGGAGGGAGCATCATCCTTGGCTAAATTGGGTCGCTCTGTTAAGATGACCAGATTTCGAGAGTCCTTGGCCAGACCCTTTACCAAATCCTTGGAGAATCCCCAATCCATGCTAACATCACTGGCCAGGATCACACGTCCCTGTGTTTCCCCATTCTCAATATTTTGACTCAGAAGCTTTGTGATTTGAGCTTTTCGCTCCAGCAGTCGCAAGTACTTGAAATCAAATGGAGCTCCCTCCTTCTTCTCACTGCCACCATTGACCTTCCGCTGCCCTTCTGCAAAGGCTTCAAACTCCTGGACAATATTGTTGTCCATCCACTCCAGCATGCTACGTGCGTATCTCATGGTGCTCGAGACATTTCGGCCTGCTAGGTATAGCTTTGAATACTTAAGAACGCCATCCTTGTTTGCAGCATCAGTCCTCCAGGCATACTCGAGGAGATAGGAGATCTCCAAGACTCTGGCGCTTGAGTCTACGGGGATGAGAACCGTGCCGCCTCGACTAACACACGTTTTGATCATTTCGATCAACTGTTCGTCTCGCTTGGCACGACCGCCGGCCTGTGCGTTCTTGTCTGCACCGCGAGAGCTGCAAATCAGAGCTGTAGGCTTGCGCAACTGCTCAATGACTTCTGCACCGCCACCTCCGGCACCACCAAGCCAAGCTGCTCCAGCAAATACATTCTCACGTGCTTGGTTCCAGTCGACTGCATAAACAATAGATTCCAGTCCGTGCTGGATGTGCCATATCGTGCCACCAAGGGTGTGGCCAGAGTTGTACGCGGTAATGGTCAGTCCATTTAGCGGAGGAGAAAAAGGCGAGGATAGAGGTTGGTGGGGTTGTGAGTATTTGAGCGGCTGGATGAGAGAGAAGTATCGAGCAATTTCTTCGGGTGTAGGGGACTGTAGAAGCAGGTTCTGAGCTGTCGTAACGGTTTGTGAGTATGCATATGTCGTCTCGGAGAGCGAGCTCTGGCGAATCGTCGTGGCGGCCGCGGGAGTAGAAGAGTAGAGGTCTTGAGTGAGCGTTCGGCCGAGATCGATGACGGGTCGGGTCGCATAGACGGGGATGCGTGTGAAGAGAGCTATGTTCTTGCAGCAGTGGGCATATGCGGCAAGATGCGACACCGTGGCATGTGTGAGGAGAATCAGCGAGAGGGTGGGAACCTGTCTAGAAGCTTCATGTCAGCTCTTCTTGCTCAATTGACTCTGTTTCGACGAGTTCCGCCTCTTGTGAGAGGAATCTCTGAATGGAGCGTCCGCGCCTACTTTTCTAGCTCCTCGAGCTTATCGCTACTAAACGACTCGTCCCATCCCAGATCAACAAGCACCTTAACCCCTCCATCGAGCTCCAAGAGAGATTGCGACGCGAACGACTCCGAGAGAGCGCCCTGGAGCGGGCAGAAAGTGAACATGATGGATCTGCCGCCGCGATCGCAATGATTTAGTCGAGTCTTTTCTGCAGCATGATTCGTCTGATGCCGTGTTGAGAGTCACCCAAAGTCGAAATGCAAATGCCTGTAATCGTCTGGAAATGCTGGGCAAGTTTACAGGGCGAATCGCGTCGCCATATTATTTGATGCAATTCTCTGGCGTGGAATTGACATGATGGACAGGGGTCAGATGGGATCACGGGATCGGGGATACTTTGATCCTTGACTAGAATGACGACTGCAGACTTCCTTTTTGGGCAATTTTTGGCATTGGATTCCCACACGTACAAATGCAGCGGCGGATGAGTTGCAACAGGCCGTCTCAATTCGTAGTAGATTGGCATACGCAGGGACAAGTTTTATCAATTCTACTGTGAATGATCTAATACAGGTCGTCCAACATTAAAAACGGTTGGCTGGATCACTAGGAGGTGATCGTGACTCTTCACAAGCTGATTTGATGAGTCGCAGTCGTTGACGTTGGCCTATACAGACGAGGGTATTGATTGATAGATTCATAGGCTAACAAAGGCTTTTCTGCAGTCAAATTTAAGGTTTTGGGGGTGCTACTATAAATTATATCAAGTATAAAGCGTAAAACGGTAGAGAGACTTACAGAAATACATTACAGCTGGACTTTACATTATAGTTGGTTGCCTGTATGCTGAAAAACATATAAAAAAGACAAAAAATCCTCAAAACCTGGAGAATATTCTTTATACATGAGTTAAAGTCTATAATAGCATGCGAAGAACAACCTTTCATTTGATAAGTGAAGATACCTTCGTTTCCCTCTCCGGATTTACCACGACGGAGTTCAATGTGGCTACGAAACAGATTACAAGTAGATCCCTTGACTGTTTGCTACTATCGTTACTTTCTTCTAGTTTCCGCTATTATATCTATATACCTCTAGTATCTGGTAATATTGCTAGCTTTAAACTTGCAAACTCACCAAACGGACAAGCCACTGAGTATCTCTCAAAGGAAAAGTGACATTTCCCCAAACTCAATTCGTAGAGTGTTGTGGCCATGGTAAAATTTCCCCAAAGGGATTCCTATATAAACACAGACTGCCCCCCCCCCCCCCTTCTATTTTGTTCCCATTTATATTTTGTACCATACACCCTTCAAGTCGTCAGCATCAACAAAATCACCGCCATGTCTCTCACCCGGTTACTGCGCGGTCTCAAAATCCGCCATATTAGACCCAAGCAGAATCCGTCCTGCCATATCCTGAATCTCCCTAGAGATATTCTTATTTTGATCCTTAAGAATCTTCCATAGTATCAACAAATAATCCCCTCTCAAACGTGTTATCTATTACGCTGCATTATCCTAAATTACAACAAAGCCCACAAGGGTATTGATAACCTTCATCTATCCGCCAACCTCAACCAGCATCAGCGCTTGGAGTATCTTTTTGCCCTAGCCCGCAGTCGACCCAAAGTCTGGGCCTGTCATAGATGCAGTAAACTCCATCACAGAAGAAAACGTGGTATTCCGATGAATCAAGAGTCACTATGTGATCTTCATTGTCAAAAAAAGAGCGATTATTATACGCAGGGTGTATATAAGGCCTGCTATGGACATATCCAATTCGCCTTGAAGTATTCCCGATTGCAGATCGAGAACAGAAACAGCGTATCTCAATTGAAGAAGTCCGATAAATGGTATCTCGACAATATAATGAAGCCGTTCTCAGCACCAATTCGCCCACATGAAGGCGGCATGTCAGATAAGATTAAAGGAAGACTACATGTCTTCCCAAAGATCATCGACGGGCGATTTCTCATTCATTCGGTCTGGACATTCACTAAAGACATCGGAAATGTCTCTCGTCAATCTATAGGGCAGTTCCGCATATGTCAACATCAAATTTGGGATCCTTCGGGTTATTCAAACTCAACGTTGTTGAATATCCAGGCCTATGCTTTCCGTCTCGGACGTGAGGTCCATCATTCATGCGACTTTTGCGAAACGGATTTTTCTATCCAGGCCTCTTCTGAAGTCACTGTGGTTCGTGTATGGCAAAATCTTGGGTCGGAGGTCACTTACTCGAAGAATCAGTCGTGGCATTGGCAGGCAGACTTTTGCCGCCGTGACTTGGTTCATTCTAAGCACGGAAGGATTAGGGAATTATACGGCCAGGACACGGTCTGAGGGCACTCTTTAAACGAATCATTCATAGGAATAGTAGATTAGTTGAATATGAGAAATTATTAGTTATTTATTGGGCGCCAAAGTAGTGCACATATCCGTCTGCCTTGGACGTGGGGAGCTCTATTATCGCGGAAGTCGTCATCGCAAACGCTTCGCCGTCCCTTATTTTCGGAAGACAAACCATGCTGCGCGTGTATAACATGCGAGGATCGTCGCACCCTTCTGGCGGATCATCAAACTCGAGGGTTGGAAACTTTGCCTCTCCCTTTTCCCGTGCCCATTTCGTCTCCCATATTTTCCTCATGTGCGCTTTCCACTCTGGGGACGTATCTTTTTCCGTATCCTCTTCCTCTTCAATAGAGGTATAAAACATGCGAGACATCACAACAACACTGGCGTCAGGGTTTCGCTCTTTTAGACGTGTCTCGAGATCCTGGCGTTCGGAGCCAGGTGAAAGTTGACGCAGAGCTTTACACCGATCTTGGTCAAAATCGTAGAGGTAGAGAACTTGAAACGTTCCAAATGAAGTGTGCGGAGCGTGATATCCATGGTAGTTGTCTTCATCGTGTTCATATTCCTCGATGTGTTCCCGCACGAGTAATTTGTTCCCGACTAGGCTTGGGAGTCGATCGAATAACTCGCCGTACAGCGTTCGTGCGTTGACCTTGTCAGAAAACACATGAAAGAGATCTTTGAAAAGATCTTTGTCCATGAAATACCCGGGCGTCGGTTGCGCCTCGGACTGCGCATTGTTGTCAGCTATAACGCACCCTTTGAGCAAAGTAGTTTAACTTACCGGGATTTCGCCAGTGAGTAAACCCACGTCTGCAACTGTGAAACGACTCCCGTGTTGGTGATGATGAACAACGACATCATTGTGGGCAGAGCTTCCTGGAATTGCTATTGCATCATGGTTATTTCCATACTCGAAGTTCTCATGTTGATGGAATAATCGGCCCTTGTTCTGCTCTGAGGGTGTTATTGGGATTGACCTAAGGAGAGAATATGGTCTGTCATGCGATGGATCAAGGTGGCCACCGAGAGCAATATACGAAGGTGTAGCAAATTGAAAATTTCCCCGGTGCTTTGAAGACAGTAAGTAATTGTGGTGGGAAGCGACGCCTTGGAATTGCTTACACACTGAGGCGCACGCTCATCTTGAGGTATGTCTATTCTTGTTAAGTTTCCGGATTCGGTATCCCAGATTGCAATCTGATTTGATTTGCCAAGGCAATTCCAACGCTTGGACGGGTCTTCTGAACCATCGTATACGCAGATGGCTACAGATGAACCGTGAAGGGCAATCTCTCCATCGGTAGCCTCTGCAGACAATATTCTTTCTTTGCTGACGCTGCCAATCGGGTCGTGAGTGCGTAGTATTAATTTACTCTCGCTAAATATCGTCTCAGTAAGATATTCTTCATAGACTGTTCTTGACGTTAATGGTTATATGTATTCACCCTTTTCTGAATTCTGCAGTGACAAACCCCGCTTGGTTGCCTAGTAGCTTTGAGCTTGTGGCATGGTATGGCAACTCCACGATCCGTTTAAACTCGACTACGTCGTCTCCTGTTTCCAAGCTGGCGTTGATGTCGGCTATAAATATCAGAGATGGAGATGTCACGCTGTTCGCCGACGGTAAAGTCAACATGATTTGGTCGTCCATGACGCTCCATTGCGCGTAATACTCCATATTTGTTGACGAGAGTTCTGCAGGCCGGCGCAAGTTGAGAACTCGCTGCGGCCGGCCGCTAAGCCAACTCATACGCGCTTCGTCTTCCATTCTATAAGATGATGTGTTGGATTAGACGTAAGTTCACTCAACCTCGCAAATTGAAGTGAGTTGAAGAAGTGAAAGAATTATCGCTGCTTAGTTGCTTAGCGCAGTTTAGCTGGACAAGGTAGAGAGAGTTTTTGAGGGTCAGATGGAACACGAACCCGACGTTAGCGCTCACCGCTCGGTGAACGAACTTGTTTGAGGAAGCCAGCTTCAGGGAATCATATTTAAGAGTACTTGCTGAAATGTTCGAGATCATATATGATTGAAGAATGTGTCTGTCGCCTCTCCTACGAGAGAATTCAGAGATAAAACAAGAAGGGGACTAGCTACATATCCAACACTCAAACGGCTACACAAGGTTCAAATGTCAGAATAAAGTATATCTTTGCTACTCTTACTACTTTCTGCTACTATGGACACTCTTTCTAGTAGCTTTTACTAGAACTAGATCTATCTAGTATCTGTTAAATTTTACTATACGGCTTGAAATTCTAGAACATGTTGTCAGATAGTAAACCTTAGGTGCTGAATAGCTACTCCCTTTATTTATCTTAAAACTCCTCTTTTAGAACCAAGTATTTCACTTATGTCAAGTCAAGCAACTGCTTGTCAAATGGAGCTTGCCTTGCCACTGTTTTAATGTGAGTTGAGGCAGTTCCGAAATTGGTGGTGCACTTGCAGCCCACTAGTACAAGCATGGCACAGGCGGGAGACGAATGAATGCGCCTTGCCAGTATTTGCACCAGAGACGCATACCAATCAGCGTTCGTTGCTGAGAACCAACAAGTCATGATCACAGACCGCATATACGACTAAGCACCCATTCCGTTTCACTGAACGCCGTCATCTTTTTGTATCTCGCAAAGCATTTATGCTGGCAACTAGTACCTAACGATTCCTGCAACTACTAACATAGTATCGTTACTTCTGTCTTCAAATAACGCTATGAAGACAGCGTCAAGTAAGTAGGCCGATCCCATGTCAGAAGCGACCTAACGTAGAAGTAGCCATGTCAGCCGATGAGCCATCGATTTCCGGCGAACTTGTTCTGCCTCCCGATAGCTGTATCATCGACGGCAAAGGCGAGTTCGTGGCTTCTGGCGTGACTTCACTCGTGGAGCTCTTCCCAAACGGCGATATTATAAAGACACCTCGGGACAATCCCTTCCGGTATTGCGTCCAAGACCTAAGCACAGAGGCTAGAATCTATCAGATGTTAGGCGAACACCCGCGCCTAGTGAAGATTCGAAATTGGGACTCTACGGAACATACAATGGTAATGGAGTACATGCCACATGGCACGCTGAAGCAGTACATCAAAACCCATTATGAGGATGTTTCACGACCTCTGCAGCTCCAATGGGCTCGACAGGCAGCCGAAGGCCTGCAACTCCTCCATGCATTCGACATTCTTCACTGCGATGTTGGTCCACATAATTTCCTGTTGGACGCATCACTCAATTTAAAGATTGCTGACTTCGGTGGTTCATCGATAAACGGTTCCTATGCCTCGGTCTGCCCTGGATCCCGGTACCGAGCTCCCGATCCGGAGTGGCGCCCAGGCAAGCCTCCAAGCTCAAACGAAGACTTATTTGCTCTTGGCTCTGTATTGTACTTTATATTCACCGGCAAGGTACCATTTAGCGAGCTTGAGGAGGATGAAGTTGCAAGCCAATACAAAGCTGAGGTGTTTCCTGATTTATCAGAGGTGTTGTGCTCTGATATCATCACTCTGTGCTGGCAGCAGCGCGCTGGTTCCGCTCGCCAGATATATGAGACAATTAGCCGACTTTGTGTCACGGGAAATGTATAGCCTTAATGCTGTAACCAAGCCTGCAGTGTATCGTTGATAAAGATTCAAAGTTAGCCAATCACCTTTCATTTATTGGAGCGCCTTATGCCGGTCTATGGCGGATGTTATGTCTTTTCTGGTCAATCGCTCAACTCTTGCTTCAATGCCGTCATATGTATCTTAGTTTTCTGTTCACAAATGTCATATCTGCTATTGGCTTTCCTTAAAATGGCCGTGGGCAAAATCCCAAACGCCATGACAGCTAGTATCAACAAATCTACAGCATTCTCCTTGGAGAAATTCCAAGGTATCTTTTGGGTAAGTCAGAAGATGCAAATCCAGATAGTAGTTCTCTGGATACTTGGCAGGCAACTTACTTTTCACTATACACATAGCCACAAGCCCCAGGAATACAATGAGCATGTGCGGAGAATTTTTTGATACGGAATTACCGACATTTGATACTTCCGATACTTCACTACTGATATGGATAAGATGGATTTAAAAGTGACAAGTACATGCGTGAATTGTTATTTACCGACACTGGGGATTTACCGACACTGGGGATTTACCGACACTGAGGATACTGCAGATCCTTCTTCGCCCTTCGGCCATGAGAACGTTACATAAGTTGGAAGGCCACAAGTGCGCCACATATCATTATAATTCTCCGTTTAATCGTATAGCTGGCCAGTGCAATAATGGGCTTCATTAGTCTTAACTTTAAGACTACACTGGGCTTAAGCCATATACAACATTCTCCAACCGGATTGATCATATGCGGCTGCCGTAGTTCGCTAAGCCCCGTGGGGATTTAGTGACAATCTTGTGGCCTGAATGTTCATGCCTCTTCATGTTTCATGCACATTAGTTGGCAATTCGCTTGATCATTGCCAATCGGTGGACTCCGCCCTTCGATCGCTGGCACTTCTACCGACTAGGATCAAGAATCCCCAAGGCTGAGCATTTAGAGTCTCCGCTGGAAGACTCCGGAGAGGCCAGCCACATATATTATGTAAACTCCAACGACATCGACTCTAAGATACATTAAAGAAAGCCAGAGCTACGCTAATCGGTAGAGCTGAATTGAACAAGAACGGTGCCCAAGCCAGTCTTGCCACATGTCAGTTCCTACATATTGGGGTTCTAGGCCGTTAATTACAGACCACTGCCGTAGTTTCTGTAGACTTTCCCGTTAGGTATTCTTTCATCGCTTTTGCCAACATTTTCATCACTTACGATGCATTTGGACGCCCGATTTCGGGCTGTCTGTGCTTCAGGTTTCTTAATTTTGAGACGATGAACGCACGACGCAGCCCCCGACAACGACAATATGGCCGGGTTTAGTTCCGGCGTAGATCACACATCACTTGTGTTTCAAATCCTCATACCCGTCTTCTTCTCTCTCGCCCTGTACAACGTCATCGAACTTACGTTTCTTATCTTTCATACCTTCAAGCGGCACTCGGGTCTTTATTTTTGGTCATGCGTATTTGCCACTGGGGGTCTTGTCTTTCAGTCTGCTGGTTTCTTCATATTGTATTATGCATCTCCATCGGTGGCATATCTGGCGGTGACGATATCGCTTTTAGGATGGATACCAATGGTGACGGGCCAGTCCTTGGTGCTATGGTCTCGATTACACCTCATTTTACACAACCGACGGCGTCTAAGGATGATCTTATGGATGATTATTATCAACGCCATACTATGGACTGGAGGAATCACTCCAATGATATACGGTTCCGTTGCCAATCCAGAGCTATTCCACACACCTTTTCAAGTCATGGAGAGGATCGAGGTCACCGTTTTCTTTGTCCAGGAACTGATCATATCTGGAGTATATATCTTCGAAACTCTCAAGCTCATGAGAGTACAGCAATCTCTGGGGATCAGTCAATACGGCCGCTCTCTCATGAAACATCTAATTATTGTCAATATTATCATCATCGTCCTCGACGGCACCATTATTGCTCTGGAATATGCAAATCAATGGGAATATCAAACTGCCTATAAGACATTCGCGTATAGCGCGAAACTAAAGCTGGAATTCACGATCCTTAACCGTTTGGTCGACATGACAAAACGAACCAAGGAAGCCCGCGCTCCGCCACAGGAACCAAGTTCAACAACACGAACGATAAGTCAAACCGGATCTTCTATTGCGCAGAAAAGCTTGATCCAAGCCCCAGGCGAAGCGCAGCCGTGTGATGTCTCTTTTCGGGCAACTGCTACGGCAGAGAAGGACGCGCCTTTAGGAGGGGATCGGCCATCTACGCCGGACCAGGGTGTGCTTTGTACCACTGAGGTTGTTGTTCGGCGAGAAGATCGTTGCGCTGGGCCAGACACGTGCACACACGTACAGACTCTTACCCCAGGTGGTTTTAGTCAATAGCACAACTACAGTTAATAATATATTACACGCCTACTTTCAAGTTCTCTCAATTTCCCAAGTCCATATGATATGAGCATTTATTTGCTTGCCCTGTTCCTCCGTGTGATTTCATCCTATAGTTTCTCAATTCTCGACGGTTTAGTAATATGAAACAGCTCAACAACCGCAAGCCACTACAATTCCAGAGTCGTAGCGAGACGCACCTTGTATCTACCAGTTTTTCTGCTTTCTAAATTCTTCTTATATTTTGTATCAGCATTGTGTTGATATCTGGTAGTAAATAAGCTGACTCTTTGATATTATTTTATAGTTTATGATGCGGGAAGCTGGACACTCAACTTGAGTTGTTGGTCATCCTCGCTGAGCAGTGCAATGGCTTACTCAAATTGAGGGTCATGATTTTGTCCCACAGTTTGTTTATTCATGAAGAGCTCAATTTATTCTACCTATTGCTCTTGAACTCTACTCAAGTCACAGCTCAAGTGCCAAGGCTGAGGCTGAGGCTGAAAGCTGAGAATCCGGCGACTTTCTCGGTTACACAAATTCGAGAAAAGCAATGAAGATCATCCATGAAATACGAGTCACGCGGCATCAACAAGCAGGGGTTTCATTAGTGGCCTGGGCCAATAGCAACAATTAGATAGTTGTCATTTCCCCCAGCTGAAAAGTGTCACCTGCAATGAGACAAGGCTGAACGTCCTGTGATACATAGACACGTCTACCGCCCCGAAAATATCGCCATAAGCATGAACGTGGTATGAAATATCGATACACGGCGAAGATACATTCAGCTAATGACTGCGTTCGCTCACACTCGCATGCTAAGCATCAACTACGCGGTATAAATCACCCACTATGGACAGAGCCTCATATACTCAAGGTTTATGCATATTAGAACGATACTAATAGTCATTCAATATTGTTAGCCATTGTTCCTATGAATTTTTTGAGTTTCAATCGCACAAGTATGCCGATTAATATGCGGCGACTTTCTCATTGGAGGTCGGATATGCATGTCTCAGTCCACACCCTGGCGTATTGATCGTCCAACAAGGCGAGATGTGTCTTGGTGTGATACCCTTCGTTCGGTGACTGTGTAAATAAGTTGACACATCGTATAGGTAAATTATGCCAATCCAAGCCACGCCTGAATGATCGGAGAAAATGAGGAGAAGCTACTTGTTGTCAGGTTACAGGGTTTTGGTCGCACTTCAAGTGTCAATGTGCACGATATTGTTTTCTAGTTATAAATACCGAGCGTTTGGCATTGATCAGAATCCAAGCAGATCATCAGCAGTCCTCAGTCATATCTTCTATTAGGAATTACACACTTGTTATCTTTCGATATACATCATTGATACACTTTCTCCCTTTCTCCTTCTAGCTCATCATTTAATCTTTCTCTCCTAGAAGGACTAGCTGAAAGACCAAAACGATTACTTTTAGACCAAATCGTACGCTTCCTGAGGCACCTGGCGTGTTTGTCAACGCCTCAAATGTCAGATCTACCATGGAAATCATCTGGAGCTGTATCGGAATAATTATTCTCTCAACATGGTCTATCCTTAATCCCAACATTCCGCCTGACTTTCGAAAACAGGCCAAATGGCAACTCTATTTACAGAAATTATATTCAATTGCTCGAAAGGCTCTGTGGATGATTGTCATGTTTGTTGCTCCTGAAGCCTTGACTTCTCTATATGCCCACAAGATGTTCAGTGCACATCATAACGATGCAATTCTTAAAGAGTCTTCCTATTTACACCGTAACATATTCCTATTTGAACCGTAATACTCTACATCATAAGCTAAGTTCACCCTTAAATCGCAATTGCCACACCTATATAGCAAAATACAGTGCAACACACTAGGAAAAGATATTTAATAAAATCCTATATAAGTCCAGCAGCTATTAATTAGTTTAATTTGTTTGGATTGCATTTCTAGCCCTTCTAACTTAATGTAAATACTTCTCCTGGGCCGGCGAGTTCATTAAGCTTATCAGCGCCTAGTTAGGTAGCTAGGATAACTTTAATAACTTTCTTAGTCTTGGTCTTAGGGTTAGTCTTAAGTACGGCAGTAATTATTACGGTTAGCTTTACTGTAGAAGAGGCTGTTGTAGATCTTTAGGATTTTTTTTTTGTAGTTTTTGTAGCTTGCGAATTTGTGTGTAACTAAGAGAGATCCTCGTTAACTATGGCGAAGAAATTACGATATTATAGTCCTGTGTAGTGTTATAAAATAGGTAATACGCCAGGGCGTTGTACTATAATTAGGTGTGGCTTCGTAGGAATGATGGTGTGTATGCATTAACTTTAGTACTGGCACGGGCCACTACGGTTTAAAGAGCAATATGTTACGGTGCAAATAGGAAGACTCTTCTTAAAGGCTTAGCATATAGTCAGGAAGTCCCATGGAGCCGCACACATACGCTATTTGCAGATATGGGAGGTTTCGCTGTATAATTCTCAGACAAAGAGTTTCATCCGCCATATAAGGAAGAACCGTCCAAGGAAAACTTATGGAAACGTCTTAAATCCCTATATCAGGAAACCCCCTCCAAACTGAAGTTTCTTGAGAAGTTATTGGAAAAGCTGTTGGAAAAGTTGCGGGAAAAGTTATTGAAACGTCCATTAAAACTTTTCGAAGAATTTAGATCGGAAGTTTCCGAGAGACTGAAAGCAGAAGACATTCTCGAACTATTCAAACGGCCGAACAAAAGAAACCGCAATTTTATTAAACGTTTTGAGCTTAAGCAAAGTTTTTTTTTTGGCTGGTTTGGAGACTTTCTTTGGAAAAGGCACCTCAAACATGAAAAAATCGCCAGTGGCATCAAAGATGAACTGGAAAGGAGCCAGATTACACATGGGAAGCTGCAAACCCTCGCGGCATTGTCTGGGGACATATGGGTGTTAGACTCGGCACAACTCATCGTTGCAGTGAAAGAGGGAATTATCGAGCTCCCTAAAAGTAAATCCGACGCACTGGTCAAGACCTTGGCTATTATGCAAGTTTTATGGCTCACCATCCAGCTTGCTGCCCGGAGATATTATGGTTTGGCCTCTGCACCTTTTGAAATCAGCACAGTTGCCCTGTCGGCTTCTACAATTATTTTATATGTCCTGGAGTGGAACAAGCCAAAAGACGTCAGTGTGCCCATCTACCTTCGTGCAAATAAAGTTCTATCTCCACTAAGAAAGACTACCCCTCAAGAAACAACTACTCCTCAAGAAACGACTATCTCTCAAGAAAAGACTACTCCTCAAAAAAAGACTGTCTCTCAAGAAAAGACTACTCCTCAAGAGACAACTATTTCTCAAGAAAAGACTACTCCTAAAGACCCTTTCGAAGAAGCTTTCAAGAAAGTCTTCGAGGCAGCTCCTTATCCATATCTACGATTTCCCATCATACCAACCAAGCTTTATCATATCCCTAGCTGCGCTTTTCACGTTGCCTATTCAAACGACGATGGTAACGGCAACAATGGCAACAGCAGCAATGGCAGCAACAGTGTTTGGGTGAAAACGGCTATTATTACAGTTGTTTCTATTCTCTCATTTGGGGGCATCCACATCTTTGCATGGAATTTCTTCTTCCCAACTAAAATCGAGCAACAACTATGGAGGGTCTGCTCGGTGGCAGCTACAGTTTTGCCATTACCATACCTTGCCACCCACTATTCCTTTATGAAACACGGAGCAGACGTTGGGAAGACAAGACTACGGCAAATCAGGACAATCCAAGGAGTCTTGGCTCTCTTTTATGTTCTTGCACGGCTGTTTCTTATTATTGAGAGCTTGAGGTCACTTTACTATTTACCACGCTATGCCTTTGAATCTACATGGAGTGTGAATTTCCCACACTGGGGATAAGTAGCAAAATACTGCATAATGGTATATATTCATTCGCCACTGACCGGTTCCGTTTCCACCGTTTGACTCTCAACAATACCCCGCACTCACAGATTTAGCAAAATCTCGTCAATTGTAATCGCATCTGCACGTTGGCGGAGAAGAGCTCGAAACATCTTAGTCAGGCAAGGATTACTGTAGTTGAAAAGCTCCTGA
This sequence comes from Trichoderma harzianum CBS 226.95, assembly GCF_003025095.1. Taxonomy (NCBI): domain Eukaryota; kingdom Fungi; phylum Ascomycota; class Sordariomycetes; order Hypocreales; family Hypocreaceae; genus Trichoderma; species Trichoderma harzianum. The sequence goes on along the minus strand of NW_020209253.1, from coordinate 931,696 downwards.
AGAGATAGAATGCACTTATGCACATGAAAGTAGATATATTCATAAGTTACAATATGTAGAAATCCCAGAGTGGTATATCTACTACACACTTAGTTGTGCCATGGATACGCCAGAAGCCTATCCTCTGCAATCACATCTAAAACTCGCGGCTTGTCACAGACTCAGTATCAATTCAATAATTAATTGACTGATTACTTAGACGTCTCATCCAGTCAAGATATCTATCTAGGTGCCAAGTCTACTATCATTTGCATATACGACTCGAGAGTTCGGAAGAGGCACTTTGGTCTCAAATCCTTATTAGATCTTCCATCCTATCCCATCCCATACCCAGCAAATTTGGCATAGATTTCAGGCTTGTAATGAGCGATTACCGTTTCTCACTATCAAGAGTTTCCCATTGTATTCATTTTATATCTAATTTTTAATATATCTATACTAATCCAAATATATAAGACAGGAGCGGAGAAATGCAACACAAAAGCCAGGTTATGGTCTTTGCCATACTACTTATATCCCAGAAGCCTCCTGCCAAAGCCGAAGAGTAAAACGAATTTTCCGATGACGCGGCCAAAGATGAGAGGCAACCCAAACCGATACCAAGTGATCGGCCGCCATAGTTTGGCTTCTGGCAGTATTATCTTGTTGTCTTTCTCTCTCCTCGCCGCTGCGTCTTCCACTGGCTTCCCAATAAACGATTCGATAGCCTCAATCATGATCTTAACAGTCTCCTGCGGTTGGCTCAAAAAAGGCGAATGACTTGTCTGCAGCTCCCTATGCATAACAGATGCACCCATACTCCTCGCCATGCCTACATTCATGCGTTGTACTACCACCGGAAGCCCTTGGTCCTCAATGGTGCCAATATAACAGGAAGGCACATCCCTCCATCCAGCATAAGAGTATTCGCCCCCCTCAAACAACGCCTTGAGGCTCTGTGGAGTGAGCAATGAGACCCAGTACTTTGCCTCATCTTCTGGCACGTCATGATAGAAAAACTTTCGTGGAGAAACAACGATGTCGGCGAATCCAGTCTCTTTATTTACGCGCCACTGGGGGGGAGGATGTCCGAAGAAGGGGTCCATGAAGGCAAGCCCCGTGAAGGTATAGCCGGACGCTATGAGAATAAGGCCAACGACGTAACCGGTAGTTGTACGTTGGGCATTTTTCGCAATCGTTCCTCGGGGTCGGGCAAAGTCTTTGATAGCACTGTTTCCAACCATACCACCGTATGAGTGGGCGACAACTACCACATCGCGCCCACAACTTGTTTCGTCGGAAATTGCTTTGCGTGCGGCGTCAAGGTCGTCTTTGAAGGTCCGGGTTGGATCACCGGTTGTCGAAGGGAGCGTGACAGCGACGCATTTCAGCTTGTACTTCTCTTGTAGGGGTTTGATGATCAAATTGTAGCAAGCAGGCGAATGCCATGCACCAGGAACAAAGACTAGCGTTGGAAAGTTGGACATTTCAGAGCACAACTAATTGCTTGTGACGACTCTTATCCTCAAATAGAAACAAAAGGAAAAAAGAGTTGCAAAACTATGTCAGTCAGTGTGTCTTAGAGCCTGAGGCATATGAGTATACAAAATAATTAATTGCCCCTTGACTCGGTCTTCGGTAGCCAACTAACTGCGTAGCGCAACTAGTTGGCTACCGAAGACCGAGCAAATTGGCGGGCTTACCTGCGTGTGGTTATAACCGACACTCACTACCCACTAATTTGGAAAGCCATAAAACGCTCTAAATGCCTCCCATTGGTGGAGTATCATCTTCTTAAATTAACTAGAGAATTATACGAGCATATTCAGTTCTTGCCCAGGATGATTGAACGATACCACAATTCTACAGATCCTTGAGTAGCTATTCAGCAACATTGAGAAACTGCTTTGTAATCACTGATAAAGGTTGGCCAACGTAGAACCACCCCCTTCAAACTGATTTACAGCGCCCTCCCTGCCAAAGCCAAATTGATGGTACGGAAAATCCCGGCCTACTAAACATTGTATAAGTATTGCTCAAGCCACTGCAGAATTCTTTCATCGGCCGTCGTTTATCTAGTGGACACCCTCTGAATTCTAAGAATATCTTGCGGTATAGGATCCAGCAAACCTGCAGCCGATCAACCGTCTCCCTTCAGCGAAAACACCACCTTGACTGTTCATCCACTCTGCGGTCAAAATGGTATTGTTTCATCTGACGAAATTAAAGCTCTTCGAATCCGTTTTCATACTTTTCCCCGTCTTTTTATAGCTCGGGATCGGGCTGTAACAGCTTACCGATATAGCCCATCTTACCAAAGAGTTACGAAAGAACCGCATAATTGGTGGAAATGGAGATAGTGCAGCATTGCAGATAACGTCACATTCAATGGGGGGGGGCCTTCTAACACATGAATGGACAGTCTTCGCTAAATCAGCATGCCAAGTTAGCTATTCAGCATCCCATATCTTGAATTCGTAGCTACCGAAGTAGTGACAACTGCAGATGTTAGAGGAATAGAGCGACAGTAGCAAAAGAGTCAATAGTAGCATAATGTACTGATAGTAGCGGATACTCAAGGAATCGAGCATCTAGGTACACAAGGATGGTAAATAAAGGTCTTACCTCTGCAGCTCGTCATGGTAACTAAACTCCACATAGCAGCCGGGATGCTGGATAGCCAATTTGGCGGGCTGAAGAGCCACTTCCACTAAGAACAATGACTATGTAGTACCAATAGCTTGCGATGCCCGAGCTCCTGGAACAGAGCCTAGACGAAGGCCAACTTAGCATGGTGTTTGTTTCATATAGTTCTCTCCCTGGCCGCTCGGCTGTGAAGCTGGACGAAAGAATTTTTGGAACTTTGAGACCAATATCTGCTATATGCTCGGCAGGCATCGCAGCCAGGGCAGCAACAACCAGTTCAACTGCCGTGATACTTGGGGGATGTCTAGTGCCCAGACGATGCAGTAAGCTGTATTGGCGGCCGCAGAAGCTCCTGCGATTAAATGAGCAGTATATAAATAGAAGGGTGCCACTAGTTGAGGCTGACTAAAGGAGTAATATAGCGGAAAATACTCGGGACCCAAGAGTAATCAAGAAGTCATCTCGATCCTAGTCTTTGTTTAAGAGTGAAGGGCTCTGTGCAGAAGCTTACATGCGGTTAGCTCGACCCCCGCTTAACGATTCATAGCAGAGCACCCACCAGGGGTGTAAGAAGCAATTTAACCATAAATCAAGCTTCAATCAATTGCTAGCCGCCAGCGGAGACGGAAGCCTGGGGCAACCTCACTTCGTTAGCCAACGGCAGGCGAATCGCTGGTCATGTAGGCGGAGTGGGGAAGATATCAGGCTCGATGAATGAGCTCTTACGGCTTCAGTCCGATGATCATGAGATATGTTGCATCTTGCATCTGCATACTTTTAGTTTTAGCGTGAAACAGCATCACTTGAATGCATTCAGCTTGCTGGTCGAGCAAGTACTGCATTCATTGCTCTCCTGGGTCTTCATACAGTCATTTTTCTTCCCTCCTCGTCCTCCTTTCCCATAGTCTTCTCATATCAATGCATATATTTCATGACCAGGTAACAAAACCACCAGTGGCTTTTCCATAGAGGAATAAAATGAACACTCCACTTCGGAGTGCTTTCCCAATAGACAGTCCAAGCGTGCTACGCTACGCTCTCTTGGGGGCGCTCTCGGCCAAAAATACCAGTCGATGTTCCCAATAAACACCAGATATTCGGTTGTGTGTCCCAATTAGAGAGTTTAATGCGAATTTTTCACGAGGGTGGTTGTTGGGGGAAACGAATTCACATTTACAACTTTCGGCTGCAGTTCAGCCATCGCCCAAGCCTCATCCTCAAGCATTTTGTATGTGAATATGAACAAATAGGTGGTGGTAGGCATGAGACAGCAAATCAGTTTTATTCAGTATTACTTGAACCAGTAATTACACTACGTTCGAGATGAGGCATAGATATTATTCCTTACCGCTCGACTCCTCTATGCTATCTAATTTGTCGTCAAAACAAGTAGACATCTTACAGCAGACAAAACTTATACATTGTCGGTCACAAAGATAACGGAGTCAGCAATTACCCACGTGAATCTCGGCCCTTTGATAACAACCTTCAGTTCACCAAGAGGTTGTGACTCCTTACACTGTATTGACGACGACCTGGTCATGTTGGATGCCTCCTCAGATTACTACTGCCCAGATAATTGGAAGAGAACGAGGTTTCCCATATATACCACGGGATCCTGTTCAGATCGTATCATGTCTCAGTCTAGTTTTATTTCTCTCGTCGAATCGTGCTACACGCCGGGACTGGCAACGTACTTGAACGCGACGGCCGACCAAGACAACAACGGCGCGAGTTTTCAACCTGGTATGTTGTCGCCTAGGCTTATCTATTTTAATTACCAGCCTGGTTTTACAATAACACGCAGCAGCCGCAAGTGTCTAGAACATCTTATACAGAAACTTCCAATTCGTCTTGTCTTACCATAGTTTAGTACTGCTACACCGTCATTTTCTAGTGATCAATTAGCTCATGGCTGGAGTATGAGAGGAGCCTCGTTCTCTGGGACGACTGATGATTCTACCGCTCAAGAGTTTAAGTTATGACAGTCTGACATTTATAATGTTCGCTAATTTTTATATACGTACGAGTTCGTACTCTTGGGTGTATCAGACTCGAGACCGTAGTGGGCGTCGTGCATCAAGAGCGAGCAAATGGATGGTAAAACAGGAGGAGAACATTGTTAATAGCCATGCCGTGTAAAATAAGGGCTTACAAGTCGATATACCATGTTAAAACTCACAAACACTCATAAAGAATACAGAGGACACACGGAAACAGGCTCTTGAATTATACTCCCCATTACATTACGCCACGATATGGGAAGGAGACCGCCAGCCCATATTACCCAGGTCAAGTCCGAAAGCTACCATTTTATCTCTCAGAAGAGAATTACGGTTTAACATGTAAGGCAGTATTGTAGAGCAAGACTATTAGAACAATAAAGTAGAGCTGCTGTCTTCAACTAGCGGCCTTGGGTGAAGCAGTAATGGGTTACCGACCAATGCTGATTTTGCAGTGGCCCAGCGATGTCAATACGTGTAGCTCGAGACTCTCAAGTGGGTTCGATACGCTTCAAACTCTAGACATCTCAAAATGAACCAGAGGAAACAACTTTTTTTTTTTTTTTCGCCAGACGAATGGTCTGCTACTCATCCGAGACGCTACCAAATCGATTCTCATCAAATTTCGACCATAGGTTCCGTCATCTGAAGCGATTAGTAAGTGAGAGCGAAAAAAAGGTCAGCCATATTACAATCATGAAACGCTTCTAAGATGTTTCTAAAATAAACTCATGACCTCGAGAAAGATAAATTGCACCACATGTCCAATCTGGTGTTGAGTTTCCAGCTCCCAGCGTGGCGCACTTCAGCTTTTCCTTATAATGCATATTAATTCACGCTGTTCCCAACGAGCGCTCGAGCTGGATCGGGATCATATGATTTCATACGATTGCCCGGTTAGCTCAATCGGTAGAGCGTGAGACTCTTATGAGCACACGTTCTGATGCAATCTCAAGGTTGCGGGTTCGACCCCCGCATCGGGCTCTTCCTATATACATACCCGAGACATCAAGAGCGCATTTCTTTTTTGCATTTGCATGCACTGCCTTTTACTTCTTTTTATTTTTTCATATTTTTCATCTTTATCCAAAAAGTCTCACTTCTTTGTGTATATGAGTGGAGATATAGTTCCTCTCGTGAACTCTTCCGATGCAGTGGTAACAGAGTGAGAGACTAGCTTCATGTCTACATGAAGAGTGTTGAACCTAGCTTTCGACTATATCCATACTCTCTCAAGTATCACCCTCGAAGCGAGCCGTGACAAGACTATGCTTTAGACGGGAGATTTCAGAACAAGCTCGTGACTTGTTTCTTTTCCTCTGCGCATATCGCGCACATCCAACCGATAACCAACCCATGATCGCTCACTCTCAATCCGATCCCCGGCATTTAGAAACACACTCCAAACCACTTCCCTGTCACATCGTGGCCCTTTTAGCTCCCCAGAGCAATATCGGCAAAAGGCACACAAATCTCTTAGTCAGTGCTACCCAAGTATATCTAAATTTTAATCTTGCCGAGAAAGAATGTAACCATTCCTTCTCCCACGCCACCCATTTCCGTTCGTTTCTCACGAAGCTTATCGATTTTTCCCGGCTTCAAAAAAGAGCATACATAATATGGACAAATGTAATACTCCCCATCCGCATTCTGTTCCCGAAGCAAGCAAGCAAGCAAATAGCTTATTAGCGCCCGGCGGCTCTTCAATCTCTCCGCCATCCTTATTTCATTGCTGTTTTTAAAAAAAAATCAGCTGCGACTCCCCTTGGTGCCAAATTAGACACCCCCCCTTCCTCTTTTTTTTGGGCTCTACTCGGCATTTCCTTGCCGTGGGCTCACACCAGCTTTGGCCTAATGCGGATGGTATCAAATAATCCCAAAATGGGGGGTGACGCGGCCTCTCTTGGAGATAATGAGCATAGTCCACATATTAAACTTCCGCGCAAAAGTAGCACCAGCTGTATTCGTTTCGGTAGTGAGGAATTTCCCCAATTACCTAGGTATCTGTTCTTTGTTCGAGTACGTACAGTGTGTAGTTGATCTGCGACCACTTATGGGGTTTGGAAATGACACCAAACGTTAATTCCACAACTTCTACGGCTCTGTTAGTGTACAACAAGGCGAAAGAAGTAATCCGAATGCGCCGAAATAATAAAAAAAGCATCAATTTAATAATATTGAGGCTATCTTGCTTTAGAAATACCATGACTCCTTTCTTACGAAGTTTTAAAATGTAGTTTTTGGTAGCAATCATTGTGGTACCTAGTCGTAGACTTTTGTCCAACGCACTCAAGACCGTAGTAACTATACTTCGCAGCCGAGTAGCCGTTTACAATTTCAGCCATAAAAGGCAACAGCAAAACCATGCAACAAGGTTAGTTACGGAATAGGGGAATCAGCTTTTTTAGTCCATTGTTATCGGGAACCCAGAAAAAGCGTGGGGAGTGCATGATGCTCGTGGCCGAATGACGGATTACGACATCTGTCGCACCTCTGATATCATACTGTATGACTTCAACTTCCACATCTTTCGTTTCGGGACGAGCTATTCTTAGCAGGTCATTACATACTGTCAAGGTCGAATAGCAGCCAACGGCTAGGTACTCGGCGTTTTGGCAATACCGGCGTTATGTACGATTCTCATACGTACAAGCAAGCACTTAGTTTAGAAGTGACAAGTTGTACCTCACGACACAGATGCTCAATAAACTTAAAGTAAACTTAGAATAGAATGAAATTTCACCATTCAACTAGACTACTTATAAAAATAAGTATAATAAAAAAAGACCAAATCATGTTCGGTCGTTCAAGTCTTTCCTTTTCGCCAAAAAGCCAGAGGTTCCACCGGCTTGTATTCCAGTTCCGACCAAACCAAGCCAACCCAGAGATCCACACAAAGGAAATACGCTCCTATCTGAATTGGAGCGAGTGATATAAGCTTGAAAGCCCAAGAAGTCATTCAGCCAGCTCCTCCAGACGCCAGAACAATGCACCCGATATAAAATACACAAAAAATTCATGACTTGTATAGCCTCCCAAAGCCCTAGACAGTTCTAAATAGAAAAAGAGTCATAAAGAAAGTATGGGAATAGACCAGCTCCGTGCTACTCAGATACAGAACTTGCGATCAAGCATCCTTAGGGCACGAGTATCTTCACTTGCGCCTCCCTTTTCCGCAAGAGCAACGTTTGATGTCCTTGGGCTGCTGTGCGCGCTGCCGTTTGCGCCAGCCTCTGAGTTTGAAGAGGTCGTCGGGTGCAAAAGCACAGACAGGCTAGCCTTGTTGCTGTTCGTGCTGTGGACCTCCAGGTGAGAGCTTTGCGGCGGACTCGAGCTCAGTGTCCGCGTAGGAGGGGTGTGCAGTCCGCTGTGCGCCGGAGCAAGAGGACCATTGGCAATAGCACCCAGAGCTGGAAGAGGCCCTTGGGGCTTCTTGTCGGACATGTTTCGTGAGTCTCCAATAGCAGCTTGCGCGGCAGCCTGCAAGGTCTGTTGGTGAGGAGAATCGTGAATACGGGGCGGCGTCGGTCCCTGTGAATACTGCTGGCTAGGGTACGGAGGTAGTGGAGCAGCAGGCCTTGGGGCGTTTTGCAGAGGCGGCAGGGCAGGGCGCTCGTAAGACGGAGGGCGATCGTAAGGAGCCGGGGCATGTTGGTAGTGATGTGGCGGTGGTGCCGCTGGTGCCGGAGGTGGAGGCGGCGCATACGCATGGTGTGGCGGAGGAGGTCCTTGGGAATGGTATGGAGCCGGGAGATGGTGGCCGGGGGGAGGATGAGAGTAAAGGGCCGGAGCGTAATGGGCATACGGAGGTGTCGCAACTGGCGATGGAGGCCACGCATATCCTGGCTGCGCGTAATGAGTTGCGTATGGCTGGTGAGCAGGGTGAGGAGGGTGATGCTGAGGAGCAATCATGTAGGGCGGCTGCTGCATCGGCGCCCTGGTAAGTGCCGGTGTCTGGTTCGTCTCGCCCATGCTTGACTCAGGATACATGCCCTTGACAGGTACAATTGCTCGCAGATTGGGGTCGGTGGTTGGCTGAGGGAGCTCGGGCTGTCCAGGCTGGGGTCGAGAGTAGTAGGAGATGAGGTGGAGATGCTGGCCAGTCGAAGTTGTTATGCTGAACGACTGCTTCATGAGACCATCTGCCTTGTAACGGTACCCCTCTGGTTCGCCATCGTCGTGATCCTCGTCACTGCCGCGGCCGGATTCTGGTGTCTTGCCATTCCCTCGTCTGCTTCCACCAAAGCCACCGCCTCGCTTGCCCTCCATTTCGCGGTAGGTCAAGAAGCTGCCTGATACTCTGCTAGCGCTCCATGACTTTCCATCAGTCCATCGCCTCATGCCTGCTTCCCGCTCATCCCATACGAAAACTGAACCGGACCGGATGGATTGTCTTTCCTTTTCTGATAGTCGACGCTGAACTCGAGGTAGAAGGCCTAGCCGACAAGCTTCAAACAGCTTGATGGCATCCGCCGGAGTCCGTACGTAGCCATGGTACGTCTCCATCTTCTCCGAAGCCATTGGTTCGGATTTGTACATGTGTAAACGTCCGATGAGGCGGACTAGCTTTATCCCGGATAAGAGAGTTGTAAGAGGGCCGAATCACTCAGACACGGTGGCCTGAAGCGATCTCTCGTCAGCCCGGGAAATGAAGAGATTTTGATATCAAGGGGTGATATCTGCTGTAGAATACAACAGCAAATTGTCGCCAGAAGTGTCGTAGTTGACTAAGCGTTTCAAGTATGTGCTTCAAATACCACTACGGGATAAGGGTTAGTTGATTACGCCAAGAAGGTTTGCAGTTGAGGATACAAGAGCAAGCAATATGGTGCTTTGCAGATGAAAGGGAGGGGTGAGACGGTTGACGCCAAGCTGTCATGCATCAATCTGAGAGGGCCCATCTGCATCATATGTACCCTTTTGACTCAGCTTGAGCTGGCAGGCCCGCAAGACAAAAGTAACACATTGCGTCTGAAGCAGCGGAATGCTTGAATACGCTCAACCTCTTTTCGAATCCAATCGAGCTACCCGTTGGAATACAGTCGCAAATCGACCTCACTCGTCTGATTTGGTGGCGATGCCGCTCGGCGATTTGCAGGACGGAGCACTTGCAACGACCAAAGGATGCATGCGTTTGCGGTTCCATCAAGGCCGAAACTGATGGACAGCTTCCGACATGTGCTGGAGGGTGTTTGTGCGGCCTGAAGTGCATTCCCACAAGGCAGCTTCCCGGGACGCATGCCGAGCTCTGGCGCCCCTCCTCTTATTTTCTGTCTCTCCCTCTCTTTTTTTACTTTTTTTCATTGTTCCCGTCTCTTTTTTTCCCTTCTCACACAGAGCCGTACCAAAGCAGGAGAATGGTTGAGGCGGAAAACACCACAGCACAAAGGGAGCACAGTAACGCCTCAGCATGGGAACACTAGATCCATGCAGGCAGCCTCGGGAAACAAAATCACCAGTGCCATGGAGGCACGCGGATATCGTCGCAAAGGATGGCAAGAAAAGGCAGGAGATGGAAGGACAAGGGAAAACGGCTTACCTGTGGGCGGTGGATATGTATGTACCAGAAGGATAAACAATGTACTCGTAGCCAAGAAAATTCGGAAGAGGCAGCAAGGGGAAGAAGGGAGAAAAGAGGCCGGGCTGCCAGATTTATGAGATTGCCAGTAATCCGAACGGCCGTCGTAGCGGAATCGCAAAAAGAAGAACGAATCTGCACACGGAACAAGGTTAAAACCAACACATATAAGCCACAAAGGTAAAAGGAAGAGGACAAGAAAAGATGGAGGAGGAGAGGGAGAATTAAGGTTGGGCAAGCCAAGTGAACAGGGTGTGGTCATGGATGGATAAATCGGCTCGTTTGACGCAGGGACGTGTGGGGTTTGGCAGCAGGGGGGAGGGGTGCGGTTAGCGGTTCGGTCTCAGGTGAAATGCGCTGAATTTTGGTGAGATTCGGCCGTTTTTAGTGGTGGCTTTTAGCGATGCCCTCCGTAGAGTTATAGCGATTGATGGGTTGAGACTTTTTGGCCACCCAGACGACGGGGCTGAACCGTGCCGGTTGATAGAAACCCGTCTGACTTGCGCCAGGTGGAAGAAGAGATGAGGAAAAGAAGATGCCAAGAGATAAACATAAACGCAAAAAAATAGAGTAAATTTTGAAAGCAAAGAAAGATAGAAAGCAAAAGCCCCAACTTACAAAAAACACACAAGCCGCCTACGTACCCCCTCTCAAAATGCCAAATCAAATCAAATTCAACCGCCAATGATTCGGGATCCCATACGGAACCTCAGTTGCCGTGCTAGCCTCCAGCCTGCGTGCCGAAGCCCCGTTCTGCCTGTTTCGCCCAAAAGCTGTGGCGGCGAGGGTCCGACTTCCGCTATCCAGACCTCTCGCCTGAATGAATCCGCCGGCTCATCTAAAGACCTCGTCCCCGTTTCACAAGGTTTGAGGGCGAAGTTGTACCAAGAAAACAGAAAAGGCCACGCGTTGCGATTCTGTAAACGAAAAGATAAGGGGGGTTTCCTTTCTTTCTACAGGACATGCAGCGGTGGAAAAGTCGGATCAAGCGAGATGGAAACAAACCACCGTCTAATACTCTCTCCACTGTAACTGTACAAGGAACAAGGCAAGGATTTTAAAAAAGAGAGATGGCATCTCATCTCATATCGTGACATTCAAGTCATCCACTTGCAGGCGGATGTCGAAACGGCACCGTAGCCCGTCATGCACAGCCTGGTCATTCGCTAGCCCTGCCATGGAAAAGACGGCATGCCAAAGGAACAAAGGACCAGCGACTAATAGCTCAAGTGGAAGAATAGCCAAGAGGAACCAACACAAAATAAAAATAAAAAAAAGTCCGTGTGGGGTGGACGGAATCGGCGTGGGCGGCCGGGAATAATGCACGGGGTTCAATCGGCCAAGCCAAGAAACCAACCATGGGAAATCCCAACCCTAAAAGGGCACCACAATTTATTTTGCCTGCCTGCTTGCTTCTGCGCAAAAAGTCCGGTCGTCGCGGTGCCGGGTTTCCCAGAGATGATGACTCGTGTCGTCTTTCTTTGCCCCCTCCCGTTTCGTTGGAGAGTTGCCAGAGGCGACTTTTTACTAGTATATCTCTCGACAACGCTTCGGTGTCAATTTCTACCGCCGGGGAGAATAGAGAAACTTCAGCTATTAAACTTACGATGAGTAAGACGCCAGAATTGTAGCCTCTTTTTCTGGGTACCATCCAGCTAAAGATAGAACAGCCAAGAACCAGTACGAGTACGAGTCAAAAGACGGCTACAGATACCTTCTTCTGCATTAGTAGTCCCATCCCATTTCACTTATCCAGCACTAACAGCAAAAAATGGTGCAAAGTCACTCACAATCGCTCACGACGGCCATGACAAAACACGGCGAAAGGGGAGCCCACGAGAAGCGCCGCGCCGCTCCGGGACTGGCTGGTATAATAAGGTCATAGAATTCCTCCTAAGCTTATTTTCAATACTCGCTGACGAAAAGGCTTAGCATGCCACCACTGGCTGCATAGCGTCAATTCTCGACATGGGGGCCCTGTCCATTCTACACCTTTAAACCGAAAATCGTTGTCGCTGCATCCACGCCCCCCCCTTTTTTCCTTGCTCTGCTGTGCCGTTTTGCCCGCTGATCCGCGCGCCTTTTGTTCGCTACTGTTGGGGCTGCTGTAATCAACCTGATCTCTCTTGTCTTGTCTTCCTTCTTGGCCAGTTGATCCCCTAAAGACGAGATTCATGTACTCGTATCTTGCACCCCCTTCCTTGCAGCAACCCCCCCTTAAACCCAACGAACCGCCGAGGGGAGCCCATATTCTGGGTAGGTCGGCACGGGGGCTGTCATGGCCCACGGTTACGTGTTGCGAGGCTTTGACGTTGGTGACCATTCATTCAGTTGGCTGTCCGAACGGAATAGTAATAATAACCACATCAAATGCCCGTATTCGTCATCGATGGCATTCATGTTATTACACGGACATAGCCTTGAAGGATAGGATATGCTGATGTCTGTTTCAGGTTCATTGCAACGACTAGATCCTCCTCCCCAAAAAGTTTCAAGCGATAGTACACGTACCTATATATGAGGTACCTCTGTACATGCTACTGTAAAAGACTACAGGAGTAGCAATCAATGCCTGCACATGGCCAACAAGCATACATAACAAGCATCGGTGTTCCTCTCGGCGATGCTACTGCAAACTATATCAGCGGCTGCTATTGGCAGGTACTTGCGCGGATGTAGCGGCTATCTGGCCTCATTCTTCTTCAAGCGCTAAAAGTCGCGTCTCCTCTCTTCACCCAGCCTGAGTTGCCGTGGCTGCCGTGAGGGGGCTTGCGCAGAAGCTTGATTTGCCCTTGGGATTTGTCGCTTTACACACGGATGTTCATCCTATTTCCCATCCTATTTTGGTGCTATTTTATCCTTCATCCTAGTTTCGCTTGGACGCCCCCCCGCTGATGGGGCTTTTTCCATTTTTTCCATTCCTGATCCCGAGCAATTCTTTCTCTGGCCGGGCCGGAGCCTGAGACGCCGAACTTCCGACAAATGCAGACGTATTCACACCCCCTTTGCGCTGAAAGAAAAGCTTGGTCATGCCGTTTTATCCAAATACGGGGTGCAATGACGAAGCTGGCGTTCGTATACGCATATACGGAGGATAGGAGAGAGAAATCAAGGGAAATAAGAGAGAGAGAAGCCGTTTTTGGTGATAAGACGGCGCAAAAGGGGACGCGGACGCCTCGCCGGGTATAATTTTAGCAGTCGCTGGTGAGAGCCGGTCCTCATGATTCACCGCCACACCTAAGACGGCATCATGAGTTTCTCTCGATGCCGAGTTGAATTCCTCCGAAGCGTCAGCTGTGGTTGCTGTGGTTGTGCAGCAAAAAAAAAAGCCAGAAAACGCCTTATCAGAGCAATCGGCGGCACAAATTAGGCCATGCAGATTAGGCCTTACTAGGCACAGATTAAGGTGGCCGCGTGCTAACAACGTGAAGCTAATACGTAGCTTCAACTTGTCAGCCGTACAAGGAAGGAGGACCGCCAAGCGGCATCTCGGCTCCCAGGAACTACAGCACCTGTCCTTGTAGTGCGGCTCCCCACGATATCAATTATCCCGCAGAGCAAGATTGGCTATGCGTATTGCCTCGAAACGGACAAGATGCCAGCCTGGGTTCCCTTACCTGGAGCTGCGCAGCCAACCCGTTGTAGAAGTTGCAGCCGGGCCACCAGCGGGTGCCTTGTCGCATGTAACGGTCGCCGTCCAGGTACTGAGTCTTGTGGCCTCTTACTCGTATGAAGCAGCTGCTGGCATTCGGGACTCATTTGCCGTGCGGGCTGTTTCGACATGCCGTGTGGTGCCGATATCCAGAAAGGCACGGGCCACACTTGTTTTGTCCTGCTGCCTCTGACCTCTGCCTCCTCCCACCGCGGCTGGCTTCTGCCAGTAAGAGTAAGAATCCAGCAGTCAATGGCTGTATGGGGTAATGGCACGGAGCAAGACTCGTACATACGAAGCACAGGAATTGATACACGCAGCAAGAGCGCGCAACACTGTGGGCGATGCGTCGCGCCGATCCCGCGAGGTTAACAGGTAAGCATGTTTGCACTAGACCGGAGGAGGGAATCCGCGTCGCACAAGTCATGCACACGGGATTCCCATCTGAGATCTTGAGAGGTTGTTTCGCCCAAGCAGCAGGCTTTGCCTAGAGAGGAGGCATCCCAAACATGCTTATCCATGCCGTTGGGTTGGTTCTTGTTCTGTATACGAGCCCAGGACAGGACAGGACAGGACACACAAGCACAGACCCCAAAAGGGGAAAAGCAGTCGTCCAGTACAGAATAAAATAGGGTAAAAAAACCAGCGAATGACGTGACCACAGATACGCCGTACAGAGTCGTCAGCGAGGCGCGAGCTTCGGTTGAGTCGGCCAGCCTTGCCCTGGGGCGGATGCGCACACGCCCCTCCACGGCCGCAACGGGCCTAGAAGGATACCGAGGGTTGGTACACACGAGGGAAAGAAGCACCACAGTGCTTTCTTGGAGCCCCGTTATGACGTCGCCATCAGCATGCCGAGCCGGCTCCGGCGGCGTCGAAAAGGCTTGGGAGGGTTGCTGAGACATGCTTCCGGGTCTTGGCTTTGAACGCTGCAGGGCTTAGTATGAGACAGGAAGAGTGGTTGAAGAAAAGTTGAAAAGTTGGAACACAATAGTGTAGTTGACAAGTGCAGTACAGAAAAACGACAAGGTAGTATTGTAGGCTAATTTGACAAATAGCATGAACGAGTTAATAGTTGCAATCAATTAATTAGTATTGATCTTCTAGGATCAGCGCGAGCACAGTGCGATTTCCGATTCGACCGGCGCTGATAAGCAATAAACTGCTAGTCTAGACTCTTGATCGGCCTGGCGTCCGGGTAATCGGCTTCCAACATCGCTTCCATCCCACAGTCTGGTTTCAGAAATGGAACTGGGCCTGCTTCACTGGGCAAGGGCGAGACAGATTGACCTTCCCAATCTCTTGTCGTCGCCGAGAGATTGCACGACGTCTTTCCCTTTTGCATTTGATGCCGCCTAGAGTCCAGTTCGAATATGCTGATGCGAGATGCGCTGGTGGTGAGCAGAAAACGCCAAGCGAAGATGTCGATCCAGCGTAACCCCCGGCCTAGGATACCACTCTGTAAGATGGGATGGATTCATATTGCACGAGTACAGCATCAACCTTGTACTACCTAGTACCTACTAAGGTAGGCAATTACATCGTTCAATAGTACGGAGTACAGTATGTGGTAATTGCTTGCTGCTCCTAGGGGACTTGACACATATTACGTGGCATGTTCCTGAAAATGGACATGCTTGTTGAAGCAAGACGACTTGGAATATCCAATACTCGAGTGTTGGCACTTGTAAGTACCAAGGGGCAAGTACGGGTACACACATACGCTCAGACATTTCACTGTACAAGACTCTGTCGAGGTACCTTCTCAGCCAAGTATCGTCAACAACACATCCCATGACGAAATCATCCCCAAATCTTCATCATCTGCCATCAAAAAAAAATTTAGTTAAAAGCACCTACAGCACCTTCAGCGGCCGTTACATCCAAAACGGCCACCAGAGAGCGAGCATAACCCAGCAGGAGGGCCGGGAAGGTCACCAAGTTCACCCCTTCCCAACAGGCTACACTGGACATGGCCGAAACATGAGCGACCATTGGACAGGGTTGCAGGGATTTGTGGAGGCGCTACGGCAAAGTCGGCCGGGGAAAAAAAGTCTCTTTCTTCTTTCTTGTTGTGCGCGCGGCCCACACCAAGAGCCAAGCTCGCGCGTTTAAGCATGAATTTAAGCGTTGTCAGCCACTATGCTTGGCGCGGCAGCTATCGTCCAATGTTGCTTTGGGGGGGCGTGTTTGTATGATTTGGCATCTGTGAGTACAGTAGAGTCTGCTCATGAGCGGCGACGGAGGACGTATACCGTCTTATTGTCAGTTCATCTTGCAGCACGCCCTTTTAGCTCAAATTCCAACCAGCCAGCAACCGCACGTTTCAATGGGCCACAGCTTCCTCCTACTCATCAGTTTTTTTTTCCCTCTTTCCTGGTGGAAACGGTGGCTTGCTGCGTGTGGAGCCGCTGGAGCACTTGGCGCAAATCTAAGATGCCGTGCTTGCCGACTTGGCTCCCAGGGAGGGGGTGGAGTCTCGCTCGAGTTTGTTCTACTGGCACTGGCAAGGGCGTCTCGTGGCATTGACCAGTGCTAATGTGCTGTAATGGCCGCTGGTCCTGAGCTTGGCGGTCGATGTTTCTAATCATGGGCTAGGCCAGTGCGGATTCCGGAGTGCATTGCAGCGTTTCATTTCCGCCCGTCGTTTTTTGACGCTTCTCGACGTACAGTACGAGTTAGGTATTATTCAGCGGCCGAGGTGCACGAGTAATACTCCGTAGCCCGGATTTCGAGACACGCAAGTCAGATCCGATTTTCCGACCTGTGCGTCCGTGGGAGAGTACTAATGTATAGACTCGGCGGGCGGGCTCCTCTTTGGCATAAGGTTAAATCATTGGTCTGTCTCAGCGCATGGCTCGTGACTGATGGTTGGCCCTTACTTGGCCAAGCTAATTCAATACGTTTTGTATCCAAGTGTTGCTTGGGCGCATACTCTATGTTGTAGTATGTGCGAGGAGGCTAAAAGACGAGCGCGAAGCCCGTTTCTAATCCATGTTACTGCTATGTCGCTAGTGAGCTTGGTTATGTGGATGCCTAGAGGGAAGACGAGCGAATGCTACGGGGAACCTGTACAGTAGTTTTCCTTGGTCTTCAGCTATCCCTTTTCATTTTCAACTAGCCTGCTGTAGCTGCAAAGGTGGAGTGGAAGGATCACCACAAGCATTCATGTCCTCCGTCCTCCGTCTTCGGTGGTCCTTGGCCAAGATGGCCGACCCTTTTTCTTCAGCTGGATTTGGAAAGTCAGAGGATATTAGTTTGTCTTGATGCGCATCTTGGCTCGACAATATGCTTATCCAGCCCGGCGGGCATCAACAAGGTGCTGACTGAGTTCTATTACTTACTGTAATGGTGCCCCAGGCTGTTAATATTAGATCTTCTTGTCACACTGTAGGGTAAGCAAGAGGCAGCCTGTCTTGATGGCCGGTTTGCTTGGAATACGGGGGCCCCGCTGGTGCAAGCGTATTTTTGGAAACTGTTGGAATAGATGGCCATCGTATTAGGTTATGGCAAGAGAGTTCTTGGGCGTGCCGGGGATCAAAGAGAGCAGGGGAGATTTACATGGCCAAGGGAGAGTTTACACTCCGGAACAGACCCCAAGTATTTACGGAGCCTACCCCATACTGTACTTGCAAAGCAAAAAGCCATCTACGGCATAGAAACATGATGACGAAACACCTAAAAGAATCATGGAATACGTGCATCTAGAAAAAAAAAAAAAAATTTCCCCATCCCGTTGCGCCGATGTCGAAAATGGCGTTCCCAGACACGCACAAAGAAGGGTCACACCCAACAAGCCCTCGCATTGTTTCGGCGCAAAAATAAACAAATAGCCCAGACAGGAGGCAAAAGCTTGGCCCTTTAGCAGCAAAGGTGATTGGTCAAGCGCGCCAGCTTTCTTTTTTTTGCTTTGCTCTTGGCCCCTAATGGTTCCCATGCATTAGCGGCCATGGCGTAACCTTACGCTTAATCCTATCGCTGCCAAGAAATGCGTATCTGGGATGACGATTTATTGCCTCCCGTCGGGTTTTCCAGTTTGTCGATGCCCCATGCATACGCCTTTGTCACATGCCGATATGTGATTGTGACCGCTGTTCGCGTATTATGATAACTAATCCCCTTTTCTTTTGTTTTTTCCCTTCTTTGGTTCAACGGGATGGGCCTGTGTATTTCTTGCTCGTTACTGGATGCGGCCGCCATTTACAGTATGTACAGGGACGGTAGCGCAGCGGATGGCCCGGAACAAAACCATGCATTATCTCTCTTTCTTCCATCTGCCTTCTCGCTTCCTCCTTTAAGTTTTCCTTTGCTCTGTAGATGACATGGATATTTACGAGAGCATCTACAGAGTACATATGCACACGCCCCAACCTTTGGAACCATCGTTGCCATTTGTCACAGAAACCCGGAGACAAAATATCGTCACCATTCGGAGGTTGCTGGTTGTGCGACTTGATTGGAAAACACCGTTTTCGGTGGCTTGCTGGACCGGCATATCTGCAGGGAGCGAGCGTCTCCCCTTGCGATTGCTAGAAGGTCTGGAAGCAAGCCATGGGACGTGGCTTAGAAAAGCTGAAGCTGTAGCCTTCGTAGTGTGTGAAGCTATTTTATTTCTGTCGCCATCATTATCTAACACGTTAGCATGATGAAACAGAGCTAGTGCAAGCGTAAATATCATTAGCTTATCGACTTAACAGTGCTGTTGAAATTAAGCTGTGCAATCACGTTGTGTTAGTCTATTTGCCGTGTTACGAATACATACATGCAAAGTGCCAGTGAGAAAAGCAGACCAATGGTTTGTCGCCGAGTCATCTCACGTATTGAGTAATTTTTACGCCCTCTCGGAGCAAAACTTGCGGCACAAGAAGTGCGTGGTGCGGTTCTAACGAATTGGTATTGTGCTGTTGTCCAGTCTACAAGGTTCTCGGTTTGGTCGGGGCAAATATCCCCGAAGCTACCTAGTCTCGGGATATCGGCAATAGTGCGAGTTGTTGCGTTGCATTCATTGATTGTAACAACGTACGGCCGGTTTCTCAAAGAGATAGCTAATCTACAGCTTTAATAATCATGCTATTGAGAATAGAGATGAAAGAGGTCTTTCATGTTCCTGAATCCCTCTATTAAAGAGTCGATGTATTTTCACGGTTGGATAGGTAGTTTCGGGTAGACATTCTCCGCTGGGCTTGCTGCACATGAACACCGGCCAGAGCCCATCAACAGGGAACATTCCAAAGTTGTTTGTAACAGTACATATTGTGCAACCAGCAAGCCTTTCAACAGCTAGGGAGTACCGTTGTATCTATATGATATCTATCTTGTAGAACTGCCGCTGTCAATGCCGACATATACCCCAGATCCGGATGTCCACAGCTCTTCCCGCGCCCTCGCTGGAGGTAAACAAGTACTTTCCTCCATCACGAGCAGAGGTGGACGTTGCATATAATGAGATTACTACTACGGAGTACTAACTTGAGAACCAGCATACTATTTCTTTCCCCGGGATACACTTGATAGCATGTTAGCTCCCCGGCAGCTGCAGTAGTGCTAGTCAACAATAGCATCAATAGTCGCAGTCGTCACGGCATACAATATCCGGAAGCTGGAGTTAGTCTTCCGTACCCCTATCCCCGGGGAGATAACAAGGAGAGTATCTCGAATTTAGCCAATCTAGGCTATGTTGTGCGATAAAATACGCATACCTTGTTTGGCTCTCAAGATAACAACCTATTTGGAAGGTTGTCGCTCTTTAGGTGATGGCCGCGATGGCGCTGATGCTTCGAAAGTCGCCGAACAGGTATTATAGTTCTTCTAACTGGGATATCCAAGAATAGAAAGCCCCTTGTCTCATACTAAACACACTCAATGTTATAGAGATCATCTTGTTGAAAGCTACATCCGGCCCGTTCCTTGTTTGTTGCTCATTCTGACTCACTTACATGCCGTTGATTACAATTACGAACAGTAGCGTTAGAAGTGGTACGTATGTTTAACTAGGTCGGCGAATGATATCTAATATGTCATCGGAGGTTTACAGGCTCTCATGCAGTGTGGCATCAATGCAATAGGCGTTTGGTCTTGTCAGGGGCTGCCTATAGTTGATGAGATATGGGCCAGGCTCGAGGTAAGCAATGAGCCTAACACCGAGAGTGATCGCCTATCGACCCAGCCCAGCCTAAAGCCTATTTCGTTATTTAAGACCGAGTAATGCCGTCTTAGTAGTCCCTGACCAACATCCTCGTACGAGTACATGTAATCGTCGCTGACATGCGCCAAAAAACGGATCAAACGGCAAGCTACTACTAACTACATGTATTCTTCAACATGGCCAGGGCCAATCGCGATCCAAACAATTGCCAGCGACTTGTCCTTGCTCTTTCCGCAAAGGGGAAAAGAGAAGCTCGCTGTATAAAAAGGCTTGTGCCGAGATGTCGCACTACTGGATGGTAGTCTCTGCTGCTAAGAGAATTGATGTTTCATTGGCAGCGGAGACGGCATTCTGAGGTCGCGGCTGCGACGGTGGCATCCGCCTTTACACATTACACATCTTACAGACTCACGACAAAACATGCCTTTGGCTAACTGACAAAGTACAGGGCTGGTTAGTGTGCAGGTATACACGTACAGATCCCGTCAAAAGCACGGGTACGCTTTGTGGGCACCCAAATAGACTTATCCATGTCGACGGATGCTCAAACTTGGCTGTTTGCTGAGCCCGACACTCCGGGCATTGCTTTTCTTCCCCCATTATCTTTCTGCTGCCTTTTCCTCGCTGGATTCAAAGCACATGTCCCTGGCTGCCTCAATCCAAAGGCTTTACTGTTTTCTTCTTCGTACTGGCACCCCCTCCTTTATTTCGTTCTTTATTTCCCATGCCCACCCCCTCCCACGCCATCTCGGTTCTGACGGCACGACCCTCCAGCTTCCCCTCCATTCCCAAGATTCCATCTTCTCCAGCGGACTAATACTGGTAGTGCGTATGCCTACTTGTACCTCGGATTCTCAACCGGATTACTAACCACAAGACCTGGAAAAATACCCACAAGGCGAGAAGGGAGAACGAAGAGCCGCATCGTCAACAGCTTTGGAAATGTCCCATGTTTGCTTCCATAATCATCAACGGTGAATGAACACTCGAGACTCCTCCAGACTGGGAATCCTGCCTTCTTCCCTTTCAGCCTGAAAAGAAAAGAAATGAGGCAAAAAAGTACCAACGACATTCTTTCTCGCCCGCTAGCCCCACGCCATTTGCTGCCATGTGGCCTCGTCAAGATATGGTTGATTATGCTTACAAGTATGCGAACCAGCCCCCATGTCAGGCCAACCGTTGAGCTGAGCCAACAAGCCCTTTGGCCGCCTCCTTTTTTGCCCTTTTGGAATACTGCTTTCTGAGGCGTCGTAGCGTGCGCCACGCCTTCGCTAGTACAGTGCGCCAACGCTGGTCTATTGCCTTCACGGACGCTTCTCCGCCCATAAACCAAGCGGGAAAATAGAGGAATTAAGGTCCCAAGGGGGGGTCAGCGGACTTGGACCGACGTCTCTTCAGCCCTGGCTGTTAGTCTAATATCCGAGGCCTGCAGCGCTGTCTTTGTTTAGCACTCCTGGGGTCTTATCAGCACTTGGGGGGGAATAAGATGACAAACCACCAACATGAGCCCTCCACCCCCTGTCGCTACGTTTTTTTTCGCAGTTGCATAGAAACGGCATTTCCCGTTTGCGAAGTGCTTTATTGCTCGTCATTTCGCTGTGCGCTGGGTGCCGGCAACAGTCGCAGCACAAGGAGGCGTCTCGGTTCCTATCTTTGGGCGTAATCGTAATCCGCATGGGGCACCGCCATGCCGCAGTATCCATTGTTCAACTTCCTGCTGGTAATATTCGCGATTAGCTGCTGAGCTGATCCGCTTCTCCACAGCGGCTATTGCGGATGCCGACAACCGCTCGCGGATGTGCTTGTACGAGGCGCTTTCTTTGTGCTCTGCTCGGTAACCCGGCAAGACTGCTAATAAGGATGCGTGTTGCGAAAGGCGGCGAGGTTTCCGTGAGAACCGATTACTCACGCTAGTTGTCGAAACTTGTCATGGTTGATGCGGGCAAAGGCTGGAGCTGAAGTGAGCTGATGGATGTTGTCCAGCTGGCTCGGAATCGGCTGCAGCCTCCCAAGGTCGAGAAGCATCCTCGGCTTTGAGCTGATGTGAATCCGTAAAGCTTAGTTGTCTGATTGTGTCGATGGCACTTATGTCAAGACGTTTGTTCAACTTGTTTGTAACTTGATTAAGTTCACAAGGTTGTGAGTGCAACCTCTTCAAGTGAGACTGAAGTAAGGGCAACTGCTAAAGGCCCAAGATCATGACCGCTGACCAGCTCCGGCAGTGTAAATGATGAGATAAATGGCTTCTCGTAAGCCAATCGTCTCTGGAGATATCGTTTTGCTATGTATACAAGATAGGGGTATTTCTATTCCGTCTTCAAAACAGCTGTTTCTCTACAACATTCTACGCAACAACTACCCAACGTGGTCGTTAATATAATACAACACTGTGGCATTGTGAAACTCATACCACTGCTCCCGTCTATTAACCAGAATAGATGGAGCGGAATCCCGCCGAGTCAGAATCTCCGAATCCAAAACAATGCGGCTAGATGCGCTTCTGCGGAGGCGTCTGTTCCCAAACTGTGCTCACTCCTTTGGTGAAATCAGAACAAGCACTTGGAACCAGGCAATCTCTGCGGCATACAAGTAATACATGGGCTCAGTGCAAGGGAGAGAAAAACGAGAGAGGAAAGAAAAGACTGGTTCGGCCAACACCCACCGCTAGATCAAAAGCCTCATCGCTTTCCCGCAGAATCGCATCCACTGTCGCAGATGCACAAGTTGCACAAGATCTAATTTCCCCATTTGTGACTGAGAACCACTCGCTGGAATGTACCCAATCGCTGTTGGAGCATCGGCTCTCAAATAGGCGGTGTCGGCCTCCCCGTCTCGCGTGTAAGGTACATATATGTGTGTGTGCGAGCACGTGTATATACATGGAAGGGGTGGTATATATATGTGTGTATATATAGAATCGTCAAAAAGGAGACTAGAACAATGGCACATGTGGCTTCCCGCAAGCCTCCTCGTCTTTAACCTCAAGATTGGGATACGCAGTGTAACCTAATCACGGCGTGGCGTTGCGTCATGCAATCGGTCCCCTGACGCGGATCGCCGTTTGCTGCTGTCGTGCGAGCAAGCTTGCCTGAAATGAAACAGTCCGAGGTAGGCAGGCGTTGACGAACACAACAGGCTCGTTGCTTGCCATCTCCCGAGACGTCGGGGCAATCTCCTGTCTGAGTGACGAAGGCTGATGTGCCGCGAGGTCGAAATGATAGCCGGATTTAGCAATCGCAGCGCTCGAAATGGCGCGGAAATGGCACCACGTCACGCACGTTGGGTACACCAGTGAGATAACTCAGCAGGCGATCAAACCCAAGGCCGAACCCTCCATGGGGAGGACAGCCCCAGCGTCTCAGATCTAGGTACCACCCCATGTCGCTGGATCTGGCTTTCCGCTGTGTCGGGACCTCTAGACCATGAAGGCGCATGCTGTCCTCGAGTTGGGCAAGCCGGTGCTCCCTCATGGATCCTCCCGCAAGCTCTCCGAGATTGGGGACCAGGAGGTCGAAGCAGTCGACAGTCTGCCCCTGAGGTGGCGGGGACTCGGACTGAAGCATGTAGAAGGCCTTGATCTCCTGCGGGTATTGAGTGACAAAAATGGGCAGAAACGCGTCGGTCTCTTCGTCGTATCCGATTTTTTCAGCAAGATACTTTTCATGTTCCGACTGGAGTCCCGAACCCCATACAGGCTTGTGTTCAAACATGTGGGCTACAGGCTGAAGGATTTCGATGGCCTCCGTGTACGTCACTCGTGGCCATCTCTTCGGCGACGTCAGACCCCTCCATCGCTGCTGCAGCTCTTTGGGATCTACAAGGTCTTCGAATGCCAAGCGTTCTGCCGGGTCTCTGGAGTCAAGCCGATGCTTTTCGAGTTCTTGGGCGGCACTGAGCCGCTTGAGTCCGCCGGCAAGCGACGCCAACATTCTTTGGGCGAGGTCCATGACCTCATCCATGTCTTGAACGAAGCTCATTTCAGCCTCAAGCATATAAAACTCGCTCAGATGCCGAGAGGTGTCACTCTTCTCGGCCCGGAACGTCGGTGATAGAGTCCAAACATTCCCTAGCGCTTGAGCTAGAGCCTCCAAATGCAGCTGTGATGAGACAGTGAGATACTTGGGGTCTCTGAAGAATTCGGTTGTTCCACCGTTCTTGACGGTAAATGCTTCGCCGGCACCCTCGCAATCTGATGAGGTAATGATTGGCGGGTGGGTTTGCTGAAATCTTTCTTGGAAAAAGAATTGGCTTAGGAGGGCCATGGCATCCGATCTCAGTCGAAGGAGTGTTGAGTTGATGGGAGTTCGCGGACGGAGATGCGATATTGCGCGCAGGCTCTCCGGCGTTTGATATTTGTTCTGAATGGGATATGTCTTGAGAAATGTCAGACCGATTCCACGAGCCAAGGGGAGCAAAGAGCGGCCTCTTTGCAGAACAGCATAGCCTTCCTTACTTGAGGGTCGGACGAGCCGAGAATTTCCACCTCGCTGACCCGTAGCTCAGCTGTAGTCGGTGCCGGGCCTTGGTCTGCTCCAGCAGAATGAGCAGCAGCCTCTTGCTCATGCACATCACTCGAACTTGGCTGGCCTGCAACTGAGCTACGGGCAAGCTTGCCTCCTTGAGGTTCTACGCTGGGAGATGGTTTAGAGGAAGAGGAGCTACTATGCCATACGCCTGTGAGGCGGACGGCTGCACCAGGGCGAATACTACGACGTGCTGTCAGCTACTGCTCGCCATGATGCCAGGACGAGGGCTGACGTACTCTGCGGCCAGGCTCTTGTCCACAACGGCCTGCACAGGTCTCATTGATGAGCCGTCTGTGATGTCAACGAAGCGCACGCTAGAGCTTTTGCGAACTGATCTAACCCAGCCGCAAAGCTGGACATCCGAGACAAGGCGTCCAGGCTGCCATTCTTTCAGGTCTGCCACCGTCTTGACGTCTCGAAGGCCCTGCCCGTCGTCACCAGGGATGCGCACCGAATAGCTTCGCCGATAGGGAAGACGGCAGGGCCGATATCGTCTGGCAAATAGGCTGAGAGGATGAGACATGATATGATATTCTTCTGATATGATAGCTCAGCGGCTTCAGCAAGGCGGCAGAATTTGGGTGCGTCTCATGACGTGTAGCCCCGGGCTAGGTAGGGAGAAGCAGAAGCACTGCAATGGCCGTACAGACTGTCTTGGGTCTAGATGCCGGTGGTTGTCATTTCCTGTCTCGCTGAGCAGGATTTGAGGTTGCTTTTCTTTTTGCTGGCTGAAAGCTGTGAGCAGGGGTTGGGCAGAAAAAGGAAAAACAGTTGTGCCGTTGGTGTGTGGGCTAAAGCGGTGAAGCGGACTGCAGGCGGGCTCTGTGGCACCTGGAGCTCGCGAACTCGTGGAGGTACGTAGCACAGATGAACGATCAGGTACAGGTACATGATCAGTACCGGATCTGGTACTTTGCGTCCGACAATTCGGTACAAACGAACGATGTCTGCATAACATCTACCAGGTTACCTGGCATTGTTGTGTTGGCTCTCTCTTGCAAAGCAACTCAGGCTGAATTTTATATCAACCAGCCACGGCTAGCAACTGATACTGCCACTAGCAATACCATCATACCTCAATGGTATAGTGGCGCGGCAACGCTAGAGAAAGGGGCCGACGAGCGTCTGTTAGAGCCTGGCAGACACACGTATATTGCCCTCCTTGCGGCCACTAGGAGCTGCAGGCATCTTGCATGGTACTGCCTTATCTGGTGGCTAGCAACCCATGGTACCTTAGCACCCTCACTGGCAGGTATCTTTCCTGCCAGAACAGGAGCACGGAGTACCTTAGCCGGTGTGGGACTCGTGTCTCTAGTGCCAAGCAGGTACCGGTACATCTACTTGGACACTTCCAGACTGCAGCAGGGCCTCAACTTCTGCTCTCGCATCTTCTCCCCTCTTCATATCCAGTATCGTCATGCAAAGCTTCCACTTGGTGCCTCTCAAAGGCCTTCGGGCCGCCTACAGGCTTGGCGGGCCGCACCCACCTGATCTCCCTTTTCTTTTTTTGTCTTATCCTGTCATAAAATGATGGGCGCCTTCTCTGAATGGGTGCCAGAAGCGCCATGTTCCACTCGCACCCTTCACTTGTCTGGCGACTGCGGTCCTTTTGGCCTTGTTTTCTCTTCGTCAGGTCATGTTCCGCCGAGTCTGGAAGAAGCCATGTCGCGAGATTGCCTCTTGGGACTGTACGCTGCAAGTGGCGTCCCCGGCTAACGGCTGTCCAACCAGCTTGATTTTGATGTCTCAGCTCGAGTCCTTCCTCCTCGCCCGGACTGACACCGTCGTCAACCATCACGTCCATCCCTGGCGAGTGCCATGGGATTGGGCAATCGCTGCGACCTCCATGGCTAGATGGACGGCCTGCCAAGTCACAGCCGCTTTCCGCCTCCACCCTCGAGTCCGCCAGGGCAATCCCAGCACAAAAGAACAAAAAGACCTGCCTGTGCGCCGTACTCCATACAAGCGTGTACCTCTCGTGGGAGTGGCACTCGTACCGCCTCCAGACGAGATCTACCATCTACCTGTACTCGTATGTACGAGGACTCGTACGGAGTACACCCAGACCCCAAAACCAAAGGCCCTTGAAGCCCCCCTGGCCCATGCCCTGCGCCGACACAGACTAGTTTAGATCCTTGCAAGGTTCAACAGGGCGAGATGAGGTATCACAGATCTTATGCGCATGCGTCCGCAACAATACTCCGGCCTATGCCAAAAGCAACAGTTACGAAGTGCCTCTCGTCATTGCTTCCGCCCGCTGTGCTCTGCTTGCATGTGCTCTTGCCGTGTTGAATCCAATAAGCAGGCCGGCTTCAGCTCCGCTCACCAGGGCCTCCCCTACCCTTCTACCCAGTGTGAAGCCAGAAACTCCGTAATGAACCATGAACGCTGTACATCTTTGTCTGAGAGACCCACGGGGGGAGGGGACCTCGTACTATGCCTTTCCGGCCCTCTGTCTGGGCTCTCGACCTGCCTCTGAGATCTCGCAATACGCGAATCAAAGCTTCTTGACCAGTCCTGGGCACTACCACCCCTCCATGTACAAGCATGTCCCGCCAACTTGGCTGCCGGCGCCCTCGTGGGTCCCGGTATGAATTCCTGTCTTGCCGGCAAGACATCATCTAGCCCCCCTTTGCGGTCTTGGTAGTCTGTCAAGCGATGCTTGACACTCTCTTTGCAACTTAAAGATCACCAGCCTCTTGATTGTTCCTGCTGACCCTGCTTGCTCGCCTGTCGTTGGCTTTTGTTCTAAACATGTGGTTCAGATTCTGGACATATTGGGTCGTACAATTCACTACAATCCCTACATCTCGCTTCACCCTCTCGAAGAGCCTTCGCTTCTGGATGACTGCCCGCCAGATTGGTAACTTGGCTTGAAGAGGAAGAAACAAGGGGAGCGCAAAAAAAAAAAAAAAAGGCATTTATATCAGGCCGAGACAATGATATAAATGCACTTCACCCGCCCTGCTGACTGGCTTACTTTCTCGGGATTCAAAACAACAAGTGTCCCCTCCAGCTCTTATTTAACTCACACATTCCTTCTTTATAATTTGTCGACGTCTCCTTCACCATATTTTGTTCATCCAACTTCTCTTTTTTATCCAACAAAGAGTCTTCAGCATGGCTCCGACTTCTAGATCTAGCAAAGTAAGGCCGTCGGACGTGGCAGCTGACACCAAGAGGAACTTCATACCTCTTGTCAAGGCCAAATACTCAGAAGTGTTTCCTCCATATTCTATCCTCTACCGACAACCTACTGTGCAGCTTGATATCCCCCGCCGGAAGACGACTACGCGTCCTCCGGTGTTTCGAGTAGAATATGGCGATCCCGTCATGAGAGCCATCTACTATGCCGCCATGGATAGTGAGTCTAGTGAGGCAGCAGGGGGTCCGAGGATTCGGATTCCCTTCATCTGCGCCGCCAATGAGCGTCGTCCCGGGGGAGACTGGGAAACTGGCTGCTCCGGCTACGAGGAGAGGCTTTGTCGACGAAGCAACCTCTCAGCTACCTTGAGCACTCCATGGCCGACGGTGGGAGAGGTGTCCCACTATCCAATTCCCACTCCCGGAGGCATTCTCTCTGACTCAGTGGTTGTTTGCCGTGGACCTCACGAGCGGTATGAACAGCTTGATCGCTGGTATGATCTGCCGGTCATCTCTGTCGCCCCAACAAGATGGCCCAAACTCACAGAGAATGGGACCAAATATTCTTTTTCGGCAGAGAGGGACATGATCAGAGAAAAAATCCGTGGCGCCCTTCGGATTTGTCTATACAACAATTACGATCGGGTAGTGATTGGCGATTTTGGCCTCGGCAATGGCTACCGCAACCCACCCAAGGAACTCGCCGAGATTTGGCGGGACATCTTCCTCTTTGATCCCGACCTCCGCGGTCAGTTCTCATATGTCATTTTCGTCTTTGAGGATCCCGCACAGAGCACGACTCGCCTCATCCATGAAGAAATGCGGAAGAAGGACCAAAAGAGCAGTGGCGTGTCGAAGTCAAAGATGCCCCTTGGCTCTGGTGGTAACGGGCCTACCGATATGGACATCTTTGAGGGTGTCTTTGACCCTACAGAGATTGAACATGTTCTTTGCCGACCAGACCCTCGATACGCACTTGATATGATCACTTCTTGACGTTTCTTTGCCATCTTCTCAAGGATGACGACTACGGACCAGCTACGAGGACGGGGACAGTCTCAGCGACAACGCACATGGGCTTCACTGGCTTTCCAACGCTAAGTGAAGCCCTCCTACCGCCACCCCCTTTCTCTGTCTGTTCCTCTCCTAGCTTAAAATTCATCATGTGCGGGTCATCAAAAGAGGGGGGAAGGCTGCTTTAGGCTACTATGTATGGGCGGTATTGTTTGTCTTTCTTATTTGTTCGGGCTTTTTGTTGTCTTCTCTTCTTCGAGTGGAGAAGGGCGTCAATGTCTGGGGCTGGGACACTATGGAGGTTGGTTCATTATGGCTTGGATGGACGGGCTAAACTATTACGGATATCACATATTGGGACGAGGTCTTTTTTTTCCCCGGGTTGTTTCCTGTCTCTTTTTTTTCGCCTTCCCGTGCTGCATAGAGTCATCTCGCATGTACGATTGGTTGCTGCTAGTGCAGTTTAGTATTGGCGGGCTGTGTGAAAGCACCCTGGGAGGTTTTTTCTTTTTGTCTTTCCTTTTTTTTCCCAGCTGCTATTGAGGTGCGGTGTGAAACCAGGACAGGCGGCTCTCATATTCTGTTCCCCCCAAGAATCTAAGATGCAATTGGATTAAATCACTCACTAGGCATCGAAATTTGGTGACAGAAGACAGACAGCTGACATCAGACCCCCCTCGCTGGGAATGAGCTGGCTGAGACATGAAATGGCACTACGGCGAAAAGGGCGATTGAGGTGTCAACCAACTTTTGGGGGCCGGCGTCTACATTTGCTACCACACATAGATGACATGACTTTTTTCTTTCTTCCCCTTCTGCATGAGTTGCCTGCCTTCAATGACCGCCAGTAAGATCTCAGAATTCTGATATAAATACGAACTCAGAACCCCCGACGCAGCAGTTTACAAAAGTACATGTATGCGGGCATCATCCCCAGGCACGGGCTATTATTGAACTGCAAAGTCGAGTGAGACTGTCGCAATGGGCCAGAAAACAGTCGGGACATGTCCACTAAGCGTTCCGGAGACCCACGACAGGCTAACGGGTTTGCTCGAAATTCTTATTATTAGAGGCCACCCCTCACCCCGGGAGTTCCTTGCATGCGTCAGACGGCTGAGGAGTTGAAACCGGTGAAGCTGGATTGGTGAGGCGCTAAAATATGGTCTCTGTGATTCGCGGCTAACACGATCTACAGATAGTTCATTGCCGGAGACGCTATACCCAGGCGTTGATGACCGTTTGTTGACTCAGAATGCCGCTGGGTGCTGCAGGAGCATTGAGACACTAGGATCATTACCCTCTGTCAAAGGATAGCCTGATGAAAAGCTTCTGGGGGGGCGTGGAAGGGCGTGATTTGCTCAGCAGAGAATGTACAGTATGGGGTCGCCCAACCCTTCCCTTCCCCATACGGAGGAGCCACATGCTCATCGCCGACCTCGTTTCTCAATTCTCACCAATCTCACGAGTCGATTGGCCCTCTCAGAATCAATAGCCATGGGTCACTAGTCATGGGAAGCGGTCCCTCTTCCCCAAATTGCTGCCACTCAGCCGCAATTTTTTGCCACCTCCCCAAAAAAAGCAAATCAAGCAGCAGCATCTGAATCTCCCCTACCCCGCCAGGAGGCTCTTGGGAAGCTCTGCTTTTTGAAAACCATGTTGCCGGAGCAGGGATTGCGGAACTCGCCCCTTGCCGGATCTTTGGTGCCTGCTCTGTGGCATCCATGCCATGATGCTGGAAGTGTCAAAAGCTGCGGCCGTTGGACATGGGAAGCGGTGCTATACTCGGCCTGTACAATACAGGTAGCCTGATGAGTGCTCTTCTAGTCTCAACCCTGCGGCCGCATCAAAGCCTGTCCTATCATGTCTACATTGTTTGCGAAGGCGTACAGGTATCGTACCTGTACGAGAGATGCCTGCCTGGACAACGTGTGCCTGGTGCGGCTAAGTACGGAACTGGGCTCCGGATTTATCTCGAGATGCCAAGGGTTGGGCATCTTTCTTCCCTGGCCATTCATCTTGGCAACATCAGCAATTGAAATATTGCTCTGAGTATTCTGTAGACTGCTGGGAGCATTTACATTCGCATTCGCCGCTCTCTTTCCCCCCCGTCTCTCTGTTTCGTGCAAGAGGACAAAAAGACTTGGCAACGCAACCTGCAATCACATCACACGCTTGCGTGGCTTACAGATTAGCTTCGCAGACGTACCGATCTCGACACGCTTGAGCAAGACTCGTAACCAAACTTAGCCGGGAAGCTCAACGGCGGATTACACGTTAGTACACATGGCGCGCATGCATGTATGTACACATCGTCAAGGCCCATATATACACCCCCTTTTTTTCGGTACTTTCTTGGAAGTTACAGGCAAAAGGCAAGAAAAAGGAGGTATACCATGTACAAGCATGATTCTCGATCAAATGACAAAGCAAAGGTGACATGTCGCCTGGATCACACCCATCAGTAACACCCTCGATAGGCTCAATCCGTCGCCCGTTCCTGGGTCTTTGACAGGCGAGTTTGCCGGGGTCAGCGAGAAGGCATCTGGCATCACCGACACCATCAACTTTTTACTGCTACTTCATGCAGAAGTAATACTACTACATGCTACATGTACATGCTGGCCTGTCATCCGCTTCCTTGGAGATGCACGATCGCTTGCCATACGAGAAGTGGGAAAAGTGGGATGGGAAAAACAGGATTCTGATCATCGTTCTCCTTCGCTCCCACCCTCCCCAGAACGGGCTAGGTTACCCAAATCGGCACCCTAGGCACACGAGGCTGTGGGCAAAGGGGAATCTTTCTGCGATCGGTGCCCCATACGTGCTATGTACATACTCGGCGGGAGAGGGCGTCTTTTTGCCCTTCTACGAGTGCGAGATCTCTCTCCCTATCCGGCACTCTATATTGCAGAGTTGTGTGTGGAAGATATGGCATTCTCGGCGTTGTTTTAGGCGGCGGAGACGAGAAAATGATGGGGACCGGGGGGGAAGCCGATGCTGCACATACTAGGAGGATTTGGAAACTCGATGGAAACCGGGCTTCGGGCCATTAGCCTGTGGGCTTAGCCGTGCGTC
The DNA here is from genome assembly GCF_003025095.1 of Trichoderma harzianum CBS 226.95. Classification (NCBI taxonomy): domain Eukaryota; kingdom Fungi; phylum Ascomycota; class Sordariomycetes; order Hypocreales; family Hypocreaceae; genus Trichoderma; species Trichoderma harzianum. Next base: position 899,934 of record NW_020209253.1, on the reverse strand, counting down.
TTGGGGATTTGTCCGTGTGGTGGTGGTTCGACGGATAGTTCGGTTTTGAGACAAGGCCAGGCCAACTAATCAGTCAATGTCTTTTAGCCTTTTTGCTCATCTCATCTCTCTCCAAGACAGGAGGATTTCAGTGTCTCAACCCGACTAACGGAAAAAAACCCCAGCCCGTCAACAGGAAAAAGCAAAGAAAGCAAAGAAAGACTGAAAAGAGAAAAAAGCACGAATTGTTTCGTCCCCTGCTTTGCTTTTTAGAGTTCAGCTTGCCATCTCACTGTTCATCAACCTGAAACAGACCCGGCGCTCAGGTCTGTGTGTCTGTCTGTCTGTTCCCCCTCACCACCATCATCACCAAACACACATACACACACACACATCAGAGAAAGAAGGGCTGAGAATTCCAAATTCAGCCCCGGCAATGGAAGTGTGTACGGCCTTTTTTTCTGTGGTGGATTTCAAGTTGATTAGATGTCACGATTGATGGAGGGGACCCTTGCCGATTTGCTAGTGCGAATGGGGATGCATTGCATGTAACGTTTTTGTTACCGTAGCATCGCCCATCCTTTTGGCATCTTTGATACGATACCGTTGGGGCGGGCGGTTGCAAAATGAGCAGGGTCTTGTTATTGCTATTTCTGTAAGTACGAGTACAATACAACATTGAGGAATCGGGCAAAGCTCCGAGACTTAACTTACACTGTAGCCTAGACCGGGTATTTTGCTCCTTTATTTTTCTTTGCATTCTCCCTCCGAGTGGTGCACGTAATTAAACATGCTTGCATTTGAATGAAATGAATCTAAGACACGCTATGCATGTTCATTTAAAAGGAAAAAAGAAAAGACAAACTATCTGCAAAAAAAAAAAAAAAAAAAAGTAATGACGTATTAATACATACACAACTGTGTTGCAATTCAAACATATGTTTTCTATTTCCATATCATTTTTTGTAATGCTCGATTCGGACATTAAGCAGTGACCCGTTTTGTGCCAGCACTTTTTTTTTGTCGTATCAATGTTACCCAAAAGCGTGCGCCTTACATATAGTGACGTCCCCCGTTCAAGCTACCAAACGACGTGCTCTCTCACTTGCGAGAGCGAGAAACAGAGTGCAAACACCATCGTCTGATATCACAGCTTGGTTAAAAACCCACAACCTCAATTTCTACCACTGTTACCAATAGGACGGCCTCAGTCCCGCAAAGTTGGCCATTACGGCCGTTGCCTCGCCCTCGCCTTCTTTCTTCCGTTGTCCGCTCAACTATAGGCAAGCAGGATTAGCATCTGATAGAAAACAAGCTGTAATAAAGAAAAAGATTAGTAGACATACCTCGAGCTGAACTCCCCGGTGAATGTGCACAAGCCAGTCGACGTAGCTCTTCGCCTCATTGTTTCGGTCCTCGACTAGCATCCGAGCAAACTCATATTCAGCGCCGTCAAGTCCCTGGCGCGCCAATTGTATAGTCATGCCCTTGGATCCCCTCATAGACTTGAGGAACTCAATAATGTTGCGAACTTGGGCACTGAGATGAGTTTCTAAAACCGGCAGTGAGGACGTATAGACATCCAAGCTCTTGAGTGTGTCGTGACCCTCGCCAAAGAGGTCGGTTATCAAGTTTGGCGATGTCTGGGAGTGGAACCAGAGCAAGCACTGCTGTCCGTTATCAACCAGATAGACACCACCAGGCTCGACACGCGAGAATGATGTTCTGACCGACGGAGGCATCTTGAGGTGGCCAGTTTCGGGGTCGGCAAAGCCTTCTTCGGGTTGGAGATTGTGAAGAGCAATCATTCTGGGGTAGAGGTACAGATTGAGTTCCAATGCGCCCATGCTTCGAACCATGCGCATGTCATGAACTCTCCGATCCGAATTCTCGATACCGCCCTTGAAAGCTCTGCACTTCAAGAGGCCCAGCATGTACATGCAGAATTCCTTGAGCCTTTCGGGCATAACAAGCTGGCTCGGCGGGAATTGGTTAGCCGAATGCTTCTTGTAATAAGCCATGATGTCAATTGTTCGCTCAGTCAGCCAGTTCCGGACATCGAGGAGGTTGGCCGATGTGGTTGCGAGCTTGGTGCCGGCCTCCTTTGCCAAGATACCAACAACGGCATCTTGGTCGACAAACTTCAAGCACTGCCGAATAGCCTGCTCCTTGGTGCTGGACTCTTTAGAGGTATCGCTGACGCTAGCAATAACGTTGGAGCATCGCACACGCCGTTGCCCGGAAGCGGCTGTGTAGAGGAGGGCGGTCTGGAAATGGGCGTCCAGCTTCGGATCCAGTTTGCCGTCGTAGCTAAATGATACACCGAGAGCCTTGTCCGCATCGATGACGCCGATTTCCAAGTCGGCGCCAAAGGTGTGCTGGATAAAGTTGCCGTGGTATGCGGATACTTGCAGTCCATTAGAGCAGCGCACCTTCATCAATCCCTGGTAGCCCGTTTCTCGGGTAATGGCATGTGTAATCTCCATCGACAACTTGGCACCATCCCGCGGAGCGATGAAGTTGGGGAAGTAAAAGGTCTCGCCACCGGTCGTGGCAGCGACATGTCCTACCGTGGCAATGTCAAGATAGCCGCCAGACGGCGCAGCAAGAAAGAAGTCGACACCAATTCCCGACGAAGCCATCTTTTCAGCCACCTTCTTCCACGCAGGATGCTCTGTCGTGTACATCTTCTTATCCATCTCGCCACCAGGATGGTTGCCGTCATCGCGCATGAACAATCTACCAGGACCCCAGGTTGATAAGCTCGAGCCAGAGCACACCACTTTACCTCCAGTGGCCTCTAGCGCAGCTACAGCGGCATTGAGAGTGGCAAGGAGGGCGGGCTCGGGGTTTTTGATGTCGGAAAACATCTCGGGAAGGCGGGTTAAGAGAGACGTGATGATGGCCTTTGACTCATACGGGTCGACGAAGAGTCCCTCGCCAAGGGGGAGGAAGGGGTCTTCCAAGTCTGGCATGATCATCATATGCGCTTGGTCGAGATTCGGCTGGTTTCACTATTAGCAAGCCAACTCAATTCACCAAATCATTCCATTCATCACTCACATTGATGTTGTAAAAGTGAATGTCCTTGTCGTATGTGATGAAGCCGACCTTAGCTCCTTCGGGTATCCTTCGCTTTGGCTCACTGTTTTCATCTTTTTCTTCATCATTGCCCCCATACAGGGCGGCAAGAATGCCTTCACAGAACGTCTCCATGAAGCCCTTGTTGTACGACTCCTGGGTGACGTCGATGACGAACAGCCACCGGAGGCCAACAGGCTCCCTGGTCCAGTACTCCTTGGGAACAACAAACTCGACTGTGCCACGGTGAAGCTCTGCACGCTGGTCTCTGTCTAGGCGCACCCCCTGGGGGCTGATGGCGCAAAAATACTCTGGTGGTGTATCGTTGGGGTATGAGCAAAGGTTGCACACAAACTTGTTGCCGCCAGATCGGAACATCATGAACGGGTTGATGTAAGCTCGGCATCTTCGACAACGTGGCGGGCCAGCTTCTCCAAAATCAAGAACAGGGATCTCTGCCTCTCCGGCCTGGAGGGGAGCCAAAGGCTGAATGAGCATGCCCAGGGGCAAGCCAGTTGAGTGTAGGCCCTCGGACGTAGTTGGGATGTTGTTCAGTGTGAGTCGGGTATATTTGGGGGAGGCATTGCCTTGGTCGAAAGCAACAAACGATGTAGTCGCAGGCGGAGGAACATGGCGCTCAAAGGTCGGGTATACGTTCTTGTTGAAGTGCTCCTGGATCGCGTCTCTGGCAGCCGGTATGCTTGGCATGTCCTCCGCCGAGACCTGACTGGCACCAGCTGCGCCTATAGGTGTAGCGGCATCGGTGGGGCCAGAGCCAAATCTCGATGCGAATTCGGCTTGCGATATGGGGTTCGCGGGGGTGAATGGAGAGGCGGGTGCTGGGAACTGGCCGGTATTAGCCATCTGAGGCGTGCCCATGGGACTGGCCAGAGGACTTCCAAACTGCCCCAGAGCCGGAATGCCCCGCGGGCTGTTGACATTGAGGAACTGCTCGGCAGGAGTCCCAGGCGGCATGCCATTGAAGGCCTGTGATGAGCCCGTCGGCTCCACGCTATGGTACGCGTGCCTGTCCTTCTTCTTCCTCCTCGCAGCAGCACCCCCCGCATCCGCGCCCAGGTTCATCCCGCCAAACTGCGCCGCCAGGGCACCATCTTGCGATGGCAATGGAGACCCGGGATAGCTTTGGCCCTGTGGCAGGCCGTAGCCGGGAGTGGACGGTGGTGGCATGCCCATGGGAGCTTGGTGGCCATATTGAGGAGCGCCATAAGGGCTCTGGGGGGCATACGGCGAAGGAGGCACGGGAGACTGGAACTGAGGAGCGGCCGGAGCGGATGTCTTGTTGGGGTCGTTGGGGTCGAGGGGCTCGCCGTGGCCCAGGGCGTGGTACTGGGTGTAATCCATTGTGTGATGGGTGGAAGGCTTCGAGGAGGATGAATCGACGATGGCAATATCAGACTACAAAGCTGACGGACGATTGAGGGGTCTTTTTGTGTGAGACAAGCGCAGCAAAGGCAAGGCCAACGAGGAGAAATGAAAAGGTCAACGACTGGTAAACATGCTCAGCACCGCTTCCATGATCCTCGCTCACAAGCCCGGCTCGCAAAGGTCGTGTACGTCGTCGCGGCGAAGCTGCAATTGCTAGAGGAGCTGCCGTGCCTCGGTGGCCTTTTCGCGGTGCTTCGACTTTCTACATTCGTGGCTTCAGAACCTCAATAGCCGCTTGCCTCTGATTGGCTTAGCCTGATTTCGAGCTCTCAAAGGCTTATCGAGCGGTTATCGTTATCGTGACAAAGGCAGCCCCGCTTGTACCTTTGTATCTGCGCGGCCTCCATCGGGTTATTGCACGTGCACGGTCACATGGAGGCCAGCATCCAGCCATTCCGTGTAAGTCGAAAGATGGAGACGTAGATATTATGGGAAAAGGCAAGCTGAAGAGCGGAAAGGTTTGCAGTCTCTAGCCGCAGGAGCATGCCGCAGAGAGCGATCAATTTTCATGGAGCTACTAGGCGGCTTTAGAGATGGATGGAGAGGACTCCAATGGCCGATATACAATACATGTGTGTGTACATACGTTGAGCACCACGCTGAGCCAATCCGCTGGAGGCAGGGTCATATTGCATGATAAGCACATTTTAGGTTCGGCGTTTGGTCCTATGGAACAAACTCGTTCGCAATTTGAAGTCTTCAGTGTTCTTCATCTTTTTCACTTTTTTTTGAATATTTAAATTTCATGTATGGAGAATAATTGAAACCTACCTGTACTTTCCCAGGCACTCTGGTGATTGGATTGGCGTGCCTTGCTTTGCTCGTGGAGAGTGCTGCAGTCATCAGGCATGACACGACTCGGGGATTTATGAGTTGTCATTCGATCATAGGCACAGCACCAGGTCATTCTCGATGGCTCGCATAAAACGGAAACGACAGGTGTCTCTATCGGATTGAATGCTGGCAATCAACTAATAATTACCTGCTTACTCCTGCAAGGTGAATTGTAAGGAGTTGCCAGTACGCAGTAGGGTATGTTATTGGTGAGCGCATCCGCGCATTGGAGCAAGCATCGTGTAAGACTGTAACAGATCTCATGCAGGAGTCTGCATCAATGCCTAGGATTCCGGTTGATGCAGAGGGAATTGTCCCAAATCGACGAGCTTCAAAAGAGAGCTGTCTGGGTTGGGCACAGCCGACAAGCTGGTTGGGCTGCGTGTCGTTGTTGTTGTGGGAGAGAGTCCAAGTGCGGGGAGAGGAGCGGTGATGACGGTGTTGCGCGGCCGTGGAGATTGTCGCAAAGTAAGGCAAAAAAACAGCTATTCGAGTGAGAAAAAAAGAGGAAAACTCAGAATATACGATGAAATCCCCAAAGCAGCAAAATTCAAGCTTGTTATTATCGCTATGCGCCGCTGTGATCTCATATGGACGGCTGGGTGGTCATTGGACCCTGGAACGGATGACATGACATGGTGCAACGGCGAGCCACAAAGAAGCGGCGTAAAACCGTCGCAAAAGGCAGCTTTGAAACCCGGCAGGACGAGAAAAATTCGATTTCGGATGAGAAATAGTCTATTGTAAATCGGCGAGAGCAAAATGACAAGAAACAGCGGGAGATTTGGCTCCGAAAGTGGCAAAGGTGAGACGATGACAGGACGGTCGGTCGCATGACCATCCGCCACTCCGGCAGCGGGCGGTCTTGGAATCGCGACAACTCGCCGTAAAGAAGAGATATAATTGCAAAAATAGATGAAATCAATTCGCAAATTGTCAAATATTATAATGAGCCCAGAAACTATGTGACTTCAAAAGTGGTTGCGAAGCAGTGCGGCGGGAAAGCGTTGCGAGGCTCATGTCTGGATAGCTTCACGGTTGGGTCGCGAGCGAAAGCGCGACACTGGGCCAAAAAAGTGACTTTGGCTGCGGACAGCAAAACAAACACCAAGACGCACCGGAGCCTAAATAAAAATAGGCTCAGCGAATAGCCCGAGAAACAGGCATTCAGATTCAACCATTCACAGGGTCACGAACGGGGGGTGCTGTCGCGCAATTCACAATGCGACAACGACCATAGGGGAGCGACGACGTCGACCATCTAAAGCGAACCACGTCTCCGGCGACGACCCGCCGACCAGATGGCCTCTTACAACAAACAACGCTACAACCGCATCGGGCGCCGGGGGATTTCTGACGTCAAAAAGCGCAGCAGACAGAAGGGAAATGGACAGCTCAAAAAATGACTCACTGACCAGGCAAAAGGAGGGCCAGCTCGAGAAGAACAAAGCGAGCCGGACAGGAATCTGGCATCCAAGGTCGGGGGGAGCGGTCGAGCCTCAGATCAGAGGTCGAGGTACACCGCAGACGAGGTGATGTTGGCGCTGGCCAATCAGAAAATTGGTCACGAGGCAAGGGATTATTTTCGCAGCCGAACTGGCGTCGATTTTTACTTTGGAAGCATAACAAGGGCTGTGGGGCCCGTGGCTCTGGCAGGAGGGCCGGAGAAGGCATGTACCGGTACCTGCAACCGCAAGGTACCGGACACGGCGGGTCGTCATTTGGTGTGATGCTGAGCTGTTGTCCGGGCTGATGTGTGTGGCTGGAGAGGGAATTGGAGGGATGAGGATCGGGGAATTGAGCGCCTCGGTCGAGGTGGTATTAGCTTTAGCGCAAGAGCTGTTGAGTTGAGGTGGAACAAGCCGCTCAGAAAGGTTACACGCACGCACGCACACAGGCATATGGATTGGATCACATCGGAGGACGGTGATGATGGCGTCGTCCTGATAGCGAATTAGGTAGTATATGGGATGCCGATGCCAAAAGAGTAAATGAAATTGAATACAAAATAGATAAAAGATAAATAAAAATAAAAATACGATGAAATAAAATGAACATAAAAGTGGATGAATACAGCAATTGATGAAAAGAAATCGATACAGAGCGACCGGTATAGGGTGGTGCCTTGAGACAGAAGAGAGAAATGGGAGACGAGGAGGAGGAGGAGAGGGAGAGAGAGAGAGAGGCAGACACCGACAGATAGAGCGAGAGAGGGAGCACAGACATGCAAGAGAGTGCCGACTGTTGAGCCCAGAAAAAAAAGTTGTGGCGTTCGCCCTCGGTGCAGGATCGCTTCCCGGCCGGGGAGAGAGGGGCTTGTACCGGTACAAGCGCTAGAAGTCGTTGATGGAAGCAAAAGGTGTGGTGGTCTGGCCACTGCAGCACTACCACTAGTGGGGGCGCCTAGCGGGTGCGGCACACATGGGAGAGCAAGATGTACATGATCCAGCGCCAACACAGCACTGACCACTCCAGTCCAGGGGACCTCTGCTGGAGCTCCCAGCACCTAGCTCCAGGACCTACTGATTGCGGCGCTGCCCCCGCCCCGTATATAAACAAGCCCCATCGCCCTCCCACGCGCCCGACGTCTCGCCTGTGCCCTCTCTCTCTCGATCTTCATCGCTCTACAATTACAATTCTCCAGTCGCGTCAGACGCCCGCTTATCCAGAACTCTCTCTCTCAAATCACAGTCGAACACGTTCTTCGCCCATCCACAGCCATGCCTCCCAAGAAGACCGAAGGTGCTGCCCCCAAGGCCAAGTCTGGCGCTGCCCACGCCAGCTACCAGGTTAGTTTCACCGTCCGTCGGCCGCATGCCGGCATCTGGCGACGATTTTTCACTTGTGCGGTGTCTTGATTGGAAGCTAATGCGAGGCCGAATGCAGGACATGATTACGGATGCCATTCTCAATGTATGTTGGCAGCCCTCTGTGGCACCAGCGCATCTGTTTGCGCTTTATTTCCCCGTCTTGCCCCCTCCCTTCACCTCCCCTTATCACTGCTGTCCTTCTCCCCCCTCCCTCTCGTAGTTGCTACTGCTGCTACCCTCTCTCACTCCATCACACCACTCACTCCACGTCGCGTAATGTCCCGCCCCGTCCATTTTTCTTGTGCGAACCAACACAGGATTGTAAACTGACTTGCTCTCTTTCGCATCCAACAGCTCAAGGATCGCAATGGCTCTAGGTAAGCGCTGGACCCATCAGTCGCCCAAACTCATTGGGCACCATCCGGTACAAGTAGCTAACAGGGTCCCAACAGCCGTCAGTCTCTGAAGAAGTACGTCAAGGCCAACAACACCTTGAACGTTTCGGACAACATGTTCGATTCTCTCTTCAACAAGGCCCTCAAGGCCGGTGTTGAGAAGGGCATCTTTGCCCAGCCCAAGGGCCCCTCTGGAGGCACCAAGCTGGCCAAGAAGAAGCCCGAGGCCAAGAAGGCTGCCGCTCCCAAGAAGGAGAAGGACGCCACTGCTAAGAAGGCCACTACCACCAAGAAGGCCGCCGCCCCCAAGAAGGCCAAGGAGGGCGCTGAGAAGAAGGAGAAGAAGGAGGGCGCTGCCACCAAGAAGGCTGCTGCTCCCAAGAAGGCCACCGCCACCGCTAAGAAGACCAAGGAGGCTCCCGCCAAGGTATGTCTTTGAATCTCATTCTCATTCTTACTCTCACCCTATTCTAACTCCTCCCCCTTTCAGCCCGAGAAGCCTGAGACCGTTCTGACCAAGACCAAGTCCGGCCGTGTTGCCAAGGCCCAGAAGCCCGCTGCCACCAAGAAGGCCGCACCAAAGAAGGCTGCTGCTCCCAAGAAGGAGAAGGCTGCTGCTGCCGCTCCCGCAGCCGCCGCTGCCACCAAGGCGTAATTGATCCCTTTGGCGTGAGCAAAAGCAGCTTTTCTTTTACTTTTTGTATCCTTGATGAATGTGGCACGGCGTTTTTGGGGTTGCAAATTATTACTACGGGTCGGGCAAGGGAGAGCCTGGGTAGGCTCGGGATTGATTGATTGCTGTTTTCGCGGTGCGCAGGAATGATGTTTGTTTTGATACGCGCACTCTCGGACGCGCTGGGCACGGCATTATCGCACTATATATGTGACTTTCCTGGAATGAGCTCCCCAGTGGGGGGGCGGATCACTATATTTTTTTTCTTACACGATTGATCTTGTCCGTCCGTGTGCCGTGTTGTAAGAAAAAAAAAGTTTGCGCGTTTTCAGTTTCTCTGGTGGGCGGATACTGTGGGCAAAACAAACCTACATAAGCGTCACGGTCTCTTGGGGTGTTGGTGCGTGCTTGATGTAATAGTATTATGGGAAACATATAGACTTGTACAATTCATATAATTAACCTGCAACGTCTTTGACCAAACATGCGAATTGCGATATGATTTCAATTCGCAACTCCCCAAACGGGAGTGATGAAATGAGGCCAACCTTCTTGATAGCGCTGTGTTTTTGCCTTGGTACGAAGCTTGGAACAGCTTGCGCCATTAGTACGCGTAGCGAGATACTACGGGGGAAGAGCTTGACAGACACGGAGGGGCGCATTGCAGTCGAGTGCTATTCCGGGCCATTGTTTTCTCCACGGGCCGCTGAACCAAATATAGATGCCGCGGTTGCAAGAATCGAAAGGATCGATGAAACGCTACGAAGCTGTCTTACCGTTTTAGAACTATCGTCAGCTTTACGCAGGATGGCATGTTCACTAATATGGAGGAGGCATGGGCCTCTCAAAGAACGCCCAAAGTTGCTCCAGGGCTGCTTGTGCTTGTGAAGAGGCGCTAAGCCAGTAATCTCGTAGTGGCAGCGCTCAGCCTCGTCTGGTTGGTCACCATGACGTTGACGCAGACCCTTCAAGGTTCCATGTTGGTTTGGCTCAAGGGTTCTGGGGCAGAGAAAGATGGGACAGCAAATACTTGTACTTGTCTCTGCTGCTCGAAGCACAGCATTGGCATTGTGTCTGTACAAGAGCCGTCACCGTCTGAATATAGGGACCTCCGCAGCTTCGGGCTCACTACCCGTCCACCGTATTTACAAAATGCCCTCTGTTACGAAGCGCCGGTCAGTACAGTAGGTACGTGTATTAATTATAGATTGGATGCCATGTGCTACCAGGCCAATGCGCAAGGCTCGTAGCACTGAGCATGCCGTGTGCCTGCGGCTCGCTGCCACGTAGACGCAGCACGGAGTGACCCGAGCCAAGCCCCGTGTGAAGCGGTTATGCTGCTGCCTCAGAGCATCACCGTCAACTCCCGTCCGTCGATAATTTGCCCCTTGCAGCCTTTGCCTTTCCCTAGGTACCTTATTCCCTTAGTAAGTGCCGTTTCTCGAAGTCTCCAATGCCCTTCAATACCGACTTGGGTATGACGCCTGTCCTCCGCAATCCCCGTAGTAGTACTTGGCTCGGGGGTCACCAGACGTTGCCTCAACCGTCAGCGAATCTCGTCAGCGCATCCCGCCATGGCCGGCCGTATCAGGAACACGCGGTACCTGCCGAGAACAGCTGGCTGGCCCGTGCGAGCACCATTAGCACCTGTGCCATGTGCAGGGCTGTGATGAAGCGATACCTGCGGCCGGGCTCCTGCGTGGCTGAGTTGCCAGGTATCTCCTTAACTCGGCATGGGGCACCCCTCATTGAGGCACATGTAGCTGTACCACCACTTGGACGTACCTTCCTGTAGCTCACCCCTTCGCAAGGGACAGCCTAACCGATTCTTCCGAAACGACTCACTTCCATATTTTGCTCCCTGGGCCACACACGATTGTTAAGCCGAACACGGTTTCATATTTTCTGTCAACATCGAAGATTGTTTCTTTGACGCTGGAAGATGGCGGACCGGCTGCCTCTCTTCCTGTCGTGACCGAAGGGAATAGAGGATACAAGAGAGCTCCCCCCAGCCATACAAAACCATATTATACGGAACCTACCCACTGCCTTAGTAGACCCGTTGCCTGTCAACGATGGCGTCGTCATCGAACCCCTTCCGCAAGAGTGCGACACAGCACACAGAGAACCGCTTCCCTCCAATCGACTCTATAGATGCCGCCCAGCTATTCCCGCCTCCGAAAACGAGCTTCCGCGACGAAAACGTGCCTCCGGCCGCACAATCTCCGGCTGTTGACGCAAACAAGGCCAAGGTCATCAAAAAGGTCCGCGTTCTGTCACCGCCTCCCCGGTCGCCCGACTCACCAGAGTGGACGACAAGCTACTTTGGCTCTGCCGCCCATACATATGCACAAGAACAAGATCCCTTCAACAATGTCGATAACGATTGGGACAATGCAACCGCTACCCCACCTCCTCAGCCGGCCCTTCCGCAGGGGCGGCAGCCGTTGACGGCGGCAGAGATGCAGAGACCGGTTTCGACGGTGGCCAATCCATTCAGCAAGAAGAAAACCCAGGACACTGGGAATCATCAGGAGCTAAAGGAGGCTGCAAGAGAGGAGGGCGAGGTGTTGAAGGCGGCACAGTCTGCGAGGCGGTCACTGAACGTGGATTCATTTAAACGGCTGCTGATGACGGGGGCAACGAGCCCGCCAAGCTCTCCGCTCCCAACGGACTCCTTCGATCATAGCCAGGCGGATCAACTCAAGCCTACACCAGAAATTTCAACTGTCACCTCTACAAACAAAGAGAAAAAGGCTCCTCCGCCTCCTCCCAGCTCACGCCACGGCAAGGTGATTAAACCCGGGCAGAGCGTCTCTGGCACTGAGAGTGCTGTTACCAGCCCTAAAGAAAAACCGGCCGAACCAGTCGTATCTAAAACCGAGTCACCACCCCGACCTGTGTTGTCTCAAGAGAGCTCGTCTAGCAGTTATTCCTCAGAAGAGACAGAAGAGGAGGTGCCTCTTGAGACTGATACCCATCCTCCCGCACTCACGGCCAGCCCAGATCAAATAGATACTTCGGTATCACCCCCCAACAATGCTAAGAAGCCTCTACCAACCCCGCCACCGAGAAGGCAGCCTCGGATTGAGGTAAAAACGGGTGCCCCGGATTTGAAAGAAAATGAACCACCTCCACGGACATCCATGGAATCGATGCCATCGAGAACGAGCAGCGTTCGCCACAGTGCTCATGCGCCGGCGCCTCCACCGCCTCGAAGGACTACATCGGGCTCGAGGCAACCGGGCACTCCGCAATCTTCCACCTTCATTCACCCTCCCGACCTGGACACCCCAAGGACTTCGATGGACTCGGCCAGACCCATGGCCCCTCCTCCGCCTCCCACGCGCAATCCTTCCACCCGCCGACCTCAGAGCTTATACGGCCTGGAATCCTCTCATCGACGAGGTTTGGCTGAGATCAAGCCGCGAGACGGGGTGGCGCCCCCTCCCCCGCCATCGAGGATACGGGGCAGCAGCCAGAGCAGTACGGACGGACCATCCGGACGTGCGAGCCTGGACTCGGCCAGAAAACCGAGGACGTCTGCAGACGAGTTTGGCAATCTCGATGCACAGTACCCTGGCCAAAGCGTGGACATTCTCGCCGACCTCGAATCGCTGCAGAGGGAAGTCGATGCCTTGCGAGGGAGAATGAGTTAACACTAAAAAAAAGGTAACTTTCTTCATGCCTCATTTGTGGAATACACAATGGGTTTCGGAGAAGAGAGGAGATGTAAATGTGATACCAGAGGGGAATAACATTAGAGGAGTGAGACGGAAAGGGAAATGACATTCTATGGAGTCCGCTGTATGGTATATATGGGAGGCGTTGACTATTCTTCTTTTGTTTGCGCAGCTTGGGAATGCCGATACGAAGTTTTTGTGGTTTTTAAAACTTCTCTTTTTTTCCTTTTTTGTTTATACAGAATAGCGTCTGGACTGTGGTGCGCCCAAGTTGTAGCATCGATGTAGCTTCATCTTTTTCTACTGTAGTTGAATAGGTACATTGTGAAATCTCTCCATTTGGATTGCGATTTGCCGTGAAGTGAACTGTTTTGTCTTCATCGATAAAAGATGCCGTGTACTATTAGTATTCCCTTTATCCTAAGAATGTCGGCTGTCTAGATGGCGCCCCTTTACATCCCAATTAACGCCGGATAATGCACGCTACCACTCCTTCAAACAAGCATTATACATCCTATCCCAAGTAATCTCCCGTCTTTGACTAAATTCCCTGTCTATATATCAAAATAAATATTCGTCTCGCTGTGGGGTTTTTTTGCTCTATGCTGAAGTCTTTATCTGGTTCATTTCGTACTCTCCGGCCGTACTTGATCCGCCCATCCCATCTTCAACGTCTGGGTGCAATGCGTCCTCTCTTGCGCCGGGGCCCCTGTTTGAAGGGGCGGACGTGCCAGACCCGAGGATCCTGCCGCCGAGGAAGAAGACGGGCTGGAGCTCGCGGTAGCGGCATCCCCACATGCCCAGGCCGACGGCGGTGGCGGAGGAGGCGAGCATGGTGAACCACCACATGGAGTTGCGGGGGAGGGAGCGCGTGTAGAGGCATGTGAAGAGGAGGTGGAGGAAGTGGATGGTGAGGGCGAAGTCGGGGACGAGTTTGCTGCGCGCGACGAGGATGACCATGGCGACGGACCTGATGAGGAAGAATTAGATGAGTATTTTGCTTGTCTGTAGATAAAACCGTAAAAAGAAGGGGAAAGGGGGTCGGGTGAAGCATATTTGGGGGGAGAAGGGGAGAGCGTACATGCAGAATCCTCCGTTGAGGAGCCAGACAAAGGCCATGAGCCATCCTTGTGTTGTGTCGCCACGCACGCGGTCCCAGCCGAGAATCAGGTCGAAGCTAAACGGCATGCCCGCGACGAGAGTGGTGAAGAGCATGAGGACGAGGGCGGCGAAGTAGTAGAGGGCCTGGAGGATGGCGATCTGGGAGGCGATTTTGAGGGGCGGGAGTTCCGTGAGGGCGCCGGCGCGAGGGGGTCTGCGGCGGCGAGCCATTGCGATTTATGGGAGGACGGAATAGAGCGACTCGCTTCGCTTGATTTGAGTGTTTTAATTGTTGAGTGAGGGTTTATTCTATGGGATGCGTAGAGATGCGAGTCGGATGGATGAGGCGACTTGGTGTTTCGTCGTGCATCGGTTCGGGATTCGCTGTCTTTTAGTCCATGGTGAGGCGAGATGGATAGCGAGTGGAGTTTCGGATGATAGTAAAGACGAGTGAAGGCGCCGCGAGCATTTGCTGCTCCTGGCGCGAAACAGATGCTGATGCAGACGCTGGTGATGGCACAAGGCAGATGAGAAGGGACGGGAGTTGCAGTAATGATGAATGCTTGTGCATGATACGCCGGACAGGTGACAGCTTGCCTGCAGGCCGGAATTGCGCTAGGCTGCATCAGAGCTGTTTGCGCCTGACCGCCCACGGGATTCTGCCGGTCTTTTGATCGTCATACTGGAATGGGTGTGCGAAATAGTGCATGTATTACCAACGAACTTCATAGCAGCTCGCACGTCGTTCACCCAGTCTACAACCAATTTGGGTTTGCTGAGGCTGAGGGCATTTCATCTCAATTAGACACGACTGGCAAATTATTGGTGCTTCCATTGCTGGATGAGTACATGAGATATCAAGCTCAGGAATAGCACAACACTGGTACCCCTCCCATCAGAGCAGCAACCTACAAAGCCTGGTCTCGACACAAGCACTTCGCCTGTTGGACTCTCTTCAGCAGATACACCTATCAATCTCATATATACACATCTTCCTGAGCAAAAATGGGTTGGTGGCCATTTTCCGCAGACACCCGGGCCGACGCCATCCGCAGCGGCACGGCCATTCCCAACCGCGAGGAGCGCACCGTCTGCTGGGCCTCACGAGACGCCTACTTTGCCTGTCTAGACGCCAACAACATCATTGACGCCAACAAGGACGCCTCCGCCGCTGCCAAGGCGTGTCCCAAGCAGTCTGCCGATTTCGAGCGCGACTGTGCGGCCGCCTGGGTCAAGTACTTTAAGCAGTGGCGCGTAGCGGATCTGCAGAAGAAGAAGAGGCTGGAGGAGCTGCGCAAGCAGGGCGCTGTCGAGATGGACGTTTCGACTAGCTTTGCGCCAGAGGGGGGTGCTGGGGAGAAGGGGAAGGGGAAGGGCGATATCCAGGAGATGTTGGATCGGAAGAGAGGGAGGTGAACTGATGAGGTATAGCACTTTGTCCAGTCTCACTTTTTTTTTAGTGATGGAGGAGGCTGGTGGCATACTTTGTGTTTGATATAGATGCCGACGTGTACAACAGTTGTATATTTATGATGGATATTGGAAACTAAGTAAGGCAGCATACAATTATGGACTCACTCTTCTCTTTTGGGGATTTATAGATGGTACAAATTCAGCTCAAAAAACGGTGGTTCTTTTGGAACTCGGTGCTCTCTTGTTTCTTTGCGGTATACATGAGACAGTGAATTAAGAGGTAGAAAAAAAAAAGATGGTATGCTGCCGCAGAAAATAGGGAAAGGGGAGATGAATGATTGAATCAATTGGATAATAAGTAAGTCAGGAGAAAGTGGCGGCTATAGAAGATGTGAATACAAAGAAAGCAAAAAGACAGGCAAAAAGAATTTGCGAGCCTATGGCCCGCATCACGTATGGACGAACAGGGAATCGAACCCTGGACCTTTCCCAGGCGGTGTTGCAACCCGGAGGTTGCACTATGCTAAGGGAAAATTATACCACTAAACCATTCGCCCATTTGACTCGTGATGCCAGAATCGAGGCCCTGAGATTACCTAAGACGGTAGCATGAGATTGAACGATCGAACTCGAGATGGTTTTGCAGAGGCCGCCCAGGTGATTCACGAGCGTGTAGCTGTATCGATATGACATCCATGGATCCGTATTGAATGCCGGTTACTATAGAATCTACGGCCCTTAGACCTGCCAGTTATGATGCGGGTAAGTAATTACAGCCCGATTTAGTTCAGCCGATTCCTTGGCCTCGGTAGCCTCTGCGGCCTGCTTGATGCTAATGGGGGCGTTTGGCCACCATCGCGGCCTCGCATGCTACCCTGGATCTATTTCACATTTTTCGCGGCTACGCGTTCCCGTGTGACATGGCGGGGTGTTGTGATTATTTTGATTATTTTCTGATGATACAGGCTTTCTATATGTATCCATGTCTGGGCCTCTGCGTCATTGAGGTTGTTTGCGAATGCGGGGGGCTGTTACATACCTCATACCAAGATGCACAGACAAAAGGGCCATGGTGTTTTCAGCAGCATCATGTGGCAAAAGTCAAGACAACATGCTTATTCCTGGACGGATCTGACACCTGCTGTAGCATCGCTTCAGAACCTCGGATGTGAATTCACCCAAGGCGAACTGTATACTAGGTATGCCTAGTAATACACCAAATATACGAAGTAAATGCCGTCCATGAAGCTAAATTAACACGCATGATGCCCTCACCACGGCCAAGAAACATTATATTGAACAAGCCCATCACAATCTCAGCCCCCCTGCTTCCCCAAGTCGTATTCTCTGCATATTCTCGTACCTCTTTCGCCTTTAGCGCCCTCCTGGCGTTTCACGGCTCAGCTCTGCCTGTTTCATGAAACGTCCCCCCTCTAGTGCTTTGGCCTCCTGGCGCTGCGATTGGATCGTCGCCGGCGCATCCCTGCGTCCCTTTTATCCATCGAAAAGGGAGCCAATCTCGAGCCACGCCTGAAGTGGGAGTGACGCCTGTTTGGCGGCCGATCGTGAGTGGTGCCTTTTGGTTGGCCAGGGGGGTCACAAGCAATGGTCGCTTTTGAGCCTCGCCCAATCAAGCCCGACGTCCTTGGAGGCGATTGCTAGCCCGTGCGCAACCCCTGGAGAGCATGATTCACGATCCCTCGTTGAGGGAGCCGTACAAAGGGTCTTGCTTTGGCCCTCGGGCATCGTGGATTCTCGTTTTTACGACCACGGGTTCTGTCCACCTATTCATTCCTTTCTCACGTCGCTGGCTGGCACTGCATCACTCCTTTTTATAGCGTTCAGCTCTCTGTTACGCATTGCGTTCACTTTTTTCTCAACTTTTGAACAGTCCTTGCTTGCCACAATACAAAGACCTGGTGTCCCTTGTTGGCTACATAAACGCATCTACGCACACATCAACGCTCACGGCGCCCTCGATACCATACTCTACTCCTACTCTCGCATCTCGAAGTTGTGATACCAATAAAATTCATCATCACCATGCACTTCTCCGCCGTCTCCTCGCTCGTCTTGGGCCTCGCCACTCTCGCCGCGGCCCAGCTGCCCGCTGCTGCCATCGTCAAGCAGATTGCTCCCAACGCCGAGAACTGCGCTGATACCACCGAATGCCGCACTGCTGAGCAGGCTGCTCCCTTCATTGCCCAGGCCATGTACGACTACAAGGTCTATACCACACCCGAGATGGCTGCCATTATCGCCCTGATGGCCTTTGAGTCCGTCGACTTCAAGTTCAAGCACAACGTCTCTCCTGGCCGCCCTGGCCAGGGCACCGCCAACATGCAGATGGCCAACTTCAACTTGAAGTATGCCCAGAGCATCGACAGCCTCAAGAGCCAGGTCTCGCAGTTTACCACCACCGATGGCTTGAGTGACGATGATCTGAACCACATCCTGTCTCTCGTTCAGCCCGACGAGTTCAACTTTGGCAGCGGCCCTTGGTTCTACTCTACCCAGTGCGACCCATCCGTCAAGCAGGCCTTGTGGCAGAATGTCGATACTGGATTCCAACAGTACATGGCGTGTGTTGGTGTGACTGTCACGGATGATCGCCTGGCATACTTTACCAGAGCAAAGGCGGCATTTGGCCTGAACTGAGCTGCAAAGGCCCTGAGTTTGCCTTCGATACCATGAGTGTAGCAGTTTACTGCCGTTGTTGTGATTAGTGTGTTTGTTCGAAAAATATATTTAGCGATACCCTCGTCAATAGGAAAAAAATAGGAAAAGAGCGTTATACCCATGTTGATGGTAGTTATTTTTGTGTCTATGTGAATTGCTAGATTGGGGAGGCTGGCACGGAGCAGATTTCCGAAAGCTGTTGACGGTAGATGAATCTGGCCTGCTGTTCGGCCCAACAGTAAAGTGACTGCGCCGATAGGGCCTAGGTTGTGCATAAACGAGCATTCGGTAGACCTGAATGCTGCCTCGTATTTGACGTGGAGTTAAATCCTTTGATTCTGGCCGTATCGGTAAGCGGATCTGATCCTTTTGCTCGGTCGGCCAACAGCATCAAGAGCACGCAATACTGATACCGGATAAGAGTCGCGCTGCCGGTCCTGGTTAAAAAGTCAACAGGCGCGCCGACACCTTTGAGACATCCATCAATGCTATTTCCTTGATTTTAATAGTTCAACTCACCGACCTTTTACAATTCTCGCGTGCATTTTAGTGAGATGCCCAAGGATAGTGGGTGCTGAGGGGTGACCTGAATTGTTGACGCACAATGGCATCTCATGTTGACATCGCCTTCTTCCTCTCACTTACCTTGGCAACCTCGCTTGCATTCATTGTTCTTGGCTCATATCGGCTGTGGACTTTGCGTCATGAGTCGGTCAAAGTAAAGCCGAATTGGCTCGCTGTCATTAAACCCGTAGGCATCACCCCTTGCTGCGTATTTCTTGTTGACACGCCACCGCTGACTGAATGTTGCGAAACAACAGCTCGTAGCTTTGACTCTACCAGCGATATTGCTTGTTGATTTGGCACTGAACCTGTCAGAGGGACATAAAGAGTGGTTGGAAACTGTATCGCGCAGTGCATCTTTGATTGCGTCGGCCGGTTTGGTTTGGCTGTCGGTTGCAGAGCACAAGCGTTCCATTCGCCCTTCTACTCTCGCGGTGCTATATCTACTGCTCACCTGTGCTTGGGATGCCTTTGCGTTGACGTACCCCGGCTTCTCTGAGGTTCGAGATGGCGGCAGAACCAATGCGGCCTTGGTGGCTGGGTTTGCGTCCCGGCTCGCGATACTGACTCTCGAAAGCCAAGAAAAAACATACATATTGAACCCAAAGTATAGCAATAATTCCCCAGAAGAAACCGCTGGATTGATTAGCTCCCTGCTTTTCTGGTGGATGAATGGACTGTTGAGTCGGGGCAACAGGAGCATCTTGCGCGGTAGTCAGCTGCCGCCTCTGGGCAGTAGACTGGAAGCTGAGCGCCTGCGCCGGGATATCTTGCCGTCATGGGACAGCAGATGTAAGTTTTGGCTTTGATGGCATCCTACATAGGTTGTTCCTTGTGTTTAACCCGCTGCAACAGCAAAACCTGAAACGATCTTGACGTTACTGAAAGTCTTGTTGCGGTGTCTTTCAAGACCCTTTCTTGCCGCCACTTTCCCGCGCTTAGGCCTTGTCGCTTTTAGATGCTGCCAGCCTATACTCATTGAAAAGGCCGTTCGGTTTGTCCAGGGATATACAAAAGAAGATGATATTAATGAGGGATATTGGTTAATAGTGGTGGCTGTAGTCGTCTACTTGGGCCAGACAGTAAGCATCAACCCGTCCAACCATGAGTGGAGAGTCTCATTGCCGTTGTATAAAGCAATGTTAACCAATTCACCTCAGTTTTCATCATCGATATACTTCCATCGTCTCAACAAGCTCGAACTCATGATTCGCGGGTGTCTCACGACGCTAATCTACAACAAAACATTGGCCATCGGCTCTCACGTTTCCGATACGGGGAAAGTGTTGACCATCATGAGCACAGACGTCAATGGCGCAGCTGAAGCAGGAAAGATGTTTCATGAAGCCTGGGCTAAGCTCTTTGAGCTTGTTCTTGGCATAATCCTTCTGGTCCGAGAAGTCAAATGGCTTGCTCCACTCCCTTTTATCATCATCATTTGTAAGTTGACTTCCATGAAGCCAGGCTCTTGGTATAGTGGTTATTAACAATAGTATTTGGCGTGTAGTTTGCTCTCAGATCAGCCGTTATGTGGCAAAAAACATTCGTTCCAGGCAAAAAGGCTGGAATATGGCCACTCAACGGCGGATATCGGCCCTGAGCTCGATCCTTGGGTCGATGAAAAGTGTCAAGGCTCTGGGAGTATCGGGAGCGATGATGGACTATGTTGAAAAGCTGCGACAAGATGAGATCGACAGCTCAAAGAGAGTTCGCTGGATGAATGCCATTTATAACGCGAGTGGTAGGCTTCTGTCCCGTTCCTATCTATTTCACTTATTTGTGTGTTTTTGCGAATGCTAAGATGCTGTAATAGCAAATGCTCTTGGAATTTTTGCGCCGGCAGCCACCGTCGTGGTATATGCCATCGTGGCTCGCCTTCAGGGCTCACAACTGAGTGTCAGCACTGCGTTCACGACTGTTGCCATCTTGGCCCTCGTGACTGAACCTGCAAACATGATCATGACGATCGTGCCCAACGCTGTCGCAACCTCGGCCAACTTTGAGAGGATCCAAGCGTACCTACTTGAATCACCTCGTACAGATAAGCGCCGTGTTATGCCTCAAGCTGCGGACGCATTGAGAGCAGATACCGCAGAAGCTGCTGTAGCTCTTAATGGAGTAACGGTGGAATCCGCATCGACAAAAGAGACCCTCTTGGACGATATCAATTTGGTACTTCGCCGAGGATCTATAACCACCTGCTCTGGACCTGTTGGAAGTGGTAAATCAATACTTGCTAGAGTGATCTTAGGTGAACTTGCACCGTCTGAAGGCTCCATTACAGTTTCCTCAGCATCGATAGGATTCTGTGATCAACAGGCTTGGCTGCCAACTGGCAGAGTCAAGCAGATTGTATGCGGATTTTCTACAACCATTGATACAGAGAGATATAATGCTGCTATTCGTGCTTGTTGCCTCGATCATGATTTAGGCAGTTTTCCTGAGGGCGATGAGACCATTGTTGGCAGCCGGGGGATCAATCTTTCAGGCGGACAAAGACAGAGACTGGTAAGATGAGAGTCCCGTGTCTTCTGCTAGATGGAGCTAATATATCATAACGTGTACAGGCCCTTGCGCGTTTAGTATACTCTCTTCACGACATTGTGGTATTAGACGATCCGTTTAGCGCCTTAGATGGCAACACAGAGAATATGGTTGTGGATAATTTGCTTGGACCGAATGGATGGTTCAAGAAGAATAACACGGCGGTGTTTTTGGTCACAAACTCCGGTTAGCCCCTAGGATATCTCTTCTGGTGTTTATATGAGGCTAACCGTTGGCAGCCCAGCATTTCCACGTCGCAGACGAGATATTGGTTCTCGAAAAAGGTCGTATAGCATCGCGAGGATCATGGGATGCGTTAAAGTCGTCTTTGTCCGAATTATCCAAGTTTACATTTACAGAAACAGCGAAGAAACCCGAGGCTGTTCTCAAGTCCACTAGAAGGACGTCGCAGTCTAACGCGGACGCCGAAGAAGATCTGTATCGGAAAACGGGTGATTTCTCGCTTTATTGTAAGTATGACCACATAAAGTGCTTGAGAATCTAAGCTGATGGATTGGCTAGCATACTATTTCAAAGCTGCTGGCGTAATGAATGTGGTTATGCTGCTTGGATGTTCGGCAGGGTATTCCTTTGGAATGTTCTTTCCGCAGTATCTGCTGAAGTGGTGGACAGAAGGTTCCCCAGACAAGTCGACTTATTACATGATTGGCTATCTCTCGCTAGCCCTTCTTGCTTGGCTCGCAACAAATGGCAGCACATGGTAAGTCGCGAGGAATATTTCAACGTTAGATTTGCCTTTACCACCGGTCTGACAATCATCGTAGGAGTACAAATATCATGTTAGCCCCGAGGTCTGGTGCGGTGCTGCACCAATCACTCCTTCGGACGATATTTGGGTAAGTTGAATGAGGAGAGTTGTAGTAAAAGATGCTAATTCTCCTAGTGCACCACTTTTGTTCTTTTCTACTACAGACATTGGTGTTATTCTTAACAGGTATGAAGAGCGAATTAGTGTTTGGCTGTGGACTGAACGAGGCTGACCACCGACTACAGGTTCAGTCAAGACATATCATATGTGGATAGACAACTGCCATTTGCGTTGATAACTATTTGTGCTCGTAAGAGAGCCAATACTCCTTTTTGAGAATCACCACATCACTGCTAATACTCATTATTCTTGCTATAGAAATCTTCAAGATACTAAGCCAGCTTGTGCTAATCATCAACATTCAGAGATGGCTCGCTCTCAGCCTTCCTATTTGCGTCGTTGCCATCTACCTCATACAGAGACTCTATCTCAGGACCTCTCGCCAACTGCGAGTCCTCGAGCTTGAGTATCAGTCATCCCTCTATCAGTGGTTCTTAGAAACAGCGGAGGGTGTCGTCACGATACGGTCTTTTGGCTGGTCTTTTGCAGCTGAACAGAAGAGTCTTGATGCGCTAAATCGGTCCCTTCGACCGCGTTATGCTCTCATGTGCGTTCAGCGATGGCTGAGTCTCGTTCTTAACTTGATGGTGAACGGGATTGCGATTGCGTTGATTGCTCTTGCTGTGAAATGGAGGGGGACTACGACTGGGGGAGATATCGGCGCAGCGCTCAACCTAATACTGGTTGCTAGCACAACCTTGGTGCGACTGGTAGAGTCTTGGACATCTCTTGAGGTGGCCCTTGGTGCAATTGCACGACTTAGAAACGTGGAGTTATTTACTCCTCGGGAGGATCTACCTGGAGAAGATCTCGTGACATATGCTGGGTGGCCAACTAAGGGAGAAGCCCACATTGCAGATCTTGATGCAGCATATAGGTGAGTTTGTCCAAGTGTCAATGCATATACAACCACTAACAAGGGCAGCTCTGATCATCAAATCTTGCACAACGTCAATATTGATATTCAGGCTGGTCAAAAGCTCGTCATTTGCGGCCGAACTGGCAGGTATGAACCTCACAATACCCATTTCTCGTTCCATGATGACTGATAGGAAACATTAGTGGAAAGAGTACCATCCTCGCTGTTCTGCTGCGCTTGATCGATGGTACCGGAGTGGTCAATGTGGATGGACAAGATCTGCTTCGCACCCCTAGGTCAATTGTGCGACAGAAATGCTTCATAACCATCACTCAAGAGCCATTCTTGATACCCCAAGCCACCTTGCGATTCAATTTGGACCCCCATTCCATCGTTTCCGATGAAATACTTCAGATGGCCCTGCAAAAGGTCGGCATCTGGTCGGCGCTGTCGAGCAGGAGTGACACATCGGCAGAAGTACTGAACAGCGAATTCTCCACACTGCCCGTGCTATCCGTGGGACAGCAACAGCTGCTTGCTATGGCTCGTGCCATAGTCCGTAAGCATGCTTTAGCTAAGTCGGATTATCCTGGTGCTGATACGCCCAAGCCGATTCTCCTCTTGGACGAGGCCACTTCGTCGCTCGACTCGGCTACAGAGGCAGCTATTTACGATGTTTTGGAAAGCGAATTCATCCAGGCAGGGTATACGGCAGTCATTGTAGCTCATCGGCTCAGCGGGCTCGTAGGAAGAATGAGGCCAGAGAAGGATATGGTTGCTTGGGTCGCGAATGGGAGAGTCGTAAAGGTTGGTCGGTATGAGGACGCCATCACATTTGCGGACTCAGAGTAGGGCGCATTTCTGACTCTTTTGGTGGTGTATTTACAACTAAATAATAAGATGTGAGGTCTCATAGTAATGTTAATGGAGCTTCGAGTGAACTAGATATTACATATGAATGATAACCGGATACCATGAAAACAGATACTTCATACAGCATCAAAGTAGAGTGGATGACTTCGAATTAAGCTTATATGGTGACTGATATTACCGTAATTCCTAGTTTAGCTCGCACCGTGGTTCAACTATCATGCGCTCCATGTCAGCTCACGGATAAATACAAAGCGTTCATAGGTGGGGTATCTCTATTGGCCAAGAGCCTTGGTAATCATTTTCGTATTAGCATCAGTTCGTATTAAAGAGGGAGTTTCGAGGCTTGGTGCTGTTCTTCTTACGACTATGAAGACTAAGCTACGGGGAGGCGCCGATTTCATGCGGAGATTCAGCTTTCAGGCTGATTACGGACTTCTCCACACGGCTAAGTTGGAGAGCTTCTCCTCATGGCGCCGATTTCGCCTGGGCACGGAGAGGAAAGAAGAAATACAAGATGGATTCGATGTGATTGAAAAGTAGAAAAAGAGTCTGATAAATACGGTCTGGATAATGGAAAGATAGCAATCGACAGCCGACAACATACGTATTCGCCATGCCATTGGTTCGCAATCCCATCTTGCCAGGGTTCAATGCTGACCCTTCCATTGTGAGGGTCAGCACGGACTATTACATCGCCACATCGACATTTGAGTGGTATCCAGGGGTTCAGATACACCATTCCAAGGACCTGGCAAACTGGGACCTTGTTGTCCGTCCGCTGAGCCGGCGGAATCAGATCGACTTGCGCGGCGAGCCTGATAGCTGCGGAGTGTGGGCGCCGTGCTTGACACACGATGGAGAGAAGTTTTGGCTCGTGTATACAGATGTGAAGCGCAAGGATGGCTCGTTCAAGGATACGCACAATTACATTGTGACGGCGCCGGCGATTGAGGGCCCTTGGTCTGATCCCATCTACGCCAACTCGTCTGGTTTCGACCCTTCTCTATATCACGACGATGATGGCCGTAAGTGGTTCGTCAACATGACCCAGGATCACCGAGGGAGGCCGAGAACGTTTTCAGGGATTGCACTGCAAGAGTTCGATCCGGTCCAACGCAAGCTAGTTGGCCCTAGGAAGATTATCTTCCACGGCACAGAACTTGACTTAGTAGAGGGCCCCCATCTGTATAAGAGAAACGGATGGTATTATCTCTTGACGGCTGAGGGTGGCACGGGATATACTCACGCTGCGACACTTGCACGATCGAGAAGCATCTGGGGCCCCTATGAGCTTCATCCGCAAAAGTATATCGTATCTTCCAGGGACCACCCGTTTGCGGCACTTCAGAGAGCTGGACACGCTGATTTCGTAGACACTCCTGATGGAAAGACATATCTGGTGCATCTTTCTGGTCGACCAATTGGACAGAAACGGAGATGCGTATTGGGGCGAGAGACGGCTTTGCAGGAGGCATACTGGGGTGAAGACGACTGGCTGTATGTCAAGAATGGCCCGGTTCCGTCATTGGATGTTGAAGTACCAGGAACACGGGACGAGGAAGCCTACTGGAAGGAAATAAGGTATGATTTCCGAGACGGGCTTCATAAAGACTTCCAATGGCTGCGCACGCCAGAGCCGGAGAGGCTGTTTGCATTTGAGAATGG
The DNA here is from genome assembly GCF_003025095.1 of Trichoderma harzianum CBS 226.95. NCBI lineage: Eukaryota > Fungi > Ascomycota > Sordariomycetes > Hypocreales > Hypocreaceae > Trichoderma > Trichoderma harzianum. Next base: position 874,446 of record NW_020209253.1, on the reverse strand, counting down.
CAAGCTTGTGCTCACAGGAAGGGAATCCATTGGCTCCTGGTACGAGCAGTCTCTGGTGGCTCGGAGGCAGACACACTTCTCTTTCGACGCTGAAACGGTTGTCGACTTTTCGCCCGAAGACGAGCGCCAGTTTGCTGGTTTGACACTATATTACTGCCGGTACAATTTCTTTTATCTCGCAGTGTCAGCACATTCAGACGGCCAGCGTGAAATCCAGATTATGAGATCGGAGGCATCCTGGCCCGATGGCAAGCTGACTGATGTTGGGGAGAATGCCTATTTCGTAAGTCTTCCCGCAGAAGGAAAAGTCAAGCTGGTGGCTACCATTCGCGGGAGCGAGCTGCAATTCTATTATGCCCTTGTTGCCGGCGACGGCCAACAACAAGGAGAGCTACAGAAGATTGGACCTGTGTTGGACGCTTCGATTGTGTCGGATGAGTGTGGTGGACACCAGGCCCATGGGAGCTTCACCGGGTCTTTTGTCGGCGTTGCTTGCTCGGATTTGAATGGGACGGAGAAGAAGGCCACTTTTGACTATTTCGTGTATCGTCCTGCGCATGATGCGACTGATCGATACTCAGTCTAGACTTGGAGTTCGAAAAAGAACCGGATAGTTATATATTGGTCTGTAGTCGTGATATGTATTAATTACACCAATGTCACCCCTTAGTAGGTCGTCTCTGTATTTTGTCTGTCCACTCTACATCTAGTAGATCCATCACTGGTATTCTTCTTGTGATGATCCCCATGCTAACGTCGCAGCACGGCCAGAATCTCACGTGGTGTCTAGGATTACAAGGAGGAGGGCCTGAACCGAACAACGGGCAGCGGCTTGGCACTCATCACGCTACGCAACGTTGGAACTGCAACCCACGAGGTAGCACTAGGCAGCATTTATTTTTCTCCGCATTTGGCGTTCCGAAGGTGGTGGTTTTTCCATTGGCTGGCAAACTCGGTTGATTCGGATGATTCGGTCTATTCGGCAATTATATTGTTGGAGAAACTTGGAATTGGTCTAACATCCAACGTCTTGGCAGAAATGTAGCCTTCAAGATGCCTTGCCTCCTCGTTCTCCCAGGGAAATTCTGTTTTACGCTTTACGTTCTACTACCTCAAGATGGCGAGCAAACAAACCTTACCCAGGTGCTATAGCATCAATAGTATCTACAGGCCCAGGATATGTTTATGGTCTAACATTATCCCTTAAAATGTCAGAGCTCGTCTACGACTTCCATATTGTTAGCGGTGGAAGTGTAAGTAGCATCAGAGCTGGGGGATCAACATTAATATGGCATCATACATATGCCCTACAGGCTTAGATCGTCAAACGGTCGCTTTGCTTTCTAAATTAAGATCAGTGCTCCGTAATACCATGCATGTCTCAGCCTGGTCCATAACAAACTGTCTCACTATACAAACCGGTATTCGGGGCTTGAGCACCTCCGTTTGTACTCTGTATACCGCTAGTATGACTTAATGTCTCATCCATTTTATTTGTTTGAACAAGAGAAGACAAATAACTTCAACTCTATGCTTTAAGCATACTGGCTAAATCAGTGAACTAGACCTTAAATCACCAGCATCCCGAGCTTACTTCGTGACTCCAACCGACCCACGGCATATGACGGAGCGGCATCTGGATGAGCTGCCTAATGGGGGAATGCCCGTTCATTCTAGTAAGATTCTAAGTTGTACAATCCTAAATTCGTCTCCACAGGACATGAGAAGGGTGGCTGCAGTAGCGGGTCTATGTCATGGAGATGCCGGAAGCCAACAGCCGTTTTCGTCTTGTCAGGCTGAACAATTGGACATCTCTCCCTTCCCAACCCTAGTGTATCCCTCCTCGGATGTTTGAGCATGTCACTACTATTCCCCTCTCTACTCCGTACTCATGGCTTCTATCTTTCATCCAACGGCCTGCCCGACTTCATCCGCAGACCATGTCATATAACTTCCCCGCGCTTTGATCCTAATCTCCCCCGCAAAAACGATCTTGGCCTTCCCCACAAACTCCATATCGGCCTTCTTCCGCACGTCCAATCTTTTCTCGCCGTATACTGGGATCGGAGTGTATGGCCGGGGAGAAGCTGCAAGGGGGGCAAACTGGGAGCGTAAGCGACCGATTGGTGGCCAAATAGTGGATAGAGTATAATCTGGGGTTCTACATAGAATATCTGGCTGGCCGCGTGTAAGTATATATAGCAGGGTAGTATCGCGTCTGAGACTCGAATTCTATATTGGAGCCTCATCACCTCAGTACCCAGCTGATAAAAATGGTGGCACAAAGTCTTCTCGTCTCCACTCTCCTGCTATCAATAGCGGGAGCTGTCCAGGAAACTGTGGATGTTGGATACTCTGTGTATAAGGGACAGGCACTTCCAAATGGTGTGAGCCAATGGCTGGGGATTAGATATGCTGCACCGCCGTTGGGCGAGTTGCGGTTTGCGCCTCCACAAGATCCTCTCCGTACGGAAGGTATTCAAGATGCTACTCAGGTCAGTTTTTGTGCCAGAATCATTTAATGTTGATGAATCCAGGGAATAACATTCAACATAGCACGGGAAATACTGTCTTGCGACTGGCGGTACGCCCACAGCCAAGTCTACGTCAGAAGACTGTTTGTTCTTAGATGTCCAGGCCCCGACTCGAGCCACAGCTCACTCGAAACTCCCTGTTTTTCTTTACATTCAAGGCGGTGGCTTCAATCTCAACTCAAATCCAAACACCAATGCCTCTGGCCTGATCATCAACAGTGGCTACGATATCGTAGTTGTGAGCCTCAACTACCGTGTTGGTCCGTACGGCTTCATGACGGACAGTAACAAAATTCTCCCTAACAACGGCCTTCGTGACCAACGCAAGGTGTTGGAATGGGTGCAGAAATACATCTCCCGATTCGGTGGTGACCCGAATCATGTCACTCTGGGAGGAAGCAGTGCTGGCGCTGCCAGTGTTACATACCACCTGACTGCCAATAATGGGACTAATCGAGGGCTTTTCAATGCTGCAATTGCAGAGTCCCCATCGTTCGCGACGACTCTCACGGTGGCTCAATCTCAATACATGTACACTCAGTTTGCAACTCGGGTAGGTTGTGTTGGCAAAGACAACCTCGCTTGCATGCGCAATAAGACGGCGGTGGAGCTTCAGACACAAAATTTCAATATTCCTCTTCCTGGAGCGGCTAACCCACCCAACTATATGTGGCTCCCTGTTCTGGATCAAGAATTTGTACAGGACTTCACATACAGAGTATTTTCAAAAGGAAAGTTTATCAAGGTGCCTACCATCTATGGCGATGATACCAACGGAGGGACCAAGTTTGCCCCCAAAGATACCGCCACCCTCCAGCAAAGCAACAGCTATGTATTGGATCAATATCCTGTGCTCACTCTGGAGATGCTTGGACAAATTAACGAGATGTATCCCAACCCGAATACAAGCTGCCCTGCTGTTGGCTGCTACTGGAGACATGCCAGCAATGTATACCAGGAGGCTCGTTACATGTGTCCCGGCATGTATATCAGCTCTGTCGTGAACAAAGCTGGAAAGGATTCTTGGGTCTATCGTTGGAACGTTGAGGATCCTGATCAAGTGGCCTCTGGATTGGGTGTGCCTCACACCGTCGAACTGAACGCTCTCTGGGGCGCCAACTACGTTGACGGTGCGCCGGCGAGCTATCAGGATGGCCAGATCAACGCTGCTGCTTCGCCTACTATGCAGTACTACTGGCTCAACTTTATCAAATACTACAACCCCAATGGCAAAAACATCTATTCTACCAGCAAATACCCCCAATGGAAAGCGTGGTCTGACAGAGCTCAAAGTCGTCTCACGTTCCAGACTGGAGGCAAGGCGGAGATGATCCCCGTTGACTCAGGCTTGAAGCAGCGGTGTGATTTCTGGACGAATAATGGTATCGCATTGACAATGTGAGGATATTCAGGAAGGCATTTGTCGAGTAGCTTCAACTTGGGAGGAAATGCGCTGTTTGGGGGGGAAAATTGTCTATTGCGGCTGTGGGCCATCCGGATATCTATGCTCAAACAAATGACTCGCTAGTATATATCTGTAAAATTAAAAAAAGATGAGGTAACGACTTACTTCGAAAATGAGGCTTAAATTAACTGCCCTGCTGGTCTCACATCTGAATCACAACAGTGGTTGACTCTTGTGCTTCGTATTCGGGTGAGTGAAGCCGATTTCCGAGTTAAAACATTCGCTTATCGTCCAATTTGTTCCGGCATTCAGAATGTCTGTTTCATGATGATTTAGCCAACTTTTACATATCACTTTTGACTTGATTTCGCTGAATTTTACCAGTATCTTTGGGCCGTGATTTATGAATGATCCTCAGTCCGAATCTGTGATACTTGCGCGATGACGACACGTGATGATTGGTATCATGCATCTCCCCGCACGCTGATTGCACATCTCTGATAAGCCCAAACCACACTCAGTTCAAGCAATTATCATCTGCGGTAATAGTTGTGTGTAATTGTTGGATTCTACAAGTTGGCAAAATATTCATTCGAGATGTCAAAATCTTATTTACTGTGGGTTGGGGGCAATGAAGTGGCTGGTACTGGTGATCTGTACGTCAACGGTCTACTCAAAGACGCTCTCAGGACGAAGCTGATAGTGGTTGCATAGGATACCCGTTGAGAATCCAGCCGGAATGAAAGTATTCGCAGAGTAAGTGTTCTTTCGGGAAATTGTCTTATGCGAACGACTCGATACTTACTCCAAGTCGCTGGTTAGATGCCATTCTGCATCACCCAAAGATGTGGATGATACTGTCCAACTTGCTCATAGTGTCTTCAAATCTGGGGTTTGGTCCAAAGCGCCTCGGCATACGCGAGCAGATGTGCTGGATAAGGCTGCTGAGCTTCTCACTTCGAACCTCGCTACACTGATACCCTTGGAAGTTGAGCAGACGGGACGCGCAATCCGAGAGATGCAAGCTCAAGTTCCATCTCTCGTTCGCTGGTTCCGCTACTACGCTGCCGTTCTCCGTACCGAAGAGCGGCCTGTCTTGCCAACGATGGGGAAACTGCACAACTGGCTGGATCGGGTGCCACTTGGCGTCGTTGTTCAGATCACGCCGTTCAATCACCCGCTTCTCATTGCAGTCAAGAAGCTTGCACCCGCTCTGGCCGCTGGAAATAGCGTAATATTGAAGCCGAGTGAGCTTACACCACTAACTAGCTTGCTGCTGGGACCAATCTTGAAAGAGGCAGGACTGCCAGATGGTGTCTTCAACGTGTTACCTGGTCTCGGAGCTACGACCGGACGCGCGCTTGTGAGCCACCCTCTTGTGCGGAAAGTAGACATCACTGGAGGAACTGTTGCTGGAAGAGCGATTGGCTCTATTGTTGGTAATAATTTGGCACGGTTTACCGCAGAACTGGGAGGAAAGGCACCCTTAATCATATTCGACAAGGCAAACATCGATTTAGCCGTCAATGGCGTTGCTTTTGGATCGTTTATCGCAAGCGGCCAAACCTGTGTTGCTGCAACCCGCGTCATTGTTCACAAGAGTATCTTGGCCACTGTGGAGGAGAGACTTGCCCACAAAGCTGAATCAATAGCACGACGGATGGGCTCGCCTACAAATCCCAAGTCTTCTATGGGTCCTCTCATCTCGTCTAGGCAACTTGGTAATGTCGTGAAACTTGTGGATGATGCTGTTACCAATGGAGCAAAGATTGTTTGCGGCGGTAAGAGGATGTCTGGCAAATCTGAACTCGATGATACCAATTTCGATGAAGGCTATTTCTTCCCTCCAACAATCTTGGCTTCAGGTCCAGCATGCGACATTACTAAGACTGACATTTGGCGCGAAGAGGCCTTTGGGCCCGTCATTCTTCTGGTTGGATTTGAAAGCGAGCAAGAGGCTCTGGAGCTCGCCAACGATAGCGAATTTGGCCTAGGAGCGGCATTGTGGACTGATGATCTGAGCCAAGCTTTCAGAGTATCTGAACAAATTGAGTCCGGAATAGTTTGGGTCAACACGCACCATCGAAATGATCCGAGCAGTCCGTGGGGAGGAGCTTCTAGCGCAAGCGGAGTTGGAAGTGAGAATGGTGTCGAGGCATATTATGCATATACGACGACGAAGAGCATCATTGTCAACTATGCTTCTAGTGATGAAGCCGTAGCGGATGACTGGTTTAGAGAAGACGGTGTCCAAGTACGTTATGGATGAGCTGATACTTGCAACAAGGCCAGAGATTTGGTACAAAATATTGTCAGCACTTGAGATGAATGCAAGCATATTCGTGCACACGGTCAAGTTCCTTTGGTTTCTATCGAACACGAGCTCTTGTACATATCCACGGCTTGGTCTTGATTTGAAGGCATAGAGCTCGTTCTTGATACCACCTACAACGTGATTATAACCGTTTTAATCTCATAAAATTCTTCAAGGCCCAATTTGCCCAATTCTCTGCCATTACCAGACTGTTTCCAGCCGCCAAAAGGCATGTCATAGGCGCCAACGCTGCCGCCAGAATTCACTGTGACGACTCCCGTCTCTAATGCTGTCGCTACTCGACATGCGCGTGAGATGTCTCTGGTGTAAAGACCAGCGTGTAGGCCATATTCTGTCTTGTTACACTCTGCGATCACCTCTTCTTCCGTTTCAAACTCTTGAATCACGGCTACTGGACCAAAGATTTCCTCGTGTAAGATGTCGGCACTGGCGGGGACTTTCGCAAAAACCGTTGGCTGGATGTAATATCCCTTGTCGGTGGCACGACTACCTCCAATAACTAGATTCGCCCCCGAAGACTTGGCCTGCTCAATGTATTTTAATATTTGATCAAATTGAAGTTTATCGGCTTGCGGACCGAAAAAGGTGGTAGGCTCCAGTGGGCTTCCAATCTTGGGCTCCACGAACTTTTCACTGAAGACTTTGAGGAACTTTTGGAAGATGTCTTTATGGGCGTAGATTCGTGAGTTTGAGACACAGATCTGGCCCGAGTTAAACTTCAAGCTGGCGGCAGCAGAGCCTGCGGCCTCTTCAATGTCGCAGTCGGGGAAAACGATCAGTGGGTTTTTGCCTCCCATTTCAAGTGCAACGGATTTCAGATTTGACTTTGCGGCCGCCTCTTGAATGAGCTTGCCTGCACGAGTAGAGCCGGTAAACGTAAGCTTGCGAATCTTCATATGACTGGACAAGGCTGCGCCAACGGTGTGGCCGAATCCAGAAAGTACATTGATAACTCCTGGAGGGAACCCAGCCTCGGCTGCCAGTGCGCCTAGTTTGAGAGAAGAGAGAGGGGCTTTCTCCGATGACTTGACGATGATTGTATTGCCTGCCACTATACATGGAATGACCTTGGCGGTAAATATTACGACTGGTGCGTTCCAAGCGAGAATGGCAGCGCACACCCCATAAGGCTGCCTCAGGGTGATATGAATCTGCCCGGGGGTGTTTAAGCTAGTTTCTCCGTGCACATCGTGGGCTAATCCAGATGTATGCTTGATGTCTCGAATTGCTCTCTGAATGAAAAGATGATTCACTGATACGGGCATGCCGATATCCTCAGCATCGAGTTTGGCGATCTCGAACTGATCTCTCTCGATAAGTTCAGCAAATTTCAAGCACTTGTTGATACGGTCATGTGCGGAGAGGCTTTTCCAGGCCGGAAATGCGTTTTCTGCAGCAGTGACGGCAGCATCAACGTCGGCAGCATCGGCTTCATAAACGTCGATGATCTTTTCTTCAGTTGTAGGATTGAAGACTGGAAATGTCTTGCCAGAAATGCTGGGTACGAATTTGCCGTTAATGAAAAGTTTTGTTTCTGGAGTGGCCATTCTGAGAGTATTTATTCTTTTCCTGAAAGAAGATGTTGTCGAGGATGGACAGAAGAATGATAAAAAGAAGAAGGGATATACGAGAATGGAGACGCTTAGACCTAATGGCTTGATACGGATAAGATGCGTAGGAAAGTACGTTTATGCTTGTTGGGTGCTTCTTATATATGCCTCCCTTCTCGTGTTCGGGTTATGAGATATATATGAAGGTTTGGTTATTACGAATCTTATACCCGAACATTCTTAGTATTCAGAGACTTAATACCACCTATTTATTCCATAATACTACTCAATGATGATATATGGTGAACATATGTTAAGTATTCCTGCAACAATTTTAGCCCGAGTCAGTAATGTGCCATTCCCGTGAGAGAGATAAGTCATGTCTAAATAAAGCTGGGCAGATAGCCTGATTGATCGAATAAACGGCTTGAGCTTAACCCAATCTCTAACTAATTATACTGCTTTAAATGGAAATCACCTATAGTCTATGATCCACTATCTATCGTCCGTTGCTTAGATGCTATGTTGACGGATAGGATCATGTGGTGCCCAGTTGCTAATACTACAAGGCAGCAGACGTGCGTCGTAATATCTTGCTGCTCGTTCTTCGCCCGGCACTTCGTTCGCCTCCCATTGTATTTTGCTGTGGCATGGATGAATTATGGATGAAACCCGGACGAACTATGGACCACACGTTGGATAGATGGAAGAACAGGGACGAATACCGGACGAGTGATCAGTAATACTTAGAACTTTGGCCGTATTATGGGTCGTATGGAAAGAGATACGGACGAGTTGCGGACGAACCAACTTCCCATCAGCTAAGAAAAGGGAAAATGCATTAGGAATTGATGTCAAACCTGACGTATGTCAGATTCTATACTATCTGAGCGGCCCGGAGTACTCCATATTTTAAGTGCAATCGACTATGCTCGGGTTTCGGCTGACATGCATACAAATTCCCGCCTCTGGGGCACTGAGGGAGTTAAGCGATTTGCAAAAAAAAAAAAAAAAAAAAAAAAATTCAGAGACCGCAAAATGAATATGTGCATATACGAGGAGAATGTGCCCACCATGCATGATGAGTTTAGTGTGGTGAATATGTGCGGTTGTCCGTTTCTATATGCCGACCCTTCTTTGGTCGTCTCTTTTTCGCATACCCGTTGGGGTTCTATTAATATAGCCTCTCTTGCGTTTTCCGGCAATTAATCTGAACTGATCAACGATCTGTTGTTGCCTTGATATACTGGTGTTGCTCAATAACTCTAAATCGCCGATTTGACCACTGATACCGTGGTGACGATTTTGGCTCTTAGGTTGCACTCGGCACATAACTACCCATTGCAACGACAGAATGTTCATGTTGCGCTTTATTCTAAAACGAAAGGAATAAATCTGAAGTTGTTTTTGGGCTATTCTGTTGCTATCCTTAATTAATTCGAGGGTTCTTGCGCACAGTCAAGTAGAGAATGCTAAGCTTCATCTAGAGCAACTCATGAAAGCGTCTTAACTCGTTGCTTTAAGAGTTGCGGCTTATGAGCCGCACTCTTCCTGAAAAGCCATATGACCACTTCATTCCTTATTCGCATTTTGGATCTCCCTTTCCTTCTTCATCGCTAGCAACACAGAAAATTCGCGACTTTTTACTCTTCTAGCGCCGATACATGTTTCGTCTTATCGTCTGTCTCTGTCTGTCTATACGGTCTCTGATAGGTATATTAAGATATAACTTGTTCGATAGTGGATGCAGAAATAATTATATGGGCGTTTTAGCATTCGATTCTGAGACTAGCACTCCGATAATCTCGCACATGAAATGCGGCTGAGGCCATTGCTATTTGCACAGTCAAAGCAGATACGAAATTATCGTGAGGCTACTATCTCCGACTATGTACAGAGTAGAACAGACTGCAATACTTGAATGAGCGGACATGATGTGGAATTGCCTGTATGTTTGTCGCCTAGTGAATCTCCTTGTATTCACAATATGCGGACTCAGTACGGAGTAGCGTTACGGAGTTTACAAGGCAAAGCGGCCGCACGGCACCACGGCCGGACGGCCGTCGGCCGCCTATGTCCATCTATTTGGCGGGCTTGCGGAGAAACGAGAATGCGACCGGATCAATCAATTTCTGGTTGAGATGGTCTTCTTAGTCACTCGCGACAGTCAGCACGCTATACCGGGAAAGAAACTGTCAGCAGCGGTCAGCGCACTATACCAAACTGGTGCTCCAAGGCTTTCTCATGTCGTGCCTCACATCTACGAGTGTTGTTGCGGAGTGGGAGTTGAACCGATGGAATCAGGCGGAGCGGACAGTAAACTGAGTATTGTTGATTGTGCGGCTTCACAACTGGGCCCCTTAATATCATCGCGATGGCAGAGAATATAAATATCAGATTCCCAGCTACAACCGTTGTCGAATAAAATTGGCATCAACATTCAGATTCATTCAATTACACACTCCTATCAACACTCTTACATACATACCCTTAACAGCCGCTAACAACATCCACAATGCCTTCCTCCAAGTTTTCACCCGAATCAATTCCTGATCTTACAGGACGAGTCTACATTGTTACTGGAGGCAATGCTGGCATGTAAGTCAGCTGTTTGACGTATAAATTTCCTCTTGCAATCGATGTACTAACAATACCAGTGGTAAGGAGACTGTGATTGGTTTGACAGCCCGTGGTGCCAAAGTGTATATGGGCGCGCGCAGCAAGGATAAGGCACTGGCGGCTATTCACGAGATACAAGAACAACTGCCGTCTGCGAATATTCATTTTCTTGACCTCGACCTATCCGATTTCCAGAGCGTCATCGCAGCTGCGAAGAAGATACGCGAAGATGAACCCGCGTTACATGGACTTATCAACAATGCGGGTATTATGGGAGTGCCTTACTCTCTGACCGTCGATGGCTATGAGGCTCAATGGCAGGTAAACTCACATTGTTTAGGCTACGAATTCAGCTGCCGTACTCTGGAAAGTTCATGAAGTTAACAAGTATGATTTAGACAAACTACTTGTCCCATTGGTTGCTCACGCATCATCTGATGCCACTTCTTCAATCTACCGCTCAGTCGAATCCTGAAGGAACTGTCCGCCTGGTCAACTTGACATCGGATGGACATGCAAGGTTTACTCCTCCGAGCGGAATTCGGTTTGAAGACACCGGATTAGAGAAGGAAAACTCCATGATGAGATACGGCCAGAGCAAACTGGCGAATGTCTTGCATACAGTGCAGCTGAACAAAAAATACGGCCCTATCTCTGCGGAAGCTGGCAATGCAGCGATTTGGTTTTCAGCAGTGCATCCCGGCCACATTGACACGTAAGTTCCTGCAGCACTTACTTCCAACAACTCAAGGTGTATTTGGAAGCTGATTGAAGTCAAGCGATCTGAATAAACAAGCCACGGGGGCGTTGCCTGCAGGTGTCTTGCGAGTAGCTACTCCCATCATGAGCTGCCTCGGGATCCTGGATAAGCAGGAGAAGGGCGCCTGGTCCTCGCTCTTTGCCGTCGCCAGCAGCAACTTCAAGAAGTCAGATTCGGGTGCCTATGTTGTACCATATGCAAAGATTGGGACGCCGAGTGACCATGCGCGAGACGCGAAGCTGGCCGAGAAGCTTTGGCAGTGGACTGAGTCGGAGCTTGGCGCCAAGGGCTTGCTCTGAGGAGCGACCAGAGGTTAGGAAATGGGAGATATGCATGCATTATCAGGAGCAATAGCGAGTACTCTATTAATTAATACACCTATGAAAGCGTACAACTTCATATTTTGGTCGTGTGTTGCGAGCTTTGCTTTGCTGAGCACGAAGCGAACTGAGACGACACGGCAACCAATCTGTCCGACTCTAGCCAATCAAGTGTCAGACTTTGCGAGCGAGCCAATGAACGTAACACATTCTGTGACTCCATCAACTAAATTGGGGAAATCTGGACTCTCTGATGAGATGAGCAAAGCACCCGAGCCGGGACGGCCCCACATCAGATGAGAGTCCGGATCTCTGAAGCATCTCGAGAAGGGACTCTCATTTACTCCCCTTCATCAATGCTGGATATCTCCATCTAACCGGACTTTATAACGAAATAGACAGCTGGACGAACATTATCCAGACAAACTAGTTGAGAAACTAGGATACCAACACAGAAGCTTGATAATATGCCCCAAGCTCCTCCTGCCAAGAAGGGGAGAAGGAGAGTGAAGACGGGGTGTCAGACTTGCAAGTATGCATAATACGTTCTATCATGAGCTATAATGAATCTTGATGATCATCTCACTGTTTGACACTAACACATTGGGTGTAGGAAGCGGCGTGTAAAGTGTGATGAGGGGAGACCGGCCTGCCAGAGATGTGTCTCGACTGGTCGGGTCTGTGATGGGTACGGCATCTGGGGTGGCGGAGGGAATGCCTACGGAAGCTCCGACAAGGTCCCGTTTGTTTCCTCTTCCTCTCTAGTCCGTAGGAATCAGATGCAGCCCCTGCGGAACATTGTCGTCATGTCGCAGACGCGCGCGATCGCGGGTCAGCCCGCAAGCCTCGGGTTTGAGTACTTTCGGAGATATACCACCACTAAGCTTCCCGGCCTGTTCGAATCGGGCTTCTGGGATTCTTTAGTGCTGCAAGCAAGCGAACAGGAGCCGGCTGTTCTGCATGCGGTCACAGCATTGGGTGCGGCTCATAAGAATGAAGAGCGCATCTCACTTACCGAATACAACGAAGCCATCCGGCATCTGCGGCAGAGCCTCAAGCGTTCAGACAAAGAGGCACTTCGGGTGTGCCTAATCACTTGTATGCTATTTGTATGCATTGAGCTGTTGAGAGGGGGTTTCAAAGCAGGCCATGCACACCTGACCAATGGCCTCCGCATTCTTCGTGAGATCCAGCAGCGCGAGGGAATCACCTCTGATGGAGATATTATTCTGCGATCACATGCGGTATCGGTTGAGGATACTCTTGTCGAAGTCTTCTCTCGGCTTAACGTGCAAGTTGCGCTGTTCGGCCAGGTATCTTCATACTTGCTTTTTGTAGGAGATAGTGCAGAGTCACCGAAGACGTACGATATTCCCCAGACGTTCCCATCTCTGCGAGAAGCACGGAAGCACATGGACTCCCTAATCAACGGGTCGCATATCCTAGGGGAACAGGCCAGTCAGCTGATTCTAAGTGGACAACCTATCCCGGAAAGGCTTTATGAGGATCAAGGACGTCTGGAAGCGGCGTTGATGAGATGGCTTCGTGCTTTGGATTCCAGTCATGAAAAGTTGACTAGCCGAGCAGACTTTCGCACCAAGTTTGCCATACCCATGTTGCTTCTATATCACACTATGACGAGGATCATGGCCGCCACTGCCCTTCGTGGAACAGATGAAATGATATATGACCGCTATCTGCCGGATTTCTCCCTACTGATCAAGCAGTCAGCTGACCTGTGGGATCTGATGCGCACCGCAATGAAGAAATCTTTTGGTTTGAGAGGCACTAGTACACCAGACATCAACTTTACCATTGATATGGGCTTCATACCACCACTATATTACGCACTGGCCAAATGCCGCCAGCCGAATCTTCGCAGGATGATCCTCGAGTTGCTGAAAGAAGTTCCGCATCGTGAAGGTGCCTGGGATGGATTCACGGTCATCAATATGGGCGACCTGTTGATAGAAATAGAAGAAGAAGGCATGTATGAAGGTCTTGAGATCAAGCCGAGCTGTTACTTGCCAGACCCGTCAGTGGCGGAAGTATTGCCCATCATCCCGGCATCCCAGCGATTCAATAACGTCAATGTAGCGCTACCTGATTTTGAAAGCGGCAAGGCTACTTTATTCGGTCGGCGGTACAGAGGAAATAACCAATGGGAGTCAAAAATTGTGCAGTTTGACTCTGCATTCAGGAAGCTCAATCCTCTTTCGTGGGAATGCATTCAGACATCTTGCGTAGGAATGTGTTGACACTTTTTGGGCGAGATCTGATGTACGTCTAGTTTTTCATTGTAGCAATAGATTGAGATAGCTTATTTCATGAAAGTTTGCCTTCAATTTTATGTGTACACTGGTACGATACGAGTCAACATGGCCTGATAGCGCGATTGGAAACCCATCTAACCCCTTTGAACGAAGGCAGAACAACAACAATTTGAGCGAGTCCAATAGAAACATTTGCCGATATGCACTTACATGTCAGGTAGATAGGCAATATTAATTCTCTGTATATAGGATGATAGTACAGCAGTACAAAGTGACATTGGTTGCATTCCACATGCAGGAACTCATCCACTGCATATTCTCTCAGCTTTTACTCTCCTAAGTACACTCGTATTTCTGGTTCATCTTCACCCCCAATATCTTCATCTCGTCGGCAAAGGCTTCGGTGGGGCTCTTGAAATGAAGCCAGCTTTTGCATCGTCAATGCATTGGTGGCGTGGTCTAGTGAAGGCAATCTGCATCAAGGGCTGGAACTCGTGGCATAATAGGTCAATGGGTACGATGGCATGCGTGTGTGCGGCTTTCTAGAAGCACCAGCACGGTATTCACACGTGGTGCAGATATACTAATTGTGGCGCGATTGCATTTTATTTGGATTCAACGCTTCTCATTGGTTTAATTTCCCTGATGTTGCAGGAGGCGAATGACTTTGTGGTGAAGCGTGAAGCTCCAGCTTGAGAGCGCCGCTTGTCCGCTTGTGAAGCTCAATAACTCTCAATAACCGGCACAGTCGGTAGCCAAACAATAGCTCAAGGGATCCCATTGTCTTGCATGCTTACAGAAGAATTCTTGAATGTGGCACGATACATTTGCCTGGCTGTTAAATAAACAAAGAACATAGGCCGTGGCAGTACACTACACGCAATGATTGCTGACCGAGTTCCACATAGCCAGGCTAGCCACAGATCCCTTATCAATTACGAACTGTACCCTTGCAATTGCAGTCACGAGTCACTAGGATTTATATCCGACGGCGCGACGTGCAGCCTATGAGCGAGAGCCAGCATCTCCGCGGTTTATCGGTTTATCGAACCATTGAGCGACGGCTTCGACGCTGGCGCTCCCCCCAACTCTAAAGCGTTTTGCCGCAGCGGCGACACTGTGCAATGAGGCGGAGGCAAGGAGCTATCTTCAGAATCAGGATTTCTTCTGCCAAAACATCTGTAAGAACTCTATTTGCGCTTAACACGTGGGGGATGAATGTCTTTTTGAGAGTGCCTGTACTCTGATAAAGTCTATGAATACACGCACGCTGTCAGTCCCGTATCTGAGAGATATACACGTAATTCGGCTCTGAAGGCACATTATCCGTTCCTCAACCCCACAGAAGAAGCTTAAGAATGCGGGGGAGGAGAGCCAGAATAGCAATCGAAACCCCCGTCTATACCCCCATTGTCAGAAACGGACAACTTGTTCCCCTTCTTTGATGAACTAAAAGCCCCCACGAACAACCACCGAGTTTCTTGCCATCACTAGGCTTCTCCACACTGGTCGATAAGCCATAGCTGGATTGCTGGGTTCGGCATTTAATCGCTAATAGTCGCTAATTATTGCCATGTTATCTGCGCCGGCCATCGGTCAAATTACCGTCCTGGTAATCGGTATCTCTCTTTACCTATCTTGCTCGTTTCCATCTTGAGAATCATTGTGGGGGAGATCTTTCTTCAACCATCACCTCGACCCCCCACCGTACATGAGGGCATGATCTTCCAGTCATCAGCAGCAGCCGTCTATGAGCGCGTATAGACAGGCATATTAAAAAGGAACAAGGAACCATGCAGTGTTGCCTGCTTCCGAATGCAACCTTATGATAGCAGCCTTCTCTGGCACCAATTACATCTCTTTGTTGAACACCCAGCACATCGTGGTGGTGTGCGTCTTTCTCCTCTCCCCTGTTCTCTTACATCTGTCGTGTGGGAAGAGCGACACGGCAAGAGACTATAGCGGCATCCAATCGTGCACGGCAAAACCCGCGAGCCTGCAGAGAAACTGAGACGGATCTCAGATCTGAACGATCTGACCTCCTTAAAACCATCATCATGGGCCAGCCAGATTTGAATGAGAAGGATGAGAGGGGTCTGCAGTCCGTGTCTTCGTTCCGCCCTGGAGCGACGAGTGGTGTACTAGAAGACTATGCAGACCCTGATGTCCAGAATGAAGCCGAATCGACTCACAAGGGAGAGTTTGGCACGAAGCGTGACCTTGTAAGTCGCTGAATACTCGTCTTCGATGCATTGACTGATTGAGATTGTCGGCAGAAACCTCGCCAGGTTTCCATGATTGCTGTCGCAGGAACTATTGGTACTGGTCTTTTTCTAGGTTCTGGCGCTGCATTGGTTAATGGCGGGCCTGTGGGATTCTTCCTTGGCTACACCATTGTCGGCTGCTTGGTTGGCATGATGATGTACTGTCTGGGTGAAATGTAAGTCTGGTTACGAACATGTTCTAAGTTATTCTTGTGTGGTGCTAATCTCGAGTCTATAGGTCCGTCTATTCACCAAACATTGGCGGTTTCATCGAGATGGGCAACAAGTACATCGCTCCCGAAGCTGGGTTCGCGATGGGCATCAACTACATCCTGCAGACTGGCCTGGCTATCCCCACAGAGATTACAGCTACTGCCGTCATGATCAGCTACTGGGATCATGTCTCAGATCACGTATCGGCATATATCGCGGCCTTTCTGGTGCTGAGCATCGGCATCAATCTCCTCGGTGTCAAATACTTTGGCGAGATTGAGTTTGTATTCGCCTGTATGAAGGTATTAATGCTTGTCGCCCTCATACTATTCGGCTTGATAGCCGATGTTGGCGGTGTCAATGGTGTATACACTGGCGGTCGCTACTGGCGAGATGAGCCATTCAATGACTCGTTTGCAAACTTGTCACCAGTCTCCCTCTCACGTTTCCTCGGATTCTGGAAAGTCCTTACTCAAGCTGCTTTTGCGTTTGGTGGTATTGAAGGTATAAGTGTGCTGGCCGGCGAGGCGCACAACCCCAGGAAGACGATGAGAAGGGCAGTTAGAACAGTCTTCTACCGAATTGGTAAGCTGAAGAATCCGGAATACCTAGGAAATCCCTATTGACATTCTTTCATAGTTGGACTGTACCTCCTCACTGTATTGATGATCTCTCTCAATGTCAGCCAACATTCGCCAGCGTTGCTCAGTGCAGTCGCCCAGGGTGGTTCCACGGCAGCATCATCGCCTTTCGTTGTCATCTGTCAGCAAACCGGCGTTAAAGTTCTCCCAAGTGTTATTAACGCTGTGGTAAGTAGCTGAGGATCTCATGCTATGGACAGCTTATACTCACACATGAGTTCAGGTTATGACGTCTGCACTCTCATCATGTAACGAAAACGTCTTCGCCGTAGCGAGAACGTTGCTCGCGCTATCTCGACAAAGTAAGAAGACTCTTGTTTCAACGGCCTTAGTGGAAGCTGATCACTGGATGCTAATCATTTTGGTTTAGGATCTATGCCTCATTGCTTTCTCAAGACAAGTCGCTTTGGCACACCCTTTTGGGGCGTTCTGGTCTCTTTCTGCTTTGGACTATTGGCTTTCCTCTCCGTCTCCAATGGCTCTGCCCAAGCTTTTATCTGGCTTTCAAACTTGTCAGGTAATTAATCTCTGAGTTCTTCTTGTGTGCTCATTGGCTGACACTTTGACTTTAGCTCTCAGCAGTTTGATTGCATGGATCTCCATCTGTGCCTGCTTCGTCAGATTTTATCGTGCCCTGGCAGTTCAGGGTATTGACAGAAGAAACCTTGATCTCCGCGGCTGGTTCCAACCATATATGGCTTGGATTTGCATCGTCCTCTTCACAATTATCCTGTTCTTCAATGGGTTCCAGGCTTTTATTCACAAATTTTCGGTGTCCGGCTTTTTCGCTTCCTATGTAACGCTGCCAGTGGTTGCTTTGGCATTCTTTGGGTTCCGTATCTACCTGTGGCGGACTGGAAAGGCATATGGGTTGACTAATCTCAATGAGATTAATCTTGGCAATGGGCCAGCCAAGGCCCTGCGTGGTACTCGGTATGATCTTGGGTCGTCATGAGTACAAGGGCAGTATGACACTGCAGGAACAGTTGTGAATAATGAGATAATGTCATGTCAAGCTAGTTGAGATTGTAATAAGACTATGACATAGTACAGATTCCTTCTAATAGCAAAGCAAAGGATAAACTCTGTATTCACTAAGCCTTCCCGTCTTTCTCAAAATTATCGCTCAATAGGAGAGTTTCTCATGAAACCAATCTGGTTTTCCTCAATGGGGCTATCACAAAGTGCGTGCATGTATTACAGCCACTAGCCTAAGACTGCGGGGTCGGAATACGAAATCAGCAACCAGTGGTGCGATCTTCATGTCATTACCCTCTTGGACTGTGATATTGAGTAAACTGGGGCGAAGTCGGATGTAGTCTCCATGCTCGCGCCCGGCTCGGCATTCCTAGGCACATTTGAACCGTTAGAAACTTGCCAAACATGATAAGAGATACTACATAACTTCCCCCGCTTCTACAGACGATGTTCCGTATCCCGATCGTTCCACGGGCGCTTGATATGAATTGGGCAGTTGGCTATCTCCAGTGGAAGCAGCGGATAGTTTTTGGAGGACAAAAAGCTCCACCTGGTCTACCTCGCACCGCATGCAATCTGTTGCCATACGTCAGAGTTGACTCTGCGCATGAATTCTACTAGCCTGGTGTTTATGATTGAAGACCAAAGCAGGAGAGTTTTGGCTTCAATGATAATTTCAGTTGACTGCTAGAACAATACAGTTGTGCCAAATGCCTGATGAAATCATAGATTCAGATCTAAGAGATCTTTATTGCACCCCGCCAATCATGAAACCCTCTTCCAGATTTGATGCCTATGAGAAAGAGGGGCAAGAAACGCGTTGTGACGGTAAACTGGCCGACTGGGGTTGCAGCAATTTATCCAAGGGGTATAACCCGGCATATGCAGACTGGTAATGCACCTCCCCTCTTGGTCTGAGACACGCTCATCAAAATCCACGGCAAAATGTCTCACGGTGTAGAATGCAGTTGCGGCATGAATTCCGGAATGATATTTTTTCGCATTGTTGGCCCGACGGTTGGTAACTTTAGTGATAAGACATGGACGATGTAACGCAAGGAATTGAAATGGGGATCACCGAGACTTGAGGGGTTGCTGGGGTAGGCAGAAACAATGGAATACATATGGAGTCATGATGGCAGCATCTTTGGTGTTGGATGCTCTCCATGTGTCTCGGTTTGTTGCTAGCATAGTAAGAGACAGTGGCAGTATGGCGAAATTAAACCAAGCTGCCAATGCTGTTGGTCTACTTTATGGACTTACAGCTACTACGCAGGTTCAAGCCGCCTCATTTGATCCCTTGACACACGTCGACCTTCTCATTGGCAGCAGCAATGGCGGCAATGTATTCCCAGGAGCTACTCTTCCTTTTGGCATGGCCAAGGCTGTAGCCGATACCAATAGCGGCAGCAACCAAGGCGGATTTACTCTAGATGGCTCGTCTGTCACCGGTTTCAGCGTCATGCACGACTCTGGCACTGGAGGCTCGCCATCGCTTGGTAATTTCCCACTATTTCCGTATACTTCTTGCCCAGGCGGCGAAGTAGACGGTTGTTCTTTTCCCAAGAATGACCGTGTCAAGTTCGGCAGCTTCTCTAATGAGAGTGTTGTCGCGAAGCCGGGATACTTTGGGATAACCCTCAACAGCGGGCCCAAGGTTGAGATGACAACATCTCAGCATGCGGCACTATTCAAGTTCACGTTCCCCAATGCAGGCCCTGACGATAAGCCGCTTATCCTGCAAGACTTGACGGATCTTTCAAATTCGAGACAAGACAATGGCACTGTGAGTGTGGACGGAAAGACTGGCCGCATCACCGGCAATGCCGTTTTCGTTCCCAGCTTCGGCACTGGCTTCTATAAGTTGTACTTCTGCACAGATTTCTCAGGTGCTGAAATTTATGACAATGGCATCTTTGTGAACTCACGCGCCAGTTCTGACGTCAAAGATCTTACCATCTCGCGCTCTATCAACGGCTACCCGTTGCCAGGCGGTGCCTTTGTCCGCTTCGCCAGTGCTCAAGAGCCCATTTATGCTCGTACTGGTGTTAGCTTCATCAGCAGTGCACAAGCATGCTCCAATGCGGAGAAAGAAATTACCAAATGGGATCTCGACAAATATGCCAATGAGGCCGCCAATATCTGGCGGCAGAAGCTTTCTCCTATTACCATCAAGGCTGGTAATGGTGTGAGTGAGGACTATATCAAGTCATTTTACTCGGGTATCTATCGCACACTCGTCAATCCTCAGAATTATACTGGAGAGAACCCTCTCTGGAACGACGGCGAGCCGTACTACGACTCATTTTACTGTATTTGGGATTTGTTCCGATCTCAGATGCCCTTTATGACTATTCTGGATCCTGCGGCTCTTACGGAACAAATCCGTTCGCTGATATCTATCTATGAAAACTTGGGATGGCTGCCTGATTGCCGTATGAGTCTCTGTCCGGGATACACCCAGGGTGGCTCAAACGCAGACAACGTCTTGGCAGACGCCTATCTCAAGGGTCTCAAAGATGGAATCGATTGGGAAAAGGGTTATGAGGCTGTTGTCAAAGATGCAGAAGTTGAGCCTTATGCCTGGTCCACGAACGGTAGGGGAGGCATCGACTCGTGGAAAAAGCTCAACTACGTTCCCGTACAAGACTTTGACTACAAGGGTTTTGGAACCATGACGCGCACCATCAGTCGCACTCTTGAGTATAGCTACAACGACTTTTGCATCTCCCAGATTGCTGCAGGGTTGGGTAAAAAGGGAGACCAAGAGAAATACATCGAATCCAGCGGCTATTGGCAAAATTTGTTCAAAGCTGACCAGACCTCATTCTTCTCAAACGGGACCGACACTGGATTTACGGGCTTCTTCCAAGCCAAGTTCTTGAACGAGACCTGGTTCACGCAAGATCCATTGATGTGCAGCAACTTGGATTCTAGGAGCGTATGCTCGCTTCAAAACTCTGGGGCTGAGACATTCGAGAGCAGCACTTGGGAATACGGCTTGTAAGTTTATGACATTTGTTTTCAAAGGGATTCTATTATTTGCTTTGTGCAAAAGAACTTTAAACTAACTCACATGCTCCATAGCTTCGTTCCACACGATCAAGCCAGCCTGCTTAACCTTTATGGCGGCTCTGACGCTTTTGTCAGCCGTCTAGATTATATGCACGACCAAGAGATTACATAGTAGGCGATTTTCGATGACACTTAATTCATCCTTTTAACTAACAATGTTTCAGTATCGGCAACGAACCCAGTTTCCTCACTGTCTTCCAATACCATTATGCTGGCCGACCAGCCTTGTCCGCTGAACGCAGCCACTTCTACATCCCCAAGTTCTTTGCTCCTACACCAGATGGGCTGCCAGGTAACGACGACAGCGGCGCTATGGGCAGCTTCGTTGCCTTCTCCATGATGGGCCTATTCCCCAACCCCGGTCAGGATGTCTATCTCATCATTCCACCCTACTTTGAGAGCGTTAGCATCAAGAGTCCGATTACAGGGAAGACTGCGACTATTCGCAATGTCAACTTTGATTCCACTTACAAGAATGTGTATATTCAAAAGGCTACTTTGAATGGCAAACCTTACACGAAGAATTGGATCGACCACAGCTTCTTCCTTGAAGGAAAGGAGCTTGTACTCACTCTAGGCAGCAAGGAAAGTTCATGGGGTACTAGGGTGGAGGATCTTCCGCCGAGTTTGAGCCCTTACAACAGTAGCAACGTTGCTCACACTTCTGCGCCGGCCAAACGATCTTATCGACCGCGCTTTGACAGTGGAGGGATGATGTTTTATTGAGTTAGATATGGCAGACTTGTAGCTACATAATAGCACAGCTTCAATCCTTTGAATATCACATCACCAAGTTCAGATTTTCGCCTTGTCATATGCAATGTTGTTTGTGATATGTATATATGCGCGTTAAGGAAATTTTGAAAGTCATGACTTTTTAATTCTTTTAAGTCCCGTAATGCATAGCCTATATAGAGTATATCCACCCAATGTTCATGTTCATGCGCCTCATAAAATCCCTAGTACGCCGCTCTACCACCGCTTTAGTCCCTGTTTTTACCAAACAAACATTTCCTCAAATAGTTCAACGTCAATGTGATCCTTCTTCGTCTGTCTAATCACGGCCTGCCGCGTTGTGTCGGCAATCTCTGCCGGACCGCAGACAAAGACGGCTGTCTTGCCTTGGGATTGAGTGACAAAGGTGTCAACCACGGAGTGGATGTCAGGTCGTGATTTCTTGAATCTAGGATCGGCGATGCTGTTTCCAGCCTCTTCCGTCTTGGGTGTGGCGTTGGGAGAGTCTGAAGTGATGTAGAATTCCATGTTGAGCCTTGATGCTGCCAGCGCAGATCCTTCAGTGGCACGGAGATCGTTGGCAAGTACGTCTCGAACGAAACCCTCGTCTCGCACGATCCATGCCAGGCGGACCTTGGGAGGTGTTTGTGATTCCTTCTGGTCCTCAAAGAACTGGCGGAGATAGGGCAGCACTGTGGTGATACCGCTACCACCAGCAATGAAAAGAACCTTGTCAAAGTGATCAAGACGAGCGGGCGTACCGTAGGGTCCTTCGAGGAAGGTTCTTACACGGAGAGGGCCGGATTCGCTCTTGCTCATCAACCTGTCTCGAAGTCTTCGGGTCAATCCATCGCGAGGACGGATCATAAAGGTCATGTATGAGTCACCCGGCTCAGAGCTCAGCTCTGTAACACGAGGAGACCGTGTGCCAGTCTCCTTGTCGCTGGGCTGGTCGCTGCTGCTTCCGTATGACGGGATATCATCGATTTGCTTAGATCTTCCAGCCAGAGTGAAGGGGTGAGACTCCCAGAAGTGCAAACTGGGGAAGTATACGAAGTAGTAAGTTCCCGGGGTTTGGCGAGCGGCAGTTATTGAAGGCTTGACCTGGAGACGGATCATGCCAGTCTCCTCGCTGTAGCTGGCCAATGCAAGAGAGCCTTGTCCGAGGAAGGTCTTGTAGTTCATGGCAATGACGCGCAGCATACGAAGGAAATGGTCGCCAGCCCATAGGCCAACACAAGCCCACACCCAGACTTTATACATGCCTTTGAACTGGTCCTTGATGTGGCTGGAATGTTGTTAGCAGACGAAGATACCAGAATAAGGAAGCTAGATGACGTACTAGAACAGCGCAGCAAGGAAGACGGCTGCCAGGGAAGCATGGGCAGCCTTAAAAAACTCATAGATTCGGCTACGCAAAGGAGCAAAACCAAAAGCTGCGCCAAGACTGAGTGCTATAACCATCTGTGGTTTCTGTAAGTACCCACGCGAATTAGATTGGATGCAAATTGACAGCTTACAAGAAGTCCATAACGGAAAGTGGGATCGGTACGCAACTCCTCGTGGTATCCATCCCATCCTTGTTCTTTTTTGTCATATTAGCAATGTTCTCTTTGGGGTGTATTGACTAGATGTGCTCACCATTGACATAGTAGGCGGAAAAAATAACGCCGTGGCAGATACCCTCGATAGTGAGGGTCAGGGCTAGCCAGCGATGGAAGATGCTAAATGTCCTGTAGCTCCATCCCGTGGCGTAGATGAGGATGTTGGCTCTTCCACTGAAAAGAAAGATGAATGGCAATTCGGCCGTCATGAAGATACCGAGTCGATCACCAAGAATTCGGCAGACCTGTCCTGGAACAGTTTTGTAACTGGTGGCTATGTTAGAACAGTATCATAGTAGAAAGTTAGATCAAGAATGCATACTAAATATTGCCGGTAAAGACAGGGTAGTGGAAAGCCAGCATGAAGATTTGCGTAATGATGTAGCCAGCAATGACCAAGGATTGCAAACGGAGAGGAACGGTGAACCATCCCAAGGGCTGATGATGGTGGTACGAGAATGTAGGGGCCATCATGAGATTGCGATGGAACCAGCCCTTAAGCTTTGCTGGCGCATTGTTCTTTCGTACTGGTTGACTAGAGCGTTTCACTGGAAGTAATGCGATGGCGTGGCTGATTGTAGCCAGAGCCAGCACCAATCCCCAGTAGCCGTATGGGATCCATCTATCATAATACACCTGTTAGCGGCAGGGGGTGGTGAAGGAATATTGTGTAAAAGTAGCGTACCGTAGCTTCTGGTGGTATACAATGTTGGTGTAGTAAGTGTTGACAGTTCGGTGAGAGATGTCCCAGTTTGCTTGCGACGGCATCGACACAACATCCACAACAGTCTTTTGTGTCTGCTCGACAGTGGGGAGGCTATCAATGTACTCTTGCGTCACATTGGCGACGGTGGTTCTATAGGCGTCGAGATTGACCACCTTGGCGGACTTCTTGCATGTTCCAGCCCACCAGTTGATACCTGGGACCAAGTCCTTCTCCTCACAATGCTCCCATAGACACAAGTATGTCGAAGTGACACGCAGGGGGTGTGTGCAAAGCGTCTGCTCCGTTACGTTATCAGAAGCGAACTTGGTCTTGGCCAAGGTGTAGTAACATGAGGCTCCGCAAACCTCGAGCCCAAGAGGCTTGGCCGCATGGGCACAAGCAGCCAAGAGGAGGCAAAGCAGGTAGGAGGTCCGTGACAACATGTTGTTATCTTGGTCCTGTTAGGCGGCCTACGGTTGTTGAGAGCTGACAGCCGGAGAACAAGCCGGCTCTGCGAGAGAGAGGCATCAGAGACATGATATATATGTCAATTGTGACCTGGGATTGTATGTTTTTGCCAATTCTAGCAAGTGCTCGTATCCACACAGCGGACTTTGACTACTACTCTACAAAATAATGGTGGGCTCAGTAAAGACTTAATCGGCCAATACCCGAGGCATCAATAACGTGGCAAGTATTAGCTTTCTATCTATCCAC
The DNA here is from genome assembly GCF_003025095.1 of Trichoderma harzianum CBS 226.95. NCBI lineage: Eukaryota > Fungi > Ascomycota > Sordariomycetes > Hypocreales > Hypocreaceae > Trichoderma > Trichoderma harzianum. The sequence goes on along the minus strand of NW_020209253.1, from coordinate 849,717 downwards.
CAGAATCTGATATCAGACAGAGCCAGTCGGGCTGCTGCGGAATAGTTCTTTGGACCAAATAGTCCACATTTCGGAGGAACTAGCCGTATTGTCTCGACTCGAACATGACGAAGTTTGTCGGGTTATTTATACATCGGAGTCGGCTTTCGGGACAACGTTGTCTAGGGCTGGGATGGAGATGGTAGGGGTGCCTGGCTCAGATCTCAACAGCCGAAAGGGAAACATTTTGTGTGTGATTGTCAGATACTGCCCTTGGCATTTCCAGCAACCCTCAAAATGGGCTTGCGGAGCCGGTCGTTCCAAGCGTGTGGAGACAATGCTGATACCTGGGCGTCTGGAGACCTTCCCGACCTGTTGTGACCTTGATGTTGATCAAGGACCGATAGAGACAAATTAAAAACACGCTGGATTCGCTGACATATGTAATGTAACAGTGAGCCGTGGCAGGTTTAATATAACAATCTCCCAATTGGTCGTGGGAGGTCACCCTCTCAGAGAGCCTCGATTTTCAACACACAAACACCAATTTTGGCGACTACTGCACGAGAATTGGAGACGCCGAGGTCGCATGTTCGCTATCAGACTAAGTGGGTAGAACTGGAAACAAAGCCAGGGATGGTGGAGTGACGATGCCCGCTAGAGATTAGATGGATTGATAAGATGATCAGATAAAAATTTTCACACAAGCCACCATCACAAGTTTGGCTCTTGTAGCTCGTAGCTCGTAGCTCGGTCGTGCGACTCCATTGAATTCGCCCCCCTGATTGGTCTGCCGGGTCTCAATCGGGTATTTTACGTGAAGGGGGGTTCGACATGAACCCACAGATGCCGAAAATGCCTCGACTCGAGCCCTCAAAGCACGCCATTTATAATCACTTGTCCCAACAATGTTTCTTTCTCCATTTAAGCCGCTGCAGGAAGATGAGTTTCTCAATTGAGCCGAAGCCCGCGGACTTGCTCGCTCGAGGGGGACAAGTACGAGTATACGAGAGCTGGGCAGATGGAAGAGCGGAGGCAAAGCCAGTTTTCGTTTTCCCCAAGGCTCGGCTTGGCTTCCCGCTCTGGAGAAGACGGCGAATGGCTGTGACTCTGTCATTTAAAGTGCCATTAGCCTAGATAGCTTAATTAAGGTGAATGCCAGTAGGGCTCACCCAGTGCCAAGTACCGGTTTAATGTCGGCGGCCTGGGAACTGGATTCAATTATCCTTGCCCCGATGCAACGCTCCCTGTCGTCAACCACTTCGGCCCGGTAAAATACCTGCCGCAAAGTCTTTCCTGATGAGCAGCCGGGATATGATATGGGCGGGCTTTTAGCCATCCACTCCTGGTTGCCCTGCTGGAGAGACTATTGGATGGGGCACCAAATGCCGCAGATCGATGAGCGCTGATGGAGGGTTGCCAAGCACTGTCACTCGGAGAATCGGCGATACGACTGACTACGATAGTGGTTTTATCTCTAATGTTCTGATATCGTCTCTAGAGACAGTCTGGCTGCATTTAGTTTTTGCGGAGTGCATCAAGGCAGATATTAAACACAAGTCGGGGCGGAACGATGGATCCAGCCGAAAACTCCTTATATCCTTGTAGGCTAAGGTATCTATATATAGATATAGGCCTCAGCGTTTGGGAAATGCAACGCTGCGGAGTGCAGAGGGCAATTTTCCTTGCACAATCGCGCATTCAATGGACCGCTGACTCCGTCTCATCAGTGGTTTCAATTGCCTATTCTGGATGCTCATGCTGTATTTGGCAGTAAGATAGAATGTCTTGATTGCACTCCGTACATGTCCTCGTAATACATAAGATAAGCATGCAGCTCATGGTCAGGTGACACGACATGGTACCGCAGTAATGGCATGGTATACGATGCGGGAGAGATCGACCTCTAACGCATATTGTTGCTTCCATGGATCGGGTCGTTGAAAAGGGGAAAGAAGCAAATCCCCAAAGCAAATACGTCTCGCTTTACAAATCAATCTTGACGGCAATGACATTCGAGGCATGGTAGCTCGAGACAAATAGCCATGCCCTGCGTCTGCCTCCCTCTTCCTTCGGATCAATGGCCACCAGCACGGAGGCACTAGCAGATCGAATTCTGTGTCCGTCATCTTGGAAAATCACATTGACATCCCAATTTCCCCCGTCTTTAATTGCAGCACCTCCTTCTTCTCTTTTGCTAGCTTTAGGCGAGGCCTTCCACACCATGATGGGGTCCAGAACAAACTCTTTTCCCTTGTTACTGAAGAAGTCTATGCCCCTCGTCGGTCCACAGGAAACAACACCGCTCGCGTCAAAGGAACTGTTGGCGTATGGATCCCTGAAATAGCTTGGGTTGTCGATGGGCGACCCAAACTCGACCACTTCAGTCACCTTGATGACCTTGTTGGCGTTTCCCCGGATTTTTCCTACGTGCAGGAGGCCACTGGCACACCCATTCGCAAAAATATCATCCTTAGCTCTCCCGTGACTCAATCCGTTCAGGTTGTGCAGATTCTCCAGTGCAATCGACGCATGGACTCCTGCACTGTCACCACCATCAACTGACTCCGGCTCTTGGAGCTGAACGTGGAGGGCATTGGTCCATGTAGCCATAGGAAACAGGTCTTCAACCATCCTCATGAGTCCCTCAGTGTAATAATGATCATTCGTCACGAAAAACGACGTTGGAGTTTCGGCAACCAGGTCATTTGGTGTTACGAAGAGGGGGTGCCATATTGTCCTGACGTGTCGCGCTGTCTCGGAGCCAATAACATGGTGAAATAGCTCCACCACCGAATGCGACTTTGGGGCATTGACGTCGCCATTCTCACGGTAGTGGTCGGGGTTAGGCTTGTGGTTGACGGCAAATATGTAAACTGCCTCGCCTTTCGGTTTATCCGGATCATCAATAACATCAATGCCATGTGTCACAAATGGGCCGCTAAAACCCCCGAGCGCCAGGATCTGAGTTTTGAAGGTCTACGTCAACGCGTTAAAAACCAATTTGATGCATTGACACGGTATCCCGGCATTCATCCGTCATTCTTACCTTGGGATCAATAACTTGGAGCTTTCCTTTCATCCTTTCCACCGATGGGTTGCTGAAATGTCCAAGAGGAGGGAACCATGCCAGGCGGCTCAATGGAGCATCTTCACAGGCAGCGAAGATGAGGCCGCTTGGTTCATGATGGTGCAAGTCTTCACAGTTGATCGCGTTTTCAATCACCTTATAGTCTCCAGGAGCCAGTTCAGTCTTCTCTGGATTCCGAAAGAGGCCAGAGACATAAACGGTTCGTTGTATGTAGAAGTTGTACACATAGCCAAATAGTACAGCAAGCAGCACCACGGCAATGGAGAGACGACCGGCCATGATGACACTTGAAGGACAAAGGTAATATTTGACGAACAGTTAACAAAAACTAAAATGTTACGCGAAGCTAAAAAAGTTTGGTTATTATGATTCAATTGTAGCGTTTCGTCATTCCGCGCGGGAGCATCAGGAATGCGGGGGACCGAGGTTCGGTTATGGAGAGGCTTGTTTCACCCCGAGACTTCAAATGGCAACACTCCGTACATGCTTACACAAGTGAGGAGAATAGCAGAGGGCTCCAGTTTGAGTGAAACATTGGCCGAAAGAGACAGAGAGATCGGACGATATTCGTTACTTCGCGTAGGGGCTGCCTACACTAGGCACCAGGACGTAACGGTCAGATTCAATGCGATACAATGTGCAAATTCTGGACCGACGAAATGTCCAAACGGAGTTTATTGTATTGTATTTTATTTACTTCTTTTTTCCCCCTCACTCGGAACGCCTAACTCTTGATGCTTATTTCATGTTTTGCAGCAGATACTTGAAGCCTGCATAAGCCTCCTCTCCGCTCGGCACAATCTGGTTGGCGGGGAGAACGAAGCCATATCTGCCGGTGTCTCTCAGCTCGGATGTGAAAGTGTAGTCTGCCTTGACAACATCATTCACATAATCGACACTGGAGCCAGTGGCCTGGTAGATGGTCGAGCAGATAGGGCCGTATTCAAACGAGGTGCCGTGAACAGCACGGATAGCAGCAACAGCGCCCTTGGCGAGGGACTGCAGCTCACTGTTGTTTGGCGCAACGGCAGAGCAAGAGTATCCATAGGCTAGAAATATGGCATGGTCAGTAACAAGGCACAGCAGGTTTTTTAATGGGCCTTGTGGGTACTCACGGGTCATGAAGAGCTGAGAGTAGGAGTGATAGTCGATGTAAAGCTTGAGGCCTTGGGCCGTCTTGATCTTTTGGATGTAGGCAGAGAGGGCCTTGAACTCGACAGAGTCGCCCGCAGCGGCACCTTTGAAGTCTTCAGCACAGGGATTGGTAGATGCGCCTCCTGGGACATTCCACTGGTAATTCCAGTTTCGGTTGATATCACGACCGACGCATGAGCTGCCAGAATTTGTTTGACGGTTCTTTCGCCACAAGCGATCAGTGCTTTGAGTATACAGGAAACCTAGGGAGTTGAATGTTAGGTAAGGGGCTTATATCTCGGAGGGAACGCGCAATCTCACCGTCAGGGTTCACAACTGGGAAGAAGATAAAGTCATATTTGTCCAAAAAGCCCTTGGTCGTAGCGTCGGTGCTTGTGAGCAGAGTGTAGGCAAAATATTCGACAACCAGAGTGGTGATCCATTCTCGAGCGTGAACGGTTCCGTGGAGAATGACAGCAGGCTTGACGCCTTTGCCCGAGCTGCCCCAGAAGTGGATGCCGGTAATGGCGTTGCCATTCAAAGAGTTGCCAGAGGTGACAATCTCTGAAGTGTTGGGGAACTGCGCCGAGAGATCTCTGAGGAACTGCAGATGATCTGCATAGGCATGGTACGCGGTGAACCATGTGCTGTTGACGGCCTTGACAGCATCAATGGAATAGGGCTGGAAAGTAGACTCTTTCTCGATCGAGTGACCAAGATCTTCGTGCATAACCACGGGCTTCAAATCCAACGTCGCCTTATTGAAAGTCTCAAGTTGGTCAGGGCTCACTACAATATCGGCGAAAGATCCTGCTTTTCTGGCAGGCTTCCAGGTCTGGAGATTCAGAGTGTCCACAATGTCGTTGATTCGGTCAATGTTGTGAGCGTCGACGGACAGTCGGAAGACTTTGTGTCCATCATACGAGACCCTATGAGGCTGAAGGACAGCGGCTGATGCCGAAGCAACGAGGGCAGAGAGTAAAGTAAGGGACTTCATGGCAAATGCTAACGATACTGAGAATGGCTGAGTTTGTGCTCTGGTGATACCAAGCTGCCGAGAGAAGACAGGATTCCGTCCGATATATGTTTACGTCGCCTATTATATAGTCGGCCACTCCTCCTTATTCAAATCGATTGTATTGCGAATTATCGGTATCAAATGCCGGTAGGACTTGCACCATTGCCACGATTAGAAGGTAGTAGCCGAGTAGAAGGCAGTAGAGTGGTTATCAGATTGAAGATGTCAAATCCCCGCCAATAGCCCAGCAAAATAAACGAGAGCAGTGCAACACTGTGAAGCCGATGAACAGCAAACAAGCCAAGATGGAAAAAAAAGGTCTTCACCTTTGGAGCTGTCAAAAAGGTTCGAGGCCGTAAACGATCAGATGCCCCGAACCCGCTAATCGGATCACGTCAAGGGAGGCCCGCATCACGCAGATCCAGCCACGATCTTCACCTGTTTATAACCACTGAGATGCTCCTGTGCCTTGGCCTGCCGAGTCCAGTCGATGGGAACTGCCGAAGAGAGATGGTATCCCGTGAGTAGCGATAAGAGGGAGGGGTTGTCTTCAAGGCAATAGCATTCCACACAAGATCGACCTGCCAGAAGGAGAGTCGCTGGCTCTTTCGATACGATGGGACTTTTGACCAGCGATAATTAACACGGTGACGAAACATCATGCATACGACGCCACCTGTGCCGACGACATCCATACGATCAGAAGGACAATAGTAGGGTTCAAATGATGATGCAAATAGCATGCCTTACTCCCTTTCCTCCTAGGAACAATAGAACGAGTCACTATATAAGCACGATTCAATTAACAAAGTACGATCTATCATCGGTATTATGACCCATCTACATCTACAGCCTACCGTAAAGCCAAGATTTCCAAGGAATGCTGCAGAGGTCATGAGCACCTCGCCTCCGCTAAATGTGGTACCCGATGTAACGGGTATGGGGGCACCGGCCAAAAACCACCAACCAGATGTTGATAAATACATTAAAGCCTACCAAAGTTCCATTTAAGCATGTCTCAGCCAATCCTCTACCGAGATCTTTCTGCGACTGTCATAACAGGAAGCTGCATAGGCTCATCGGCTCTCGGAAGCAGAGACTGAATGCTTCCTAGCCTATCCTCAATATGATATTCCTATAACACTGGTGCTGATTTGGCAGCTTTTTCGGCATAGAAGTCATAGACATGGAATCCTTGGTATGCTCTTCTTCTTCTCCTCCTCCTTGTGCCCTTCAATAAATAATTAGACGGTTGGGGCGAGCGATTTGCAACACGATCATGAACTGGCTATCTCCAGCGATCAAATCCACTAAATCACGGGTAAAAATAATGACAGGGTATGGAGGAGAAACATTTTGTCTTCACGCATAATCACATGGAACTTCGAATGGAACATGGTGTATATACAGCAGCTTGTATATAATCAGGCTTGAAAATATAGGATATAGATATCAACCGTGCAGTTAATGAATCATCTACTTCACTACTCCCATTTACGAAAGCATAATCGTGGTTGCGCCATGGAAGTCATTCTATAAGCAGACTCGTGTACGAGTATGCCGGCCATGCGCATTTTATTAGCTTCACTTCTTTCGGACTTGGCATTCCTCTGCCGAACGGCTGTAGTATAAAGAAATCCCGCCAGTCTTTCGATTTATCTGGCATAGATAAATCGATATAGAATCAATTAGCCGTTCTAGACTTGCGTTTATTGTTATCTTATTTTTTGTTTTATTTCTCCTTCTGCGTGTCACAACTAGCGCTATATTCGGCGTACCGTATAAAGCACTCATCGCCACGAGGTGACGGTTCAAGTAACTGTATTTAGGCTCATCAATACACATAAACATTGATATGAGGAATGAGATGTCGATGAACTACAAAAGAAATATAGCGATGGCCATCGGTGCAAGTAAATGTCTGCTTGTCCTTTGAGGTTGCGCGTTGCTTTTTGAACTGCTACCTTGGAAATTGAGAGACAGGGTTTGCAAAGCCTGAACGGTCTCCTAGCTAGCTTCATCAGCGTAAGCCGGAATTTACGCCTTACTTGCGCCTTATTAGTTCTCCTGCATCTCCTGCATAGGAAAATAACAAGGTGGGCACCCTCATCAAGCTCAGTGCTTTAAACTGTTGAATCTCATTGATTGTAATATGCTGCCGCTAACGGCTGACACTAGCAAAGCTTAAAAGCTTATCATGCAGAGCTGGTTGCAGAAGAGAAACTCAATGAAGTCTGGGATTTCCATTGGATAGTTCAGAAAGCCTCCTGTTTACGCGTCATTCTCTCACAGTTCCCTACAACGCGTCTAACTGCTGCGCAATACCCTGTGCTTCTTCTTTCGTTCTCCATTGACTTCGTAAATCTAGCATTTGTGTAAATGCGCTTATGCCATCATCTCGCTAACACAGCACGAAGAACTCGGTAATCCCAGAATTCGATTCCCACAGTATTGATCCATGGTATTTCCGTATGCATCATGGACATATCCACTTTGCTTCGAGCAATACGCAATGAAGAAGAAGAGTCTATTTCCAGTATTGGGCTTTGCTGGAGAGTGAAACTCTGTAAAAACAATCTGGTTAGATAGTTCTCTCGTCAAAATAAATATTCCGTCCCATTTGCCTTGCGGAAGCACTTGCGCAAAGGCGTCGACTGGGCTCAAGTCTGGGCACTCCGTATTCCTAGTCAGCAGGAGCCGTCATAACCGATAGCATCAATACTAGACGGGTTTTAGGACTGGATCCCGCTAGAGTCCCCAGCTATTAATTGGGTAAGTAATTTAATGGAGGGGCTATTGATCAACTGGCGCTCAGCTCCTTTTCTGAAGCTTTGCAGCTTTTCTTCTCTGAAAGATTGAGTGTCTCTTCTTTTCTTTTTGACGTGGAGATAATTCATCGCGGCGAGAAGGCCAAGGAGCCAAGAAGCCAAGAGCCGGGAAGCGAAGCCAAGGCAGATCGTAGACCAGCGAGTATCCACTGGTAAAAATCCCGAGACAGATATAACTTCCAATGTCCGTAGTTTTGCACTCACAAATTCACGCGGTTTTAGACTTCAGCTCTGCTAGTGGTGTCGGTTCCCCTGAATCAGGCCCGCAAACGGCGAGTTAACTACTAGCCTGAACCCAGCGATGGAGAAGTCTGACCCATAACAAAGGCGCTTCCCCTCTCCTGCTTTCATGCCGAGAGATGCCAAGATGCAGCTTTCTTGGTGATTGAACTTTGTGGCTGCTGTGACATCACGATGCCCATGTACTTTCAGACTAGCAATTACTTGTATTGCAGGCTGTCGTTTTGAGAGGCATGTCTGTTAGCAGCCGTCATAACTTTAATTTGTTTCCGAATACCGGATCCTTCACCATAGGCTCGAAACGCATCTCTTGCGTGGAAGGGCTGTGCAAACGCGGTGCCGTCTCGTATCGTGGTGGCTATGGTAGCCACCCCATACTACAAGCAGCAAAATCTTACACAGCTACGTCCACTACTGTGGGTAGCTCACGGAGCTGTTTACTACTAAAAAGGATGCCAAGTGCTAGAGCCATAATATTCCTCCTTTCATGCATGCAATCTTAGAGCGGGAGAATAGCGAAGGTCTTGGGCCACTAGTTGATGCTCTGGATCGACAGCTTGTCTACGTCAGATGCCCGAAACCTGGCGGCGGCGCAGGAAAAAAGAACACGGGGCTCTGCGCCTCAGGGAGTCCAACATGGATGCTTTCACAAGCTAGCGCTTACCCGTCCTCTCATTCGATAAAGGATCGAGGTCGTCCAGAATCCCAATGGCAGCCACTCCGTGGAGACGTTTTAGGCTATAACTATTATGGAGTTGGGTCATTGTAATTGAAGAAAGATCCCTGCGAGTTTCTTCTTCATATTAGTAGTGCTGTGGTCGCTGGAGTTTCTCCAAAACCATTCCTTTCATGTCCGACAAACGACACCGTACATATCTTCGTCTATGCTCGTCACTTGTAACAAAAGAATGCCCTAATGACTAAATCAACACCCTCATTATCGCGATTTACTACCGATCTACGAGTGGTCAACTTTGTGTTTTTCTTAGTTTGGTTTATCGCCGTTCGATATTGTCAACAAACCACCTACTTCGATCCGTCCTCATATTTCTTTCGCTCAGATGCCGCATACCAACCATTCTACTCGGCTGTTAGAGAGCAGGAAGCCGACAATTTCCTAGCTTCTCAAAGCGCACAAAACAGCAGATTAAGAAATGCAACAGAAGGAAGCTCTCGCCGGCCCGCTCCATACTGCATCGGCATCCCAACGCTTCAGAGAGAGCGGGCGCAATTCTTTCCGAGAACGGCGGCTTCTCTTGTCGATTCATTGACACCTGAAGAGCGGGAGCTGATTCACATCGTTGTTCTGTTGTCAGATGCCGATGCGACAGTAAACTCAGCATTTGGACAAGACTGGCTCCATGCGATTGCCGATACAGTCATAGTTCATGAAGATACGCCAGAGAAACTAGTCGCTGAAAATGGCTATCAGACAATACCGCGACATTCCGAATCAGCGATCAGAGACGAGCGAGTAAGACGCGACTATTCTGTGCTTTCCGAGACATGCCGCCGAAACGAAGCAGACTACTTCATTCTTGTCGAAGACGATGTCATCGCCGCGAGAGAGTGGTTCAAGCGACTCCTAGAGGCAACACCTCAAGTGAACGAGCGCGCGGTTGCCAAAAAGCGAGACTGGCTTTACATTCGACTTTTTTATACCGAAACCTATATGGGGTGGAACTCGGAGGAATGGCCGATGTATATTCGAAATATTGTGCTCATCTATATGGCCGTGGTGGGAGTCATGCTGGCAATTCGCTATCTCCACCAACTGGCTCCGCCCTCGCTCAAGGACCGAGCATTCAAAAACTCAAAGCTCTTGATGGCGAACATACTGTTTATCTGGGTGCCTCTTTTCATTGGACTTGGATTCATGGCTGGTCGGTTAACAGTCAATCCTATTCCATACGGCGTGCAAGAGATGCCGCGATACGGCTGTTGCAGCCAGGGCTTGGTTATACCAAACCGACACCTTACCTTGTTGCAAGAGAAGCTACAGGCGTCTCCCTTTGACCTACCGGCCGACTCTACTATCGAAAAGACAGCGGACGACCTGCATTTGGATAAATGGGCCGTTGTGCCCAGTGTTCTTCAACATATTGGAGCGCGAGGATCGTCGGCTAAAGGCGGCGCCCTTAAGACGACATGGAATTTCAGTTTTGAAAGATTTTATTCAGCATAAATGTTCATATATACACATGCCATACATACATATATATACCACTTCGCAAGTATTGAAACTTTTTTATTATACCAAGATTTTGACATTGAGCGGGGGGATATTCATCTCAAGTGGTGATGTGATGTCAAAAATTCGACACCTGGTTATCATCGTCATGCCGGAAGCGCACGAAGCATTCTCTGAACGCCAGTTCTTGTAAGTTTAAGGGAGACAAAATGGATTTTATTACAGTTAAAAGAAGGGAATATTGTTTATAAAGGATATTGTATCTTGGGTATCACTGCTCTTACGCCCGGTCCATGTGGTATGACGTCCTCACAACATCAACCGTTTTAGAGATACCCTGAACGCCTGCGGTATCAGAGCCACTATCATTATCTTTGAGACCATCATCGATGATGTGTAGCTCATCACTTTTCCTCCCCAATCCTGCTTCGGGTCCGGAGATGGACACAACCTGGCGACTGTGCCCTCCTCCCCGCCACATGCCTGGATGGGATGCATGCCCAGATAAGTTGGAGAGATTAAAGGCCCCCTTGCCTGGAGTTCTGTTGTCATTGTGGTTTGAGTTCTTCATGGTCGATTCGAAGAAGCGAGGGAATATTCGAGCCAAAGGCTGTCTTAGAGCGGGAAGACAGGCGCCGATAATGCCTGCATTGGCCTCGATCAACGTCCACATGCCGCGATCAATAAAGTTCCATGTGGTATCTGCTTTATTGGCGAGTGAGTTTTTCACAGATGTTGCTCTGAGGATTGACGTGACAGTAACACTATTGAAAGTAAATAATTGTTAGCACTTTGTTAGAGCAGGGAGATCTGGGGCTTATTGGAGGATAGGCTCTACGTACAAACCGCCCATCAGGAAGATGGCACACAGCATCACCTTGCTGCGTGGGCTGAGCTGGAGTTGCATGATAGGCGCGATGGGAAGAGCCAAAACCATCACATCTGTCAAGATGTTCATGACGGCATAGGCGACCCAGAATATATCCGAGTTGATGCATGTTGCCTTGACACTCTTATCCCAAGCACCAGCAATAGGAACACATTGGAAAATAGTAGATCCTACACCTCCAATGCTCCAAGCAACGACGACTCCCATTACAATATACGACGCAATCTGGAATTTCTTGGTAACAAAAATACGCTGATAAAGTAGGATGGTGGCCACTTTGTTGAGGCAGACAGTTACTTTGTAGGGGGTTTGAGCAATGAAGAACCACCTCAGAGCGGTGTTGAGCTCAACCACAGTGAGATCGGCTTTGTGCATTCCGTAGCCATTTTCGATGGCAAGCTGAATGGCAACAGAGAGAACGATGGAGAAAAGCTAATATGAAGAAAGCCGATGAATACAATATTAGCGAAGACCAGTCTTAACGTAGATCAGGGGCAAGAAGACGAAAGAAATGGCAACGGAACTCACCAAGGAGAAGATGATGACAACATCGTCAGCACCAAAGTTGAAGAGATAGACTCGACTCGCACATCTAAAAGTAACAATCAAGCCGGCGGCGATGATCATTACCATAGAGGTGATGTATAACTTCCAGCCATGATTGTCTATCCCGTCGGCAGGGAAGCCCATACCCTTCGGCCCCATCGTGGATCGCGAGTGTAGCCTTGATCACAACTGGAGCACGGGACACATGGCTTAGGCGGGCGTTTTGGTATTCTACTCTTTTTCTGTTGGATAATCGCCTTCCCGAATTAGCCGGATGTTGACCTGAAGACTAATCCCGCTGCCCGGTGCGGGAAGCCGTGGCAATCGGATGCTTTTGCGCTGGAGAGGCCCTCGACCGGCAGACCGGCCAAGGCAAAAGAAACGTAAGATATCGACAACTTTGCCCGCGTTGGTCAGATATGGAGTGCCGTCCCTAGAGAATATGAATAGAAACTCCAGACGCCCCCCTGTTCGCAGAGAAAGGGAAAGAAATCGCCGCCGAGGGCTGCCAAGAGTTTCGAGTAACACCACCTTCTAGTATTACCCTCCGGGCAGATTACTCCTGTACGAGGACTTTTGCCATTAGCACTTCTTTCCCCTTTCTGCAATGCACAACTACTGTATGTCTTGTAGCTAGCGATGAAAAGTCATAAGCCAGACCCTGTGAATGCATGCAGGACAAGCGATGCAACGATGCAAGGCCGGGAGAGCTGGGGTAATGCTCAGTGGAGCCTGTAAAAGAGGTCTACGAAATGAGACAGGCTCTCTTCGGCGACATTCTAGATGGCGAAGGATGATTGAACATCGTAAATTTGTTACTACTAGCACCACTGCTATCATACAAGTAGCTAGCTTGGTAGACTCATACGGCATGGAGTACAGGACTCGGCCAGTAGCACTCCGCAGCATCCCGTAATTCGTATCGAAAGCACTCAAAGGAGTAAACTAATGGAGCACTTCTGATCTAAACCTCAGATCTATTGCACAAGTTATGCTGGCTGGGCATGGGGAGAGTGTTCATACTGACAGAGCTTGAGTACTTTGCAAGCGACATGCCATATTCTTTGAACAGCTTGCTTCGCATTATTACCACCTAAAAGAGGACACTCGTCTCCCTTAATCATCTAATCGTCTTCAATTTGGTGCTACTCTTGACACTCAGCTCCTTCGCGCGTCTTAAGCCACGCAGTAGGGCCATACTAGAGTGCTAGTGGCTTCATTCACTTGCAGCAGTGGATCTTCAAACACCCAAACGTCTTTCGAGGAACTCTTCCGCCTGCAAGGAACCTACACACGAGTACGGTTACAAATCCCTCGCCGCTCAGCTTTCGCTCGCGGAGCTGAGCAGGACTCCGTCTACATCCATGCAGACACGCAGGACCAACAGCATCTCCACTCCTCACCCCTGTCCTCCAGCCGTCCACTGGTTAGGAAGGACGTGTTGGTTCGGTACGCCTCAATGAAGAATTCAGAATCGACTAGAGTCTTTACGAAAGGAGTGAATTAACCGGTGAAAGCTAGCACAGACGTCGCTTCTCGATGTCGGGCGATGGAATCTCCCTCGCTTTGCTTTTTCTGCATCGCGCGAATCGTGTCTCTGGCGGAAGAGCTAAGTTTATCGCCAACTTTAAATTCTTCTGACATCGGCCCCGACGGCTAGAGAGGAGTGCGACAGGCACCAAAACATGGAATCATGCGCTAGTTTGTATCCTTGCCATGGCAATGTCGACTAGAACGCCGGAGCCCACTCCGCCACGGAACCAGCACTTTATACGCGGTTTTAGTACGTGGTTTAGCACTCGTACGCCATGGCTAGTTCTTGTTAGCTGTTGTCTTCAGCCATGGAGGGAAACAGATTGCGTAGTACGGAGTGAGTTTGTCTGTCTACGCGGAATACGCAAAGATTCCCCTGCTTAGTTGTCGAGGAGAGAGAACCGGGTTTGTTCTGCCAGGATGACAAATGCCTTGCCTCTCTACGAAGAACAGGCTCATAGACTCGTACAGAGCACAACTATCAGCTGAATTCGAGTATGTAATCGTTGCTGGCCACAAGGATGGTCCGATGCCGAGCATACCGGCGCAATTGAGCGCGAGAAGTGGCTACAAACTATTGGTTTTTCTCATCCACAATGGTTGAGATGTTATAGATGTTGAAAAAGAACCCTACTGCGGTGCTGTTTTTGGAGTTGACCGGAACAGGGACCGCAATAAATTTATCGGGGCTCATTCGATGCTTCACAGTGAGAAAGGGGTGATGGCGGGTGTACCGGACTTACATCTTCGTGTATGCCTACATCCTGATGTTTGGAAACGGGAAGATCATAGAAGCACAGACGAAGCCGTCAATGGAGGGCACCAATACGGAGCGTGAATACTACAAATGGACAAACAGTTGCAAGAGGTTGCTAGAATACTACGTACGATGTTGCACTCTGTAAGCCTCCGCATGGACAGAATCTTTCGTAGCAAAATCGAAGGGCCTCCGCATCTCCACCTGTTTACTCAATCCTCGCGCCCGCAGATGGACTTTTTATTGCTTCGTACTCTCTGTTAGCCTGAGATTTATTGACCAAGCTGCTCCTCCGCCATGCAGCAATTGATCCGTAATTTTCTTGGCTGCAAATTGGTGACCTCTCGGCAGGGATTGCCCCCAATTGTTTGGGGGATGCTGACCGATGATATCCCTGCCAGCGACCTAGAAAAGTGCCCCGGCCCATGAAGCTTTCGCGTCTTCCCGCATCAATCAACCTGGAAACGAACATTGGCGACCGGAAAATGCGCTCTGTTGGCCGCATCCCGGAGCTGGGCCTCCATAATTGCCTGAGACATTGGAGAGGCCGGCATCTTGGTTGCCGAGCTGCTACCTGTAGAAGCTCTGCTGGGCGGCATGGTTACTGGATCGGGTTGCAGATGCGAGCGCCTCAACGTGGGTGATGGGCAATCAATATGGGGTTTAGTAAACGGTGGTTTGATGAAATTGCGCATGAACTGGATCCGCGCCGCGCAATTGGCCCGGGTTAAGTAACGACAGACAAAGCTCGGAGTCTAACCGGACGACTATATATGTAGTGATGCAGATGCTGCTGTCGTATCACTCGGACGAAAGGTGTTGTTGAGCAACGGCGGTTCACCACATCTCCAGCAACCTCACCTTCGCCTTCACCATGCTTCTCACGACCAAGAGCGCGGCCTTGATCTTGGGCGCTGCCCTTGCCTCAGCTACTCCTGTGGATGTCACATCATCGACGGCATCGAGCTGTAACACCCGTCAGTTTCTCACCGTGTCCACGTCTAATGGTCCCATCACCGGTCACCAAGCGTCCAACTCGGCCTGCGTGATTGAATACTTGGGCATCCCCTTTGCGCAGCCGCCTGTTGGAAACTTGCGATTCGCAGCGCCCGCCAAGATCCGATCCAAGAAGCCCTATGTGGCCGCCAATTATGGATTTGATTGCCCTTTGACGCCGTCGAAGCCTGTCAATTACCCCGGGTTTACGCCCCAGGCGCAGCAGATTGTCAACTATTTCGCCTCTGCGGCGGGTACTCCTCAGAGTGAAGATTGCCTCACCCTCAACATCTGGTCTAAGGCGACGCAGAATGCATTGAAAGCGAAGAAGCCTGTCTTAGTGTTCTTCTATGGTGGCAGTAAGCATACGCATATCCAAGTCTCCGAGCCGTGTGAGACAAAGCGACGATTCTGGTCACTAACAACGAGGACAGGATATACCATTGGAAACACCGACAGCCCGTTTTACTCAGGCAAATACTTTGCCGACAGCGAGGATATTGTCGTCGTTACGGTCAACTACCGACTCAATATTTTCGGCTTCCCTGGTGCCCCAGGCGAGACTCAAAACCTTGGTCTCCGTGACCAGCGAGCGGCCGTCGAGTGGGTTCGAGACAACATCAAGCAGTTCGGCGGCGATCCCGGCAAGATTACCATCTCTGGCCAGTCTGCGGGAGGTGTTGCTGTTGACTACTGGACCTACGCATACAAGAAGGACCCCATTGTTAACGGCGTCATTGCGCATTCGGGCAATGTCTTCAGCTTCCCCGTTAACGCCCCAGGCGTCCCCGAGAAGAATTGGGACACTGTTGTGGCTGCTGTGAATTGCACTTCTGCCAGCGATGTCATGTCTTGCATGCGCCAGGCTGACTGGACAGCCATCAAGGCCGCTGCCGCCGGCATCAAGCCCACGCCAAGCAGCAGTGTTCTGCGGTCCATTCCCGCTTTCTACCCGATGCCAGACGAACAGCTTGTTTTCTCTGACTATCTCTCATTGACCAACGCTGGTAAATTTGCAAAGGTGCCTCTTTTGCTAGGAAACAACAACAACGAGGATGGATACTACCGTATCCCGGCCTTTGCCTCTGGCATCGTGCCGACCGCTGACCAGGTCGTGTCTTTCCTCCTGGAATCTTTCACCTGCCCCGTGTCCCACCAGGCCAATGCTCGACGCAATCACGGAGTGCCAGCCTGGGCTTACCGATACATGGCTGACTGGGATAACACTCGCCTTTATCCCACCAGCGGTGCTTATCACGGTGTCGATCTTCACATGATCTTTGGAGCATCCGCGGATGTCAGCGGATTGCCCACGACCGCAGACCAGAGAAGCCTCACGAAGCTCATGCAACACGCTTGGTTTACCTTTAGCAACAACCCTACATCAGGTCTCAGTAACCTTGGATGGCCTCAATTCAACAAGAAGAAGGCCTCGTTGATTGTGCTTGGCCAAAACAACCGTCCCAAGGCACAGTTTGTGTCTCCGTCAGTGTTTGACCTTACGTGCCCTAACATTACCTTGGCAGGTTTGGGAAGTGTTGTATCCGCGGTGGCCGATGCAGTAACGCAGCCGCTGTTGGACTATTAGATTGATACATGGCTCGGCAGCCTATTAATGAATTGTACGAAGCTACGATATATAAATTAATAATATCTAAGACTTTTAGTAATAATTGAAGGTTTCAGACTCGTGCCCTAATAATCAATGCCTAGTGCTGTTCGTCTACTTCTGTGAGATTAAATGAGGCTGTTTCCGCATTATAGCGCTTTCTTTATTCGCGCAGTTCTCCACTATCATATGCACAGAATGGTTCGTTAGAATATGCCGGGTTGCCGGATATAACTTTTCAGATTCTATTGACAGCTAAACCGGGCACCCATTGATACCAATGGCAGCTTGGGCTGATATAATTGGAGGAAGCATGACGTGTAAGAAAGTTCTAAACCATAATCGACCCGTTAAAGACGCATGTACATATCGAAGTTCCTTTCAACCAAGGCATCAATTCCTCACGCGGCTTCGAAAATCTTCTTTAGATGATGCTATTCAGATGGGTTACTCTAAGATATAGAAAGGAAGGATGTAGGTTGACTCTACTCATCAATTGAGGCGGATTTTGAGATTCTGTCCAGCTCATCCCGCCTAGTGAGTTTAGTTAACCTGGCCTGCTCGCCTCGATAAGTGTCAAAGATAGCAACGTCTTTTCGAGTACAATATACATCTCCACAAGTTTTGATATCGTGTATACTCGGGTATACACGGGCATATGAAATAACCACAATTACATGCGCGATATCCGACTTCGGTCATGACATAATTTACCCACTGTGAGATTGAGGGGTAGCTCTTTTGAATATTTTATTCCAGTTCTAAAACTCTCGTCTCTTCCCTTCTTCTCCCACACAACTTTAGTTTATTCAATCCTGTGATTGTCAATTTTCCTGTTACGCAAAAACAACCAATTCCCAACAAAACTCTTTTGGTACGAGGCTCGCCTCCAAGGAGCCATGTTACTTGTCGCAATGGAACTATCCAGTCATCGAGGTAAAGTAGACTGAGCAAGCATCCGGGTGTTCGATCCGTTCTATCATGTTGTCTCTCTCTCCACTGGCTCTCGATGATGATCGATTCATTCGATCCATTATCTTGATGTCTGGTTTAAGGTAGGAGACAGCATGGTAGAGTGGATTGATCTGAGAAATACCGGCGAACTTGATCTGGATAATACCAGCGAAAGGATCTGCTTCTTGGGCTTCCACTGCTCTCCTAATCATACAGTGTACAGACTAACCCACGTAGCTCTTTGCTCGATTATCCAAAATGTCGACGGATAAGATCACCTTCTTGGCCAACTGGTCAGACTTATCCTCGTCAATTGAGCTAGTGGTCTGTAAAATTAACCAAGACACAGGCACGCCACCCCGTACCACGCACCCGTCTACCTCGCTCAAGCGAAAGGATACTTCAAGGATGAAGGCATCAAGGTCGCTCTCTTGGAGCCCAACGACCCTAGCGTATGTAGAATTCCTAACCCTTCATTGAGCAGAAACTCACTTGCATTAACAGGATGTCACCGAGATCATCGGATCCGGCAAAGTGGACCTCGGATTCAAGGCTATGATCCACACCCTTGCTGTAAGGCTATGCCCTGGACTCAACAATTCTTTATATAGTTACTTATGCACAATGTCCTTTAGGCAAAGGCCCGTGGCTTCCCGGTTGTGTCTATCGGCAGCCTGCTTGATGAGCCATTCACTGGTGTCATTTACCTCAAGGAGTCGGGCATCACCACTGATTTCCGCTCCCTCAAGGGCAAGCGCATCGGCTACGTGGGAGAGTTCGGCAAGATCCAAATCGACGAGCTGACCTCCCACTATGGCCTCACCCCAGAGGACTACACTGCGGTTCGCTGCGGAATGAATGTTTCCAAGGCCATCATCAGCGGCGAAATTGACGCTGGTATTGGCTTGGAGAATGTCCAGATGGTTGAGCTCGAGGAGTGGCTTGACAAGCAGGGCCGTCCCAAGACGGACGTCCAAATGCTTCGCATTGATGAGCTCGCCGAATTGGGCTGCTGCTGCTTCTGCACCATCCTGTACATCGGCAACGAGTCCTTCATTGAGAAGAACCCGGAGAAAGTTCGCGCTTTCCTTCGTGCTGTCAAGAAGGCCACTGACTTCGTCCTTGCTGACCCCAACAAGGCTTGGGCTGAGTATGTTGACTTCAAGCCTGTCATGGGTACTGACCTCAACCGCAAGATGTTTGAGCGTAGCTTTGCCTACTTCTCAAAGGACTTGAAGAACGTTCAGCGCGACTGGAACAAGGTGACCAAGTATGGACAGAGACTCGGCGTCTTGGACGCTCAGTTCAAGTCCAACTACACCAACGAGTTCCTTGGCTGGGAGCTTGAGGCCGAGTCTGAGGACCCTACCGGCGACCAGAAGCGCATGGTTGAGTTGCAGTGCGATATTGCCTGCCGAGGAGGCTTCCGCCGACTCCCAGCTGTCATCAAGGCTTGATTCAGTCAAATGATAACCGAAAGGTCATTTGACTGAGTGTTTTATACATAGCTGCTTCATCACTCATTGCCAATGCAGCCTGCAAATCTGGCATCACTACGCTCATTGTGCTCAGTCGCTCATTTAGCTATGTACCTTCCTGCCGGAACAAAATAAAAAACTGAATGCCAGACACAAAATGTTATCTTCTGTTCGTGCATGCTGAGAATGTAGAGTATACTCATATTGTTGAAACATTAATAACATGCCATGTACTGCTATCCTACCCATCCTCTCCACCTCCACCCCTCCACCTCCATCCCTCCAGTTCTTAGGAGCGCACCAAACGTCAAGAGTATCATCACCGTTCTCAAAACTATCCAAGTGTTTCCATCCATTAAGCTCCAGCAAACCTCCAGTCTCATGGATAGTCTCGCAATTTGCAATTAAAGCCTCACTCTCGCTCAAGTCTCTTCCAAGCACTGCATGTTCTGGTCCAAGTACCACGTGTAATCGTCTTCTGCTGCAGAAGCATACCCGCATCTCAAGGGGTACAGCTGCTCAATGTAGACAACAGCACTGTCATCAAGTTGCCCACTTGTCTACCTCGTCAAAGCCGGCGTCGTCTCGTCCCCACTACGTGTCTCCCAGCATGGTTAATTTTGCGTCGATAGTAGATTTCTGGTAGCGGAGACTCTCATGCATGAAGGCAAGAGGTTTTTGACATCGTAGGTCCGTGGGATGGTTGACGCCGTATACCTCCTTGAGACTGTAGGAAATATCTTCAAGGAGAGCAAAAGCCGAAGCGTGCTCTCCACAGTCGAAGTGAACTTCTGCTAGTCGTTTCCCCATAGCAATTGTTATGTTGAAAGTGAGGTGGAAGTCATGGCTGTTGCGGGGTGTCCTCAGGAGCTCTAGTATTTGCTGGGAATATTGTTAATGTGAAATATTTCGAAATATATGTAATCAAGGGACCTGAAGAGGCCCAGAAGCATTTAGAAGCGGCCGTTATGGGCAAGCAGCCAGATATGAGCCGCATCTATACCGAGTTTGGGCATCCGGGGCGCAGCACTGTTAACAATAAAAATCAGAAGTCGGATACTTTTGCCCCGCCTAACTCTAGCAAAGTCTTTGTCCCGTCGCTATATGCCAATCTAGCTGAATTCCCATATGATCCAGCAGAATATCAGAAGGCTATGTGCAATCATACCTCCACGGTGATCTTAAGTGTGATCATTGACCTATACATGCCTATGCATATAACCACGGATATCTTGCCGTCCGCGGCACTCAAGCTACATCAGTAGTTTATCGACCAAACGCAGGGAACTCTACCTACTATTACGGGGTGTGGCAGTATTGAAACGTGGTGAATTGCTTGGTGCGGAGACCGCTGCGACCTTGTGGTAGCAGCCACCTCTTAACCAAACAACGGCAGATGCCCGTGTTCCGGCATTAACAGACAAGGGGAAGTGGTCTTGGATGCAACCTTTTGTGTCTGAATATGCGGAGTCTGGTGTTGAAGACGCATATTTGCTCAAGTTTGTTCCCTTTAATCTGAAGGCAGCCTCAGATTATTTACTGGAGATGGGGCCACACACCGTGCTTGAAGGGTTTGACAATTATGAGCTGTTTGAGATGAAGGATAATGTTAAGCTACTCGCTGGGCAACCACCGGCAGAAGAAGCAGATTTAGTTGATTTGAACGAGAATTTGGTAGCACCTTCATATATGCTAGCTTTCCATTGTTATTCAAAGAGCGTTTCACGTAGGTATATGATTCAAGCTATAGGACAATACTGATATAGTTAATTGTATATCTTTTCATATTCCATTATATACTAGACTCTACTTTTAAGAAATTCCTTCCATACGTAACCCTTTCGAGATCTCATGTCCATGCTCATCGTATATATGAGTAAATGCCATCTAAATAAACGAATGAAGAAGAGAAAAAATGAGGGGGTATATATTCAAAACTCCGTTTACCACGCAACCTTTGCCACAGGTCCGTTGGGAAACAATCGAACAAGCAGCTTGCGCAGTTCATCCAGGACCAAAATTCCCAAAGCCAGAGGAATGGGAATCAACCAATACTCAATAGGAACCGGCGCCGTGAGGAACAATGTCTGAAGACCTGGGACTTCGGTGACGAAAATGGCAATGGCGAGACTGATGAGCATGCCGAGCAGCAGCCAGGGGTTACGACGCTTCTGGGTGAAGGGATCGGCTTGGAGGATGCTGAGGCGGCGGTTGCGCACAGACAGGATATTGCCCCATTGCAGAATGACCAGGGTGACAAAGTAAACACACTGGCCGGTGTAGTTGAAGTGATTGAGCTGGTCTTGAGTGTAGCCGTGGAATCCCTCACTGTAGCCCTCGAAAAGGAAGAACAGCTGGCTGACGGGAATGCCGGCTGCCCTCCACATGTACAAGAAGAACATGGAGTGAGCGCAGATACTTTCAGCCGTACCAGTGAAGAGGTATGCCTGGCCGTAAATCTTGAAGTTGATGAGATGGTCCTTCTTGTGGTTGCGAGGAGGCAGCGAAAGGAGATCAAATTCCTCCTTCTCCATGATGAGAGACAGCGACAAGAACAGATCGGTGAAGACACAAATCATGATCATGAGGAACGAGCTGAGGGGCAGAGGAACACCAAAGAAGACGTTGAGAATGACGGGCCAGATCTCAGACCAACTACCGGCGGGGAGAAGGTACGCAATGACCTTTTGCAGATTCTGGAAGACAAGACGACCGAGACGGATAGCGTCAATGATGGAGTCGAAGCGGTCCAGCAAGACAAGATCAGCAGCCTCGATAGCAACATCACTGCCCGAAACAATGGCAACACCGACATCTGCAGCGCGGAGAGCAGGCGCATCATTGACTCCGTCACCAGTCACAGCAACAACGTTGTCTCTCTTGCGGAACTCTTCCACAATGCGAAGTTTCTGCTCTGGTGTCGTACGAGCGAAGACGATTTCCTGGTATTCACAGATGACGCTCCAATCCTCATCGCCAAGGCCGCCGAGACTGTGTCCCTCGAGAAGGAGGCTGTTACATTCTCCAGCAACGCGAGCGGTGTTCAACTTCTTCACGGTGTCGGTATCGTTGTTGGCCTTAATGGTAGTGATGGTATCGGGATCTCGTTCACCAGTGAAGATGCCAACGTTGCGTGCAATGGCAGCAGCAGTCAGTCCGTAGTCGCCAGTAACCATGAAGAATCTCGTTCCAGCGCGACGACACTCCCTGACGGTGTCCAGGGTCTCAGGACGAGGAGGATCCGTGATACCCAAGATGCCAACAACTGTAAGGTCATCGGTGGCGCGGCTGGCGACTTCGTCGCTGAAGGCGTTGGTGCCCATGGCATCCTGAACAGTCATGTTTTTCATGCAAAGGACAATGACACGCTCGGCGTTCTTGGACAGCTTATCCTGATATTCCTTAAAGGCAGTCTTTGCAGTTGCATCAAGAGGCATGACGCACTTTGATTTGCGAGACCAGTAGGCAGTGCATGAAGGCAGGAGGACGTCAGGAGCTCCCTTGACAAAGACTTGAAATTCGTTAAGAGCTTGGCTTTCCGAAGGGATTTTGTACATGGTGAGCATCCACTTGTTCTTGGAGTTGAAGGGGATCTGGAAGACTTTGGTAGGCTGCTCTGCTTTCTCATCTGCGATCGGAGCACCAGCGGTGAATCTAAGGACGGCACCATCTGTAGCATTGCCTTGGATGTTTCGAGACGCAACAGGGAGATGGAGAGTTTGCGGTGCAAATGTGGCATCGTTGCAAAGCGAAGCGGCTTGGTGAAGTTTTCTCACACCGGCATCGACATTATCGCTGCCGAGATTGTGATAGATATCTTGGATAGCAATGGGCTCGTCGACAAAGGCAACCGAGTTGACATGCATTTGATTCTGCGTCAAGGTACCCGTCTTATCGGAGCAAATGACGTTGACACAACCCAATGTTTCGACGGTAGAAAGACCTTTGGGCAAGACGTTTGAGGCCTTCATGCGTCTTGCGACCATCATGAGCGTCAGGGCGACAGCAACAGGCATACCCTCTGGAATGAAGGCGACAACACAGCCCATGACGTTGTTGAGCATGGCCACAACGTTCATGTAAGCAAAGTGGTCCCTACGCAGCCATCCCACCCAGGTAAGTAGGATAATCAGAGCGAGAACAACAGTCAGTGCAACAATGATGCGAACGAAGCGCGAGATTTCTCTTTGAATCAAAGTCGGGCGCTCCTCTGCCGTGGCAGTGGCAGTTGCAATACGACCCATGACAGAGCGAGAACCAGTTAGAACAACGACTCCGACGCCACCTCCGTTGACGACAAGAGTGCCCATCAGAGCAATGTTGCGGCTCTCGAGAAAATTTTCATCGGTTTGGTCGACTGAAGCCTCGATTTCGTCCGATTCACCAGTCAAGACGGCACGGTCGAAGCGAAGATCGCCAGAATGCTCGATGATGCGCATATCTGCAGGCACCTTGTTGCCAATGTTCAGATGGACGACATCTCCACTCGCGAGTTCAGTAGCCCGCAGCTTCATCAGCTGGCCATCACGCAACACCAGAGCATCCGAGGGGAGCAGGTCAGTGATGGATTTCATAGTACGCGAGGTGGACCAGTCCTGGAAGGCGGAGAAGCTCGCCTGGAGGAAAATGACAATGAGGACAAGAATAGCGAGTGCCAAGTTTGTTGGCGAGGGCGGGTTGCTCAGGGGACGCCAGCAGATGAAGAAGATGATGACGCCCACCCACAGAACGGAGCAGAAACCGCCAAAGACGTACGTGAGAATCTTTTTCCAGTAGTTTGTCTTGGGGTGAGGAAGTGTGTTCTTGCCATCTCGCTGGAGTCTCATTGCTGCAGAACTCTCCGACAGACCAGCCTCCTGAGAGACGTTGAGCTGCTGGCAGAGCTGGCCAACTTCGAGCTCATGGAAAGTCAAGTTGGAGAAGTACTCCTCCTTGCCATCCTTCTTGGGGGCCTTGAGATCAGCCAAGTTTTCAGAATCGACATTGCGAGACTCGGAAACGTGAATAGACAAGGTGCGGTATTCAATCTGGACGCCAGAGTAGGGCGAGGAGGGCAGATCGCGACGGCTGGTGGCCGAGCCACGGCTCAACGACCTCTTTCGAGACAGCGGACGCGTCAGGTCTCGATCGAAGGCGTTGCTGCGACCAGCTCGGCCAGAAGGATGTGAGGCATCGTTAAAGGTGATGCGGAGGTCGACGTTGGGCTCCTTTTCGTCCGGTTCGGGGGCGATGTTTTCAGACATTGTGAAGAAGTAGAGAAGAAGGATATCAAAAAGATTTGATTTTCAAAGTCTTTTTCTAATTCTTTGAATGAAATTGAAATTGAAATGAAAAGGGGCAAGAAGAACAGACGACGGCGTATAAGCCAACAGCACGTCTTTCCGCAACACGTCCTGACACAGCACGAGGAAGCCGGTCGAAGAGAAAGGAGGTGAAATGTCAACCAGATGAAGGTGGGAAAAAAGCAGAGAGAACTTGAGGACAAGAGGCAGGCTTTATGCAACAACCTCGAGCGGTCTGGGAAAATGAATGACCCAGCTACGACGAGCTGAAAAGAAAAATTCAGGACGCTTGCAGTCAACAGCACGAGGGGATATCGGTTCCTACACCCTTTGGCCCTCGTCGCCACCAGGGCTGGGGCCGGGCTGTGACATCTCTCGCCAGCTTACAGTATAGCAAAAGGCCGTACATGGCTGCTATGCATACGGCCACCGTACTCATGCAACCGCAAACCCCCATTGGCTTTTCCGTATACATACAAAAGACTGCATCTGTCTTATGTGCCATGTTCCCGAACGCCCCCCATGTGGGAAGCAAAAAAAAAAAGCGGGGCGTGTAGACAACAACGGAAAAAAGGCCAAGAAATATTTCCCGCATATAGCAGGGAAGCAAAATATGAAAGACGACTGGACCCAGCTATTCCATTCTGTTATGCTGTGTCTCTCTTTGTCAAGTCTTTGTTGCCGCCCAGCTTACCTGAACCAGCTAGCCAGCCGTGTAAGTCATAAAAAGGAGCTGAGGGCGTGGAAACAACAGGCAAAAAAAAAAAAAGTGAAAACTATCAACCTGATCTGGGATGGCCCGAGAGAAAGGGAGGGGACCCGTCGCTAGTCCCGTATAACAACAAAGATAATACACGTATCAAAAGGAACATAAAAAAAAAGGGACCCCGAAGTTGAGAAGCCAGCAGACGGGATACATGTGCCGGGTACAAGATACATCGCCAGCCCTCACAAGCACACAGTGCGCTGCTGTTGCTCCCCGGCCCCGCTAAGCTGCCATTGGCCGCCGTGCGGTGGATATGCAATTGTATGAGGGAATTTCCCCCTTGCCAGGCGGTAACCGTTGCCCTCCGCTATTGCATCACAGCGGGACATGGACTTACCGCATCAAGCATCGCTCTTGGGGGGGGTCTAGAGTGAGAAAGCCCTGAAAAAAAGTCCAAATCAAAACGGCACTCTATTACGCAGTAAAAATCCCAGCCGAGATGGAGAAAGAAAGGCAAAAAAAAAGAAACGAAAAAAGCCTCTTGCTTTTCCCGTTTCCATAGTTTTTATTTCCCTCTTTTTTTTCCTCCGATTTCCCGCTTTTCTTGAGCTTTTCCCCCCCGTTCTTTTGTCCTTGTTCAGCTGTCGGGCATTTTAGTTGGCCGAGAGAGCGCGTATCGTATCTCGACTGAATGCAGCTCACCTCACCTCACTACAAGGGTGCAAACCCCGCTCTATGCAATGCGCATATGCACGACCCCCTCCTCGGCACTTGGGCCCTGATTTTTGCCATTTTGCCATTCTGCGGACAAACAGGTCAGAGGGCCCTCGCCCGCCCACCATCTGATCTCTCGCTTTCTCTGCCTTTCAAATTAATATTGACGCATGGTGCAATTCCATCCCGTCTCCCACGTTTCACGATTGATTAATTAAGACTTATGTGAGATGGTGCCGTAAAAAGATGCGAATATAAAATACCGCACGTCCCACAATATCCTCCTCTGCTTCTTATTCTTCTTCTCACTTACACCGAATCCGTGCTGGTAAGAACACGAAGCATCCCGCCACATCTTCTCGATTATCACTCTCCTCCCCTCTCATAAAATCTTTTCTTTGCTCTATAGCAGTCAATGCCCTCCTCCAGGCGCATTGAATATGAACGTCTCTTCTCTCCTCTTAACGAGGGCGTTGTGGCTTTCATCTCTGCTCCTACTCTTAACCGTCTTAACCGTCTTACACAACATATAGCCTCACACAAATAGTGCAATTCACTCGCCAGACCTTATTAGCAACCCCGAAGCGCAACATCGTTCCCTCATACCCCTAGGTGCCAAGAAGTCATTCCACAAGCCACGAGTGCCTCGAGCCAGTCAAATACCTGCTCCCTATACCGGTGATATCCATGTCCAAGTGAACAGTGATCAATATAAGACTCAAAGCATCAAAATTTCTTCTCATTACACTGAACATCAATCCCCCTCAAACGTCTCAAAAATGTAGTGCCAATACTCACCTGCCACCGCCATAACACCATAACCATCCCTTCACCCTACAAAATCATATCCATCAATCCCTTCACCGCCCACATACCCAACATACATCGATCCACACAAGAACAGAAAAACCCCTCTCACAACCAAGACAACACAGCCCTACCACATGCACTCCATAAACAACCACAAAAAAACTCTCCATCCGATCCACACACCTAAATTCTCAGTTGCATACGCACAAAAAACCCTTGGCATCGTGACCCTGCACGTCATGTGGGGGGTGGGTTGGTGCACCCTGTCGGTATCTTCCGAGCCTCTCTATTGGGTCACAGACAAGGGACGTATGTCACAGACACTTACACGTATTAAAGAACTACAAAGACGATAAAAACATGGGCGCGCGCAAACATAGAATGGGACATTTTTCATGTGAGAAAGGAATGAATGACTAGGTAGTATTAGATAAGTATATATTGCCTATAGGAAAAAAGGGTATTTTTTTTAATATCTGTGAGGTTTGTAGCGTCCAACGATTTTGCTAAGCGTGCAAGGCATATAGCGAGTGGTATCATTCATCAACAAGACCGTATTGCAAACACCCTTCATATGCACGTGCAAGATTCATGAGCCTAAATAAAACAACAAGGGAAACCAAAAAAGCGAAAACCTCCTCCTCCTCCTCCTTCAACGCCATGACGCTTTACTAGGGGTGGTTTTGCCTTAAGGCTCAGGAGACTTGCGAGCAGCATCGGCATCGGCAGAGATCTTGGTGACGACCTCAGACTCGAAGCCGGGGCCGTTGGAGTCCCGGTGGTTGACGGCGTAGTCGTCCTCACCGCTGAGCTCTTCGAGGGTCTTGCGGGCAGTCTCGGGGATGAACCAGGTGGTGAAGCAGCCGAGAAGCATGAAGAGGGCGTAGATCTCGAGAACGTGGTCCATCCAGGGAGCAGTGTTGTCCTTGGTGGCGCCCTTGGTGCGGAGGGTAGCAATGGCACCCTGGCCGATGATGGAGCCGATCTTGCCGGAAGCGGCGGAGATACCGTGGGAGGTGGAACGGTAACGGGTGGGGAAGACCTCACCGGGGACGACGAAGGTGGTGGTGTTGGGGCCTGGTGGTGCACTCGTGTTAGTCTTTAATTCCTTGCATTGTCATGTAACGAGGGGGAAACTACTCACCAAAGTTGAAGAAGAACTGGGCCAGGACGTAGATGGCAAGGAGGCCGTTGGAGCCGATGTGGTTGTAGGCGAAACCCATGACGATGAAGAGGATGGTCAGAATGGCGAAACCACCCATCTGGATGGTCTTGCGGCCGAGAGTGTCAATGGTAGCGACGGAAACCCAGTATCCAGGGACGGCACCAGCAAGGACAATGACAATGTTGCCGACGGCAGTGTTGTACAGGAAGTGGTAGACATCGACGTTGTTCTTGGTGGAGTAGCCAATGACCTTGAGGATGGTGGCGTTGTTAAGGGAGAGGCCGTAGAAGGCGACGTCGAGGCAGAACCATGAACCAGCAGTTCCGAACAGGATGAGGAAGTTCTTGAGCTTGCCGTAGTGGCTGCAGAAGTCGCGGAAGCTGGCCTTGGGGACCTGGAGAGACTCCTGGGCAGCCTTGTTGGCGGTGATGCGGGCAATCTCGTCGGGGTGGCCCTCGCGCTTGCCGGTCATGTAAGCCTTGACATCATCGCCGGCCTGCTCGACATCACGGGCAATGTCGAAGGTGTAACGGGGAGTTTCGGGAATGGTCAGACGGTCTGTAGTTGGATTACCCAGTTAGGAGACGATACATTATGCCAATGGTTGTCAATGGCACTTACAGTAGAGGGCAATGCAGGCGGGGACGGCACCGAAGCCGATCAGGGTACGCCACATCTTGTCAACAGCCAGCTGGCAGACACCAGTGCAGGTGGCAGTGGTGGCGGCAGAAGACAATGAGCCCTTGAAGCCGAGAGTGACGAAAAGCATGATGAGGGCAGCAGTGAACTGGCCGAGACCCTGCATAGCAAAGACGGCGCTCATCATGGCACCACGCCACTTGGTGGAGGCGAACCTGTAGTAGCGATTCGCATTAGTCAACCACTCCAGTGAAGCAAGCGATGAGATTCAGAGATACTTACTCAGATGTGATAATGGAAGACAGGGGGTAGTCACCACCGATACCGATGCCCATAATAACACGCCAGAAGATGATGAGACCGATAACGTCGCAGGCAGGAGAACCGCTGGTCAGGGCCTGACCGATGGTAGCGAAGATGATGACAATAAGTTCCAGACCGTACATGCGCTTACGACCGACCAAATCGGCAGCGATACCAAATCCAACCTGTCCAATGACAGTTCCGGCAGAGGTGGCGAGCTTGATGGCACTGTCGGAGGAGGTGGGCATCTGGCCGACTCCTGGGAAGTAGACGATACCCAGCATAACGGTCAACATGGAGGCAGTGAAGATGTCGTATGAGTCTGTGAAGAAACCAACACCGGCAACGACAATGGCGCGGACATGGTACCAGCCAAAGGGAGCCTTGTCGATCTCGGCGAGGGCCAGACGACGACGCTCGTTGAGATCCTGGACGTGGAGGAAATCATTGTTGTAGTTGTGGTAGGCACTGTTGCCTCCGGCGGTCTTACCGAACGCCATGGTAAAAAAAAAGGGGGCTGTTGTTTTTTTGTAACAGAAGAAGAAGAAAAAAGTGTAATGAGAGACAACAACACAAGCTCTATATCAACTCTCCTCCAAAGAGAAGAGGAAAAGACAAGGGGGTTCTTCAACGCCTGTGGTTGAGAAGCAAGAGAAGGGGAGGGGAGGGAACAGGCCAAGCAATTGCCAGGGACAGGCCCATGGGAGTTATATACAGACCAGGAGCACAACGATTTCACGTCTCAAACCCAAGGAGAATTAATTTTAATCATCTTCAGGCACCTTAGCCCATCGTGGATCGAGCTCCTCGGAGGCTTTTCCCAGCCAAGACGACCGAGGGTCTGAATAGTCTAGTCTGCCCTCTCGGAGCGGGCCAAACCGATGATAGAAAACGCGAATGCAGCCACAGACGGAGATGGAAGGGCAGAGGATCAGGCACTCCGACGCTATCTAGACGAGGCTATTGGCCACAGATGCCTGTCCGGGCTGTTGATGGAAAAGCCTAGAGCATGCTGACCCGAGTTTTGTTGTTGTGGAGGATCGACCAATGAGGGGCCGCGATGCCACCACGTTGTCTCGATCAACCCATCAGATACGGGGAACGCATCTCTCCACTTCTCGCATCTGCATATGCTTGAAATTTAGATGCGTCTGCGCAGCCTTCTTCCGGGAAGTCAAAAAGGAAGCCAAGGGTCCTGGCTATGACGGCAATCGACTCGCGGCTTGGCACGTCTCTGCTGAGGCCATTGGAATGCCTTGAGGTGCAGCAGCTGAGCTTCGACGATGCGCCATTCGCCTTGTCTCGAGGCCATTCTGCAGTATCGTTCTAGTTTCGAGACCGAAACTGAGTGAGGCGGGTGGAGCCGGTCGGTTGCCTGTTTGGGACACCGATGATTCGGATCGGACCCATGGTCTATTCGCCTTATCCACCTCGCCTTGAAGCTTGGAAGCCTCTCCGCGCATGAGCTTGCCTGCATCGTCCCACGTGCTCGCCCCAGCGCTGCTGAATCCCTATCAAATTCTGCCTTCGATTCAGTTCAAGATAGTGCTGAATCCACGTATCCACGCTGCCTGAAAGCCACTTTCTTCTCGAGCAACTGCTGATCAGTTCCAAATTCACTCATGTACGCCACCTGCATCGTCGCCTGCAGCCTGTAAGCCATGGCTTGCCCCCGGCTTCGTTGAGCAGCTTATTTTCAAGGTTGATTTTTTATTTTTGAGCCTGTTTTCGTCTCTCTTTTGCCTATTTTTGCATCGCGTGAGCCCGACGAGAAGAAAAATCGGTTCATCCCAGCATCCGCACTTCTCAGTCGCTAGCACCGGCCAGGGTTCAGGATCTAAATTTTTTTTTTGTCAGCTTCTGCTATCAAGGTTCAACATGTCACTCACAACACACACGCAAACCATGGCAGACAAGCCCCAGAACGACAACCACAACGCCGACGATGCGCTCGCCGACACTCCGGCGCTCTCCTACAGAGTGGTCACGCGAGACCAGGAGAAGCAGGATGCGCTGCACCTAGTTGCTGACAGCATCGCACAGCAGCGCCAAACCGCCTCTGCCGCCATCATCTTCAACCCGCTCTGCATCGCGGGGTTGTTCGCCATGTGTGCTGGTGCATACCACCAATACCAGCATGCAGGCGTCGGTACCCTCATGACAATGATTTGTGGTTCCATTATCCTGTATCTGTCGTTCGTTCGATTCTATACGTCAGGTTATATTCAGCGAGCCGAGGAGTTTCGATGGAAAGACTTCATCACTGGCCCTGACGGCAAGCAAGACACCGTCATCGCAGCCGTCTATGGTGACAACATCATCGGCACTGTTGTGCTGAGGCTGGAGGGAGAGGAAATAAACAAGAAGAAGAAGGACGTTGTGCAGCCCAGCACGGTTGGTCGAGGCATCATCCGCGCCTGGACCACCAAGATGCGATACCGAGGAAAGGGAATCGGTTCGGATCTGCTGCACTACGCGGTTCAGACGACAACCCGTGCGTTTGGCCCAACTGCCAGCGTCGAATTCGATCCCAACCACCCAAACAGCAAACACCCCATTCCCGACATGTTTCTCAGAACATTCAAGAAGCGCCAACAAAGGGCAGACAAGGCGCTGAGACAAGCGTTGAACCACCAAGGAAAACCGAGATAACGGTTGCATATACAGGCATCATGTAAATTAGTAGTACAATACAATAATAATAGTAATGACAACCAAACATGAAATCTCTAAATTCTGGATGAAAGAGGCAATGACGAAACGCTGTGAATCGTCACACTTGTTTATGTACAGCCTCATGGCAACCCTGAAGATTCCAGTACGGGAATTACTCGTACGATCCGCACAAAAAATTGGCGTTAAATCCGTATAGCATGTAGCACCACCTGCCAGTCCAGCAATTGGCAATTGAGCATGCGACAGTCCGTTGGGCGACAGAGCTATGTCGGCCAAGACACTTGGCGATGAAGAAATCTTTGCTTGGCAGTGGAGAAAATCGATGGCATCTGCTAGCAACACTAAGGCAGTCTATTGTCCGTGCTTGAGTTGGAAGAAAAAAATTCTTTTCTTTTCTGGCGTCGGAGTATCCCGTTGTTCGTGTTCTAGACAAACTATTGGAGTTTTCAAAGGGTCTTTCGGTGTCTTGAACCGTGATACTAAAAAGACAGTCAGTGGCGAGAGTGAGTAGCTGCAACCAAGAGAGGCCAGGACCCGAGCACGTGGGAAAGGGACGGTGGCCAATATTGAATCGCCGGCTGAGACCCGTCCGGTAGAATGGCGACGGGCGCTGAGAGGGTCTTTTGGTTTGTCTCCATCTGACAACGGTAGCTCACGCACGTGGGTGACTGGATCGTGTCTCGAAAGCTGGCTTTACTGGTACTCCACACCAACCCTCTCCCAGGACGCGCAACTATCGACGGTGACCAACGAGCGCATGAGCTGATGAGATTTTCTTTGGCTTCCTTTCTTCTTCTTTTTTGGAGTAAACGAAAAATAGCTCCGAATCCCACATCGTGTGTGCAAAGACGACTTTCGGACATTGGGAATGTGTTGGTGCTGACCTTTCGGATATTGGACAGAAGTTGGGTGCTAATGCGCTCATCTGCTGTTCATACGCCAATCTCAATTATGGTGCAAACCGCCGTGGTATCAACTCGTCTCGTCTCTCAAGAGCCCGGTTTCACCATCGCTTTCACAATCGCTTTCACACAGCCAACAGGATTCAGAAGCAACGCTGTGAAGCGGCCCCGGATTCAAACAAGGAAGGTCTGTACATAGATAAGATTCACTGAGTTTCACCATGTACGCGTACTCGTATGCCTCGTAGCGAGCACCTGCACCATGTAGCACTCGGTAAAGTACGTGCAGATGAGAGTTCCACTAGAGATATCTTGGTAAAAGATCCGAAGCGGGTTCTCGTCTCACTTCCAGTAGTAATACATAAGGAGGCGTTCCCGCTCTCCTCACAGAAATACGGCCACTTGTTCTCACGACGGCTCTCGGGGGCAGGTCCTCGGAAACCAGCTACGGCGAAAATCTCGGCTCCCCAGGCCCCCCCATCTCTTGTAACTTATTCATGTTGCTTATTAGTGCCCCAAGGTCTGGTTGTCTCGACTCGACTCGAGCTTTTTACTCATTAGCAGCAATGCCGTAGCTTGCCGTTCTTCATGGGTGGGTAGGTATTAGCTTTGGTAATGCGGTAATTGAATTGAGGATACCGTAGAGCAGTGACGGAAAATTTTGACAGAAGTGGCGCAAAAAGAGCGGCAAATTCTCCCACTAGAACATTGGCGTCCGCGCAGCCAGAGTATGCCCTGAGTAGCCCGTGATCTGGCGTTTTGGTTACGTTTGGCGTGAACTGTGCTGCGCTTAAACCATGGCTGTCCACTTGTGTGTCGGCGAGACTGGTTTGGCCGCGTGGCTGCTGAGTTTTTGGAATGACAGAATTCTAAGCCATCAATGTCATTCTACACGAGCCTTGGTTGTTACAGCTGGTCCAACCGAGCCGAAGAAGGCAGAGAGGGGAGAGAAGAGAGGGCGAGAGGAGCGGCCGTAGTGTACAAAGCCCCCTATAAACCGAGTGATTTCTGCAACAGACATACAGATAGAGGTTAGCCATGACGATTTGGAAGCAGGGGAGGCAGCTCTTTAAGTCGTTCAAGATGCGGTGATGCTTGGTCTCAACATGAATGCTACCACAAATGCCAAGCATTTTGCTCGGGGCCGTCCGTTTCTCTGGTTGCTGCATTTGTCGCTCATCCTGTTGTATGGTGCCTGTGATAGGCGGAGCTGGCAGCACTACCCAAGTCGACGACGCAAATTAGCGGCCGCTAAATATTCGCTGCCGAACGTTGGTGTTCCGCTTTTGGAGTGTGGTTTAGGGCTGGAACGCTGTAGTCTGTGCCCTCAGATGCCATGTGGAGTTGTTCGAAGCAAGGTTGAGGATTCGTTGCTCTCTCTCTGGCTGTGGTTGTCCCTACGGGTAATTGCACACGGCAGATGATTGATCACTTGTCACGCCGCTGTAACCGAGCACAGGTGCAGGCAGGTATTCGGTACGGGTCATCATACAGTACGCGTCTGTCCAGGCAGAAAGAGGGGAGGCAAGATTCTCCCTCATACAGGCGACAGGCGACAAGCGACAACAGCAGCCCGTAGGGGGGTCGTGCGTGTTCCTAGATGCCAAGGCTCGCTTTGTGATAAGCTCATGGCAAAATATGGGGAGTCAATTGACTGCCATTCCGGATAAGGCGAGGCGTGGCAGCGATCCGGTTCGACATGGGAGGATCCAGAGCATGGAAGTGGCACGAGCCAACGCTGAAGGATGCCATCATGCTGCTGCCGGTATGCAATAACCCGGGCGTAATATGCATCTATGCACTATGGCTCCAGCCCCGTGCGTAACGGTCCATCCAGTGCGGACTCTGTCGAGTCGACACGGTGCATCCACGCTCGCCAAAGGTCGCGGGTACACGGCCAGGATTCTGACGGACATGGCTTAGGGCTGCAAGAAGAGCGGGCAAGCTTCGACCAGCCGGTCCCCCGACCTGGCGGTTCCGTCGCTCTACCACTTTTCCGCAGTGATAACGTGCGTGGTGATGCGTGAGAGAAGTGCGCAGGACTACTGTATGTATGTACGTGTAGCAATAGTATCGTCGTATTTACTCAATATTACCAATTCATCCGTGTGTGTGATCCGGGCATGAAGCGGTCAGCCATGCAGAAGCTGGTGCATGCATTGATATCAGTTCATCCCACAGCACAGCATAGAGCATACAACACAACACAGCATAGCACAGCGGTGTGTGTGTGTTCCCGTGTTAGTGAACACCTGGAACTCTCCATTCCTACATACAATCATCAATGCTTGGCACACAATTACACGTATAAGTGAGTGTCTAGACTACACACTACATACCAAGAGATCAACGGAACGGGAACGGGCTCCGCTGAGGGAACAGCTAGTAGTCAAAAAAACTTCCATTCAATTACGAAATACGAAACAACAGCAATGACTACTATTAGCTTTGCCCAACTCTGGCTTTAATGGTCAAAATAGCATGGACTGGTCTAGACACGGTGAATCCAGCCCTTCACCGCAACAACAAGCAACAACAAAAAGACCACAAAGCACAGCCATCCCTGGCTCCAAACCCAAATGCCTCATACTGCCACAGGCAGAGGGAGGCCTCTCGCCAGTTCCAGATGCACGCAAACCGGCAGCTGTGACGTAGGATGACGATGCGGCCTGGTCGAATCCAGCTTGGCTCTGCGCATGGCCCGAGAGCCTCAAGCCCTTCGTTTTGCTTGTTTCAGTCCCGAGGGTTGCAAAGGCCATGCCCGGCCCCATGCCGCTCGCCAATCACAGCCCCCGTATATATGCATCTGGCAAGTTGTTCACTCCCTCTGCCGATCCCCATACTCCCGGCTCCTTGCTCCGTGTTTAGTGCCGTCCTAAAAGGAAAAAATGGCAAAAATTCCCACCTCAGCACGCCCCAGGTGCCTCCAACGTATATCGCTCATAGCCACCGCTCTCACCAGGTTCGTCCGCGATACTTCATCTCTGTTATGGAGAGACAACACCAGGGCTAATATCGCGCCCGCTGGGGTGCCCATGCCCGAGATGCAGCCCGGGATAGAAAATAATCATGGCAGGACTTTTTCTCACGCTTCCTCTCACTGTTGCCGCTGCATCAATCAATTGCCTCCTTCACTCCCCTCAACAATGTCCATTCACAAGCCCTAGCCCCGGGATGGATCCAAAGCCGCGGTATGGCACGGCTTTAGTATCGAGAGCCACCTCATTCTCATTGTTGCACCGCATGTGATGCTGTTCTACTTCCTAGAAGGGTATATCCGCATTCGCACCAAAAAGAGCCGGGCAAAATCAAAGGCTTCTCCATCCTACGTCAGCCGTGTAGTCGCCTCCTCCTTTTCCCTCTCCTCCCCCCTTTTATCCCAATGTCATGATCATAGGCAGAGGTATTATTTTGTCATTCCAAGTTGTGCCTTACTTGGACAGTATTTCTTTCCAAGCGCGTTAGCCCTATTTGCACTCTTCTAGCTGCCCGTAAACAACCTGCTGAAGTTAATGCATACCCAATCATCCTAAAGGGGGGTGTGCCCCCTAATGTCCGTGTTGCTTTATTGTATCTTTACTTGCAAGTTACAATACCACCGCTATTGGCATAAACTCAGCTCAAAGCTTTCAACTGTTCCATATAAGCCGCAAGTTTGAGAAGGGCTTGCCCTAAGTCAATAAGTCAGGACGAATCCCCATACCCTTCTTCGTACAGCAAGCCCTAGGTCGTTGCCTTTGGATCACTGGCTTTGTTGTTTTCTCAATTCCTCATCAACTGTCTCCAAAAATGCCTCTGTACATTCACTTGCAATCACGGCTCTTCACATCAAAGAAATAAGTTGATGAAAGGGTCGATTGCCTCTTCATCATTGTTCATTCGATTCCGACAAGAAAAGGGGTAATGGTACTATCACACACTCAACTCTACCAAAGAAAGTCCTGCATCGGCGCAGATCTAGTTCACCATCCTCCGTTCTCCTTCCGCTAATTTAATCCTTGATTGGATTTAACTTTAGAAAACATAAATTCCGGGCTTCCTTCACGTCGAAAGGTTTCTCGGAGACTACCGATACTATTACCTACCGCTTCTTAGTGTTCAACACGATGTATTCGACACGATACAAATTTCGGACGAACAGTTATACACATTCTATAAGGAAAGCAAAGGTATCTTTTAAGGAGAACCCTGAGCAGATTTACTGAACAGCATTCCTCTGTGAGGTGATTGAGAGCCCTCTCCAAGTTGCTGCTGATCGCACAGACATAGTCAACACTATCTTCATCTTCATCTAGACTCCAAAGTCCAGCTATAGTCAAATATCTGCTAAGTTGGTCTAGAGAGAGATGTAAGATAATCAGAGACGCTGGTTAATGCCTGACTATCACTTGTGCGTTAAACAATGACTGCCTCAAGTCGTTGGCCTCCTCTATCATTACTACCTCCGACAATCTACAAGAGTAGAAGAGGCCTCGACAAAGGCCGACATTCTGAGAGAATGTAAGAAGCAGGCAACGGCGAAGTACAGGCACTGCTCACAAGGTCCATATCATGGCAACGCGGGTATAGCGATTAAGAAAACCAGAACTGCTACCATCCTCTGTAACCATCACGGCGGGGAAATAAAGGCCTCCAGAGCGTATTGCTTCAAAATGAATACCCGAGTTTTATACACGCTGTAGACAGTACCAAAATGATGAAGGATATTGGTTCCATATGCATATACATTACATAAAACATGGCATCACATCTGAGTTCATTCTTCGCAATATAACTTCTGCATAATTACTCTCCATAACTCGACTTCCCATTGTTGGCTTGCGTACGATCCTTCGAGTCTTCTTGATTAAAGTACAGGCAAAAGCAAGGGATCTAAGTAGATTAAATCTCTTACCTAGCCCTTTCCCGATCTCCTTTTACTCACTGATTCATACCAAAGGCGGATCTGGAACAACATCAACTCTAGATTCTTTCTTGCCCCCTCCCCCCACAAAAGGCTTCTATCT
Organism: Trichoderma harzianum CBS 226.95; assembly: GCF_003025095.1. Taxonomy (NCBI): domain Eukaryota; kingdom Fungi; phylum Ascomycota; class Sordariomycetes; order Hypocreales; family Hypocreaceae; genus Trichoderma; species Trichoderma harzianum. Next base: position 812,271 of record NW_020209253.1, on the reverse strand, counting down.
GGCAATTTTAATGATACAGTCCAGCCAGCTTAATATTATTGATTGAGAGGGGTAAATTGGAACATGTGTGATGAACTTGAAAAAAATGTGAAAATATACTAGATGTCCAAAATATTGAATGCAAGAAAAGAGTCGTGAAGTTTTAGAAGGGCGGATAAGCAACTCTATAGGACTCTCCTGCGTCTAGGTACACAGTAAAGACCGTATATGTGCCCTTCAGTACCCGAGGGAGGCCTCTTTTCTACCTAGCTGCATTTTGAGCCGCGGGGCCTTGCTTAAACCTAGATGCTTCCTTTCCGCTATGCAGCTTCCAGATCTGACAGTAGGAAATAAACGAAGTGAAATTGACCGTTATGTTTTGCACGCCAACTATCTTGTTGGCTGAAGGCTACTGGACTAAGGACCAGAAGTTGCCGCTGAGGCAGCGGAATGCCATAGTATGAGCTAGAATTGGCTTGTCTGCCAGGCGTTGGAAGTCTCACAATAGTTTTGTCAAATCCTTTCTAGGCTTGCTGTTTGCTGCCAACCATCTATTGCTGGGACTTGGTGTTAAATTGACAAATACGACAAGGCACTGAATGCCACTACCGGTTTATCCTTCTTATGTCCATTACTTGACCTCTTTTGCCGCTTTGGCTTACACAGGGCATTGGGCTTGCCTTACTCCAGAGGAGCACATGTCTCCGGCGACAGCTCGACTTACACACTCATGTCTTTTAGGTAGCCCGGTTACTCTGGGAGGTAGGCCTTGCTCAACGCTCAAACTGTTGCAGAAAACTTGGGATTCCACTGGGAACACTGTCATAGGCAACACCTTACATGTCACAAGGGGGAACAGTACATGTATATACAGCAAAAACAGCATAGCTGTAATGGTATTGCTAAATAAATAACTCGAGATGCAGCTAGTAAATAAACATCATATCTGCAGGTTCATATATGCAGACGTATAGACTAGTAAATACTCCAAAGCACCATGTCCAAAAAAGGTATCATATCCATCATGACGAACCAGCGCCCACATGTAGCTTGGCCTGCACAACCAGCAGATCCGTCGTCACACCGCTAGCAACAAAGTGGGAAGCAAGGGTACCCAGGCAGCTCTGCACATCCTCTCTCGGCCTGTTTGCAAGCTTTCCTTCATCCAACTTGACTCCACCACCGCGGCTCAATACAACCAAGGTTGGGTTCGAGACATCCGTCTCGGTGGCGCTGGGAGCTGCGTCGGCGTGGCTGAGCAGCTCCTCAACTGTGGGTGCAACAGAGAACTTCTCAACCTTGATCCGAGAGGCTGTATCGCGGGGAAGCTTGCCCATGACCACATCAAGAATGTTGTCGCCTGCTGATGCGGACTTCTCAGAAAGCTCAGAAACGTTGATGATGGTTGCAGTTACGCGCTCGCGCTCGAGCAGTTGGATAACCAATCGAAGAGCGAAATTGTCATCGCGTCCACCAAAGTAGACGAAGAAGATGTTTTGAGTGCGGGCAACAAGAGGGGCAGTCGGGAACTCATGTTTCGAGACGTCGTACGAGTATTGTCGGCGAACATTGGCCTGTTCTTGGCCCTTGTTCTTGACGTCGTCTCGGCTTCGAGTGAAGAAAATGCCAACATTGTGGTCGATGGAGCGGAGAACCGACCTTACAAATGACAGATAGGTAGATGCAAGCCTGTCTTCGACATTTGCAGAAGCAATAATCTGCGCATCTCCCATGCTACCAGTCTCGGTCCACGGCATGAGGAGGAGATCTGACGACATGTTGGATGAGCGGGAAACCAGCGCCTCCGCAAAGCGATCCTCTGGCATAATGGCAACCTCTCCAGAGGCTGAGATATTGTGAAGCTGGCTGACGCTGCGGAAAATGTTGACAACTGGATCGTGCCTGGTGTATTCGTCGACCTGGGCCACCGTCATGACGGAAGAGTCACGATCTGTCAATTCGAGAAGTCGAAGACCATGAGCTCGGACAGGACCTTTGAGTACGTCCTCGTAACTTCTCTTTGAGCTTTCTTCGGATGTTCCGCTTGGAGTTTCTACGAAGCGAGAGCTTCCAAATAACGAAAGAAGGTTGAGCAATGCGGGCATGTTGTCCAGTCTAAGGTAAACGAGTAGCCGCCTGATTCTCTGGGGGGTCGCATCTGTTTCAGGTGTGACGTTGATTTGGGTAATCGCAGCACCAGTATCCCAATCGATCTCGCCACGCTTCCAAGCGGCAATCTTCTTCTGGTACCAAGGAGGGTAGAGGAAGGAAACGACGGGGGTTGTGAAGAAGGTGGTGAGAAGGGCCATGACCACAAAGATGGTAAAGGTTCTGACACTGAGAATCTGGGCTTGAAGACCAATGTTCTAGAAAATATAGATGTCAGCATAATTCTTAGTAAGGACTGTTTCCATATCAACTCACCAAAACAATAAGTTCCACAAGACCTTTACAACTCATCAGGACACCAATGGAAAATGATTCTCTCCAAACCAGACCATTCAGACGAGCCGCAAGAGACGCACCAATGATCTTTGTGATAAGGGCGACAAAGGTGGTAGCAAAAATATAGCCCCAGGCGGTTCCATTGTTGAGGAGGCCCAGATTGGTGCTGAGACCAGAGAGGGTAAAGTAAAGAGGCAGGAAAATGGAACCAACGAGATCTTCCATCTTTTCAATGACACGGATATTGAAGCCATGCTCACGTGGAATCACCAAACCAACAACAAATCCTCCAAAGATGGGATGGATTCCAATGATTCCCGTGAAGAAGGCGGAGGTGAGAGCGATGAGGAGAATGAGGGCAATGGCACTTTGCGAAGGGCCATTCTCGAGGTTGTTCGTTTTCCGCAACACAAATCGCAAGGTAGGTTTGACAATGACAACGAGGAGTATGACATAGCCGATGGCAACGAGAAGAATCCACAGCGCCGTAATGCCTTTGCCAGCGTTGACTAGAGCAACGCAGAGTGCCAGCAAGATCCATCCTAAGACACCATGTAAGTAGGAGTCACATGCCAACAAGACGTAAAGTTCTACTCACCGACGACATCGTTTGCAACACCTGCAGACAGAGTAATAACACCAACTGGGGTATCGAGAAGCTTCAATTCGGTCAAGATACGGCAAAGCACCGGGAAAGCCTAGAGGTCATGTTAGCTTCACGAGACGGCGAATTGGACAAGTCGCAGAAAAACGACTTACAGTAATGGCAACTGCGATGCCGACGAACAACATGTAGACGCTAAAGTCAATTGGCTTGATGCCGGGGTCATCGCGAAAAGCATTGTAAATACCCCAGGCGAGACCGCAGCCAACGCCAAAGGGCAGGGCCAAGCCAGCAAAAGCGACGGAGGTGGCCACACGCCAGTTGCTCAGCAGAAATCGGACATCAGTCTCGAGACCAATCATAAATAGGTAGAGAACAAGACCCAGGTTTGCGACCAGAGTAAGGTTGGGGATTGAAGCAGCGGGAAAGATGGCATCCTTGAAACCGGGGATATGGCCCATTACAGAGGGACCAAGGATGATGCCTCCGATGACCTCGGCAATGACTCGGGGCTGACGGATCTTGGACAGAGGCCAATGCAGGATGTGGCAGAGGATGACGATGAGTCCGACCTGTATGCGCCTGTGTCAACATTGCACGATATCAACCAGCAAGTGGAAAGGCTGCACTGACCTGGATAATGAAGATGGTGAGAGGGTTCTTCGGATCGTAGACGGACGGATTTGCGCCTTCCAGGACACCACCTTGCGGCGTGACCCGGACGGTCGAGGTTGGCGCAGCCGAAGCTGTCGTTGCGGTCGACATGGTGAGAGTCGTTTATTTACAATCGAGGTTGGCAGCAACAGTGCGGCCTCGAGGGCGCAGAGCTGGAATGCGGGATGAGTCGCCCCGATGAAGCTCCCACAGCAGAGACGCGGGGCCGGCGCGAGGACAAGCTCAGAGCTGTTGACACTCTAGAGCTGACCAGTTGGTGGGGATATGAGAGGGATTATATCCAAAAGAAGAACAGACTCCCTTCTCGCGAGAGAGAGAGAAGATGGAGATGGAAAAGAGAGAAGAGGAAGAGGAAAAGGCGGAGGATCACTAAATGGTGACATGACACTAGGAGCTGAGGCGCTCCAGCGGGCTTACAAGGGTCGTTCTCCGCTATCTTGGCCGCTGAAAGGCTGAAAGGACCACTGATCAGTTGACAGGATGAAGGCATCCAAGCCCAGTCTAGTGGAGGCGAGCGCTAGCAGGATTGATGCTTGGCGCCACGCAAGTTGGAGTTGGAGATGCCGCCATGTGATGACGATATGCGCACTGTGAAGAGTACGAGTACCTTGGACAGTCAAGGACTTGCGACCTGTAAAGCGCTGATCAATTGGTTGGTTGATGGTGCTTACGGGAGTGCAGATATTGATTATTGATTTTTAAATTAAACATCACATCCAATGACTCGATGAATTCTGCGTCAACCAACAAGGGTACATGTATGTATCAAGGGCCTTGCAATCCCCTCTTATCTCCAGATGGCTCAAGCGAGACGCACAACTTCTGACAAGACAGAATATCGATCCATTCAACCAAGAGGCCGCCATGCGAGTCGAGTCCATACATGTACTGTAGACTACCAACAAAAGCGGACTCTCATCGAGACTTACATGGGCCATGACACCATCGCCGCCGTCCCAGCCTTGTTGAACCACAGCTTGCTCGTGATGTTGCTGCAGCTTCAAAGGGGTGGTCATGCTTGAAGCTTCAAAATGCACCATCCAAGTAAGACGCGTGCTCCCACCGGCCCCCAAAGAGGATTCATGCATATGGAACATGCGTCGATGCAACTCTGGGGTGCTACGGAATATTACATCGAATGGAATCACGCACTAAGGAGGGGGAATACTTGTCTGTGCTTTGCCAATATGCGAAAGAGATAGTATCTTGCTCAACCGCATCTATCCGTGAGAGCTTTGCCTAGAACCCAGGCATATCTCAGTGCTGATTGCGTCATATCTCATCTCGCCTTTTTCTTCTTCTACAGACATGCGAGGATACGAAGTCACCTCTCTTTGCAGCCAAATCCCCGAGGCCACAGCCACGCAGGGTTCATGGGTAATGCCTGTCGTTTGATAAACCCGTGGAGTTGCGGTCTGTGCTTCCCAGCATCGCCCCCCCACAGTCTTGATTGTTCTACAACCATTAAGCCGGTGCCCGTATTGTTGCGCACACTAACACTGCCAAGCATCACGCAGTTGAGTCGAATCAGAACTCGCCCGTGGGCTTTAGTGAGACACACAGCGGCCCGTTGTCTCGCAAACTTTAATTGTTGGAGAGTCGCAGCTGAATGTAACGCTGTTCAGGAACACGCCAGACTTGCAGCAACTCCAAGATCGGCATCAATTCCTGCAGAAACTGAACAAGTTTCTGACAACTGGCACTCTTGCCAAGCGCCAAGGTGCTTATTTCAACAGAATGTGTCCTACTCGTATCACCAGCATCAAGTCTATGGCTTGGACAGTGTCGTGATTTTGAGCCTGTACCCAAAAGGCCCCCAAGTCCAGTCGCATGGCGCGTTTGCCTCGAACAATTGAACGCAACAGCAAAACCAACGTGGGTTGGCAAATAGTCTAGAGCATCTGTAGACTCGGCCTGTCACCGTATCTTCTTCACTGTGCTCCGTTCCCCATACAAACCCCGCAACTTGATGGAGCTCCGCCCGTTCAACCTTGGCTTCGACGCTTGATGACGCTGATGGACCCTGCATGGCAATCGTTTGAGGCTCCTTTTGTGTGCATGGCTCTTTGGCGGTTTTAATTCTACCAGGTCATATAGGACTATGATCAAATATTGGTATATTAACGCAACCTAGTTTTGATCAAGATCATTTACATGTGCTTGAATCCAAGTCAACGGAAACATTCAATATCTTAAAGGCATCTTGATAGCTATCCATCAGCTCAGCCTTGTGCAACACAAAAATATTAAACAGTCTCGTAGATAAGAAATAGTAGCACAGTAGCACAGTTCCAACATCTCACTCAAGCCAAGGACGCCACCTCGCTCAGCCGTAGCTGAATGGCCTTGTCCAACACTGCTTCATGCTCACTGTTGCGCAACATACGTCTGACACTTCAATGTTGTCTCATCCTGTTGAGGAATGCGATAAAGGAATTTTAACATTCTATTAACCTTGTTCTATTCCTCCCGACACAATTCGCCATCATCAGCAGATCCCAAACATCAATGCCGCCACAAAAGGCTAAAACCCGCACACTCTAATCTCATGATCTTGCCTGACCAACCGCAGACCCGAAACTAACCTCCGCACCCCTAAAGTGTGGAGAAAGCTGGGGCACCAGATCTCTGGGAAGCGATCAATCAAGAGCAAATCCCAAAGTCCGGGAGCCATCAGGTGGTCCTCCTAAGCGCCCTGCTAACGTCTGTGATATATGAGCAACTACATAAGCCAAGACACACATGTGTGTACATCCATGTTCACTTTGCCAAAGAGCAAACACCACCATGTGCATTGTATGAAAGTGTATCGTCTAGTCTTTCTTCATTTTCCACCTGCCGCCATCTCAGCAACCAGTTGAGCTGCCAGCTTTCGGCCCCCATATTCGTGTCCTTTGTGCGCAATCGCCTTGGCATTCTGGCGCATCGTGATGCTCTTGTTGCCACTCAACGCCTCCAGGAATGCTTCGGCCAAGGCTGCAGCCTCCCAGTCTGGAGCAGTCTTCTTGTTGGGCCAGATGCCGACGCCAAGATACTCTGCCGTCTGTGCGTAGTTGTAATGGTCTGCCCATAGCGGAAGCACGACGCTCGGGATGCCGGCCCTGTCCGGTGTTGGATCCGTGTTAGTGGAACTTGAGAATTGTTTGCTGGACAACATTTGAGAAGTTTGATAGCAGGGCTAGGGAGACCGGAGCCAACGGTGATAGGAGAGAGATAAGGGATGGAAGCACTAAACATCGAACACTGAAGCCACTTACAGGACCGTCTCGTAGAAGCAGTTGGCACCTCCATGATGCACCGACACTGCAATATCTCCAGTGTTGTACAAAGACGTCGGATCAACATCCAGCCACATCTCCAGCCTCAGCCGACCCTCATCAACATACTTCTTCGCCGGTCCCAAGAAGTCATCGCTATACTTACTCGCCTTGCGTAGCTTCCACAGGATCTGCACATCCGTGGCATCCAACACGGCAGCAATCGCCTCCGCCATGACAACAGCCCTCGGCTCCTCATATCGGAATGCGCTACCCAAGTTGACGAGGATCGTCGGCGCCTTCTTGATCCAACCCGTCAGCTCGGCGCTCTGTGTCTCAGCCGGCGCCACGTCGAGGACCAGAGGGCCAACTATACGAAAGTTATCCGGGATGTATTCGAGGGGGTAGCCTGCTTCGGGGTAGCTCATGGCGATCCACGGAACGTCCTTTCGATACATTTCAAAGAGGTTGACGGCTTGTGGGATTCCCTTCGCCTGGAGCGAGGAGCGCTTGTTCTTGATAGCTGGAGACGTGAGGAACTTAATGATAAAGTACAGTTGCTGATACATGTTGGTCGGGATGTCTTTCCAGGGGATAGGGAAAGGAAGACCCGAAGCAATCCTGATTCCAAAATGTTAGTTGTTTCTCTCATACAACATCTAGTTACCAGTGCGAATACACTCACCCAGGATATTTCCAAAAGTGCCCTCCTAGGGGTTGTACGGCGCTCACAAGATCCACCAACGCATTCGGAGTGATGTAGGCGCGCGTTCGATTGAGGTTCACAGCAGCATCGATACTTGGTCGGAGCAATGAATCGAGAATCACAACAGCAGGATCAACCTTTTGGATAATGTCCACAGTTTGTTGATACAGACTCAAATGTGCTTCGTCTGACCATGCCGTCATGAAGAACGGGACCATCTTTGCAAACGCCTTCAGCCCAGCCATTCCCGGCGGTGTCACAATCTCCAACAAGCTGCCCATGGCCTTGATTTCGTCCACGATGCTCGGGCCCTCGAATTGGTGCCAGTGTATCTTTGCCTCCGGGTTGAATGCTTTGGCATTTTCCGAGATACGCTCAATGTCCGATGCTATGCCGGAGAAGGAAGCATAGTGTACCTCAACCGACGGGTGGTTCTCTACCAGTGCCGAGACCGTGGCCAGGTGCGCGTTGCACAGCCCGTGATGGCTGTCTGTGACGATAAGAACCGTGTTGTTGCGGCCACTGATCAACACTTCATCTTCTTGAGTAGCCTGTCTGGCAAGAAAGACACCAACGAGTGCGGCAAGGATGGCGAAGACAACCACTGCCCGCCGAAACATTTTTGCAAAATCAAAGCTGAAATCAAAACAAACAATAGCAGAAATGCGTCAAAACGCGTTCAGTCGTAGAGATTGTTGAAGAGCAATGTGTCTAGAGTTGTACTCTCTTCTTAATATAGTATTAATAGATTCATGACAAACAATTAGCTAGACACAGCAACTGTTCAGACACGAGTTGAATCCCCTGGTTTCGGACGCCACTCAGCCCCAAGTGCGCCATGATCCGAAGGAAGCGGGGTCCATTAAATGTCTCACATCTCTACTGCGTATTATCTTATCTCTCAATTGCTCCTTCAAACGCGAGTACGAAGAACCAACTTGTGCCTTGACCGCAAGACAACGATCCAAAAACGCGGCCACTTCGTAGCAATAAGGCAACAATATTCGAGTTGGTCCACTCCAATCGCTGTATTTTCTCGCGTTTCATCCTCCGAACACGCACTTGCATGCGCTTCTACTGTACGAACACGCAGCCCCCTCAAACTACGAGTGCTAGCAGCAAAATAGCATGAATCTACCGAGTACATATACGCGTATTTTGCCTGGACGGTATAAATGCCGCTGACCTTTGTCGTGTCAGCAGCACACAGGTACGCGTATTTCCGGCCATGTTTGGTAGCAATGATAGGTCATCTCATTGAACATGTTCAAACCAGCTGGCTCCAAAAGTCGTTAGCTATTACGAGCACACACTGCAATCCGTACGCGTCAGAAGCTGATTTGTTGGAGTACGGTTTGGGAGGTTCAGCTGCCGGCTATCGGCAACTTTCACGTTCAAGGTTATTTTCTCAAGGCCAACCTTTGGTTGATGCCTGGATACCCCGCGAGTTTGCCGTGCCCACGTATCATCTCCCGGCAATGCCAGCTCGGATCCGTACTCCCTACAAGTGCTGAAGCTGAAAGTCTCTATGGAAATGTCTCAATTACACGTACCGTGCCGTATGAGTGACTGCCAGGATTCATCGTGTTTATCTAGTGGAGAACCGGCACCTCATTTTAAATTACACGTCCATGTGTATCCTCGACTATGTCTCTCTACGGAGCCCGGATATCTGATTTTCCAATCCGGAGCCAGTGCCGGTCCTTGCTTGAATTTACGAGTCTCCATCAAGCTTAACATGGTAACACATTGTTGCTCGGCTTAAGCCGGTGTATCGCATTACGCTGGTTCACACTACATAGCCACGATGGCTCTGTACCCATCACCATTGGGAAAGGGGCACAATGAGAACAATGCACGTGTTTTTAAAATGACAGAATCAAGTTTCTAACTTAGTCCCTGCAAGCAAAACGCTCGCCAAAACGCCAACAGAGTCATGAACATGAATACTATCCAGGGTAGGCCGGATAGTCCTCGAACCGTCGACCATCAGCCGCACACTATTTACAGCTACCGACTAGGAAACGTAAGAAGAAGAAAACAAATGGGACAACGCTATATTCTAAATAAAGCTAGAATAGTCAAGTCCAGCCAATCCCTGTGTCTGGCGTTTTCTCATCTCCGTCACTCGAGGCTACATATCAGCCTCCTCGTTAACTGGCATGTTGGATTGAACAGCCTAAAGCCGAGCTTTATCCAAGCCTCATTGCCTACATGAGTGTTCCGTGACCGGTTTAGAAAGGGCATAGACATGCTACCCTATATGTATTGATCCTATTTTACATGCAGATGTATATGCTTTTGGCTATATTCAGCATATATCATCCTGAGTCAAGTCGTCCCATTTTGCCGCCCGACAGCCTGTTCTACAACCTCTCAGCCTAAGGAAGCTAACTACATGTACATGTATGTATGTCCGATCTCTTACAAATGACGCGACTTAAACACTCAAAGTCGACAACCCAATCATCGAGACAAGAGCACATACTCATGACCTCATCCACATCTTCACATGAAAAACGTCCAAACTTATAAATCCTCCTCAAACCCCTCAGTAACATCCAAAATCCCAATCCAGCCGCCGAAACCTCCCAATTAAGCATACTCTATCTAGATCCCTTCCGGTATTCCGTATATGCCTTCTTCCCACACAAACACAACACAGAGATACCCTTCCGCGCGTTCCGCAACGCCGCAACGGGGGTGTGTGTGGTGTCACACGCACGCAATATGTATCCTCCCCCATGCAAATAGATAGGCCAAACTTCCATTGCAACCCTTGATTTCACCGTGAAAGCCTGCATGCATGGAAAATAGGAAACAGTAATAGGTCCTACGTACATGTACAGATTTTCATCAGATTTGCTTCCGCTTCCCCCACGTACGGAAGGGGATGCCATGCCTCACAGAACCCCATCTCACATATTCACCAATCGCTGCTTGAATATATTCGATAATCTTGCTTTTCCGCCCCCAATGGTTGCCCACTCTCCAAGGGAAGGACAGATATAGTAATCACCCTCCCCCAACACGTTCGAGTGAGATTTCATATCCTGGGGCCCTCAGAACACAACCACCCATATACGTATCCCATTTTCGTTCGAGTTTCTCGGCCTCATTCAACTACTCAATACCACCTCGCCAACATGATACAAAAAAAACTCACACACCTCCTTCAAATCGCCCTCCCAGTCCTCCAACCCGACTGGTCAAAATCTCTAGATGAAGGATCGGCACCGGGGTCCGTCCTTTAATGTCAACTCTGGCTGCCATTGGAGCAATCCATTTGTTCCCGTCACAAGAGTCCTTCAATACAATATAAAACCCGCGGAACAGCTAAACAAGTGTAGAAAACGCGGCTCTCGCATCTCATTGGTACACACAACAACACGCCCGAGCTCCCAAAAACGAGCCACACCAAAACGAGAGCAAGTTACATGCAGTTATTTAGAGCGGCGGTCTCCAGAAACAATGGAACCCCAGCCTGCAGACCCCAAAAAAGACCGGCTTCGGACCCAGGGCCTCAGTTTAGTTACTACTTGTCAACTCCAGGTAGCATTGGGGGAGGGATGACTTGTTGGAGAAGGGGGAACGAGGGGGGAGTGTACATTACTCTTCTCCCTGCATCATGTACAATGTAAGAAACATGGGCAACGAAAAAGAAGAATTTCACCGAAGCACGTTGGGCAGATGAAAGAGTGTAACCCTCATCCTGGCCCGTGTGCCTGCAACTGCTACATGATGGTCGATGTTTGGTTCGTTTTTTCTCCGTAACGTGTGTATCGCTTGTGGCCAAGATGCCAACTTTGTCGATGCTACTACAAGCACATGCGCGAAGCAATCTCATCGCAATTATTCGTCCATCCCTACCCTTATGGTGAGACCACCGTTTACCAGGTACGGGCTTACTTGAGTGGTGGGTTGGTGGTTAGGTGGTATTCCATGTACGCGAGGTAAACACGGATGGAACAGCTTATGCGACGGAAAAACACTTGTTTGTTTGCTCAGCCATGGTTACAAAGTAGTATGCAGAGGTATACAGCGGACTGTGCGGGAGTTCTCTCAACAATTGAGAGCCATCTTTGCTCATTCATTGGGCGAGTCTTGCACTCAAGACTAGATTCAACCTATCAAAGAGCAGAGGCGAGGGTTTCCTTGAATCCTCGATTTGGGGTCCAGACGCGCAGGTGTGGCAGGTTGACCAAAGGACCCCATACTTGTGTCTGCCCCGGCAATATATTTGCGGTGACGGGACGCCCTCTCATACGTTACTGGTTATTTTGGCTCATGCACTCATGCACAATGTAGGATTGGGAGATTGGGAGTTACCTTGGCTCGGTCCCGAGGCAACAGAGCACCAACAAAGCACTGGCTCTCGCCGTCGTTGTGCTAGCAACTAGCAACTAGCCCTGCAACAGCAAACGGCTGGGATTGCTCGTAGTGTGGAGGGCGAGACCGTGGCGCAACAGCAGTTGGTGGTAAGATGGGTGGTAATTTCAGGGACACCACCATCTGGAGATGCAGCATCGGGTCGCCACCCCGATCAAGGCACGAAGATCCACCGTCCGCTCCCCGTCTATCGATAACTATCGCGATCCTTCTCGCGCTGCTCTTTTCATAGCATCTGCCATATCCCAGGCGACATTGGGAGACAAATAGTATCGTGACAGGGAGGGATCACCCACCATTCTCGGGGCCTCTCGGCCATTCAGCATCCCTCTCTGCCATTCTGTCTGCTCACGCTTACCTGCTCTCCGCCACTTACTCTTTTCTCTTCTTCCTTCTACCCATGGGGATGGGCCCGGGGCGTCTGAGTGGGACTCCCCTTTGTTATGCGTTGGGTAGACGGAGCATGTCGTAAATAGTACGTATATACGCCCGAGGGCACTCCGCGAGAGTTGCCGGTGCTCGGCGCCTTCTCAATAGTGCACAGGTACTCGTACGTAGCAGCAGCTTTGGCGGATACTACAGTACGATGACGAGACGGGGGGTAAAACATACGAGAATTACAGTTGGATATGACTGCAAAGTTAATAATCAGATGGCGCCAGGGGGCGTGCTCTTGAGGCTGCTTGCTTTCGGGGAGAAGCGCGGTGGTTGCTTTTGGGCGGAATGTGGGCTGCCACGATGCTTAGCGGGAGAGCCAAGATTCTGAGATGCTGGTAATCAATGAATTGCACAGGTGAGAGCTCGTCCGAACGCAGAAGTCGATCTCAGGCTTGATTTGGCTGCCGTCGCGATGGCCTCGTATGGGGTCCGCGCGCCGACTGCATGTTAGTACCGAAGGGAGTCTCCCCTCCGGATGCAGCTAACGACAAGCCACATCAGTGCCATGCGCGGTGAACTGCGGACGAACTCTCATCATCATCACACTACCAGCATTACCAGAAAGCAGGGAACAAGGCAAGCGAGCTCGGCTGCTGAGCCGGATCTGATGACTGGATGAAGAACAGCTGAAAACTCTGACTGTGATTTCCTGGTCACCGCGTCAGAATATTGGTCCCGTGATGGTAAGGTCAAAAAATTTCTTCACCCCTTCTTCCCCATAATCCCCTGTCCCCCGTACTTTAATCCCTTCATCAGATGAGCAAATACGGGGTCTAGACAATTCACGGCATGTGTCGGCCAGCAGTAGTACTTCCGCGTTGCCAGCCAATGTCTGCCTCGGTACGAACCGATACGTACCTCGCAAGGTCATTTTGGCCAATCAAAGCATGTGCTACGGCAAGGCGGCGCGGCTGAAGGATTTTCTGGTCTCAACTCGGCATGGCGTCCATGTCCCGGAAATCTCCCCTAGAGCCAGCAGAGCGAGTCCCGTAGGCGTGGGAAGGAATTTTTTTCTTCTCTTAGGTACTAACGTGACCTGAAATTTCCAGACGAGCTCCGCATTGTGGGCGGACGTGTGGGGAGTGTTTCGGTCCGGAGACGTGCATGGTGGTGAGGCATGCTAGTGTACGGAGTGCGTGCTGGGGGTGTGCCCGAGCATTGGGTTCGCCTTGTGGTGAGTTTTGTCCATCGATGACAAGCAGCTGAGCCATGATTTGGCATGCCGGCAAGGTTTTGGAGGAGCTACCAGTTGCTTGTTTCTCGTTTGCTCGGTGTATTTGGTGTTGGGCCGTAGTTTGTAGCAAGTCGTTTGATGCAGAACCGACTGTTGGCCGCTGACGAGGCAAATAGTAAGGCCGAAAGGCAGAAGCGGCTCGCGCTGCTAGCCCACTCAGCCGCGATGGATTGTACTGAAAACCGAGTTGAAGGTTTGCAGCTTCAAAGTCTCGAGAATCCTGAAACGGCGTGGCGAATTGGCCGGGCAAGTATTAGGGCCATCTACGTTTCGGCCAGAGAGATCCGAGGCAGCTGTGTCGACTCCAGCATCTAGCTCAAACCTCTCTCGTCGCGAGGTGCAGTAGCATCCCGTCGTCAGCCTCGTTGATGGGCAGATCTTGGCGTGGGCCGGCATCATCTGTCACAAACCACTCCGTATGTACGAGCACGAGAATCACACTCCCACCCGGTGTGTGAGGATTGATTGCTAGATGGATTGATTGAATGATGGAGTGCCCTTCGTGCCACTAGTAGCTCGTTATTGTCTGGTAATTCGCATGCACAACGGCGAGGCATGATCCGATCGAGGGTCATGGGCTGGGCGCGCGGTGACTGACGAGGGCTTTGGCGAGAGCACGATCCATGGATGCGCATCCCGTCGAGATCCTTACATGCACCAGTGCTTGGGACGAATCCGGTACCAACACCAGCACTAGCGATCCGGCAAACCGCCGAAGAGGCGCCCGTGATGCGATGTGATGCGGGCAACCAGAGCAGCCAGAGCACGAGGACAGCAATTGAGCGAGTATAGCATGGCGCATGACTCCGCGTATTGCCGTATATCCTTCTCAATGCTCGAGAGCTTGCTGTGCCAGAGTTCGGAGATGACTCCAGATTGCAGATTTGGGCGATGTGCAATTGGCCGCCAAGCCGCCCCTAGCTCGGTCAATTACCAGCATTTGACCAAACAGCACAGGCCTGGAGTGACTTGAGTGAGCGCTGGCAGTGGGAAGAGGGCGCTGGAAGGGCGCTGCTCCGGGCTGAGAGCCGCCCCTCCCACTCCAACCACCAAAAAATGGAGAGGGACCAAAAGGTGGAATAGCGCCGCTGAGTACGACCGAAAATTGCCCTTTGGGAGGCAGCGCCGGCGGTGGCATCTCCAGCTTTTGTTCCCCCGTCTTCCCCCACGCTGGGCCGAGTCGACTGTCAGCACGAGGCCCATGGGGAAAATAGAGTGAGTACGGGGGAGGCGTGATGGAAAAGGCCGAGAAAGATTTCGAGGTCATGCCATGCCATGCCATTCGGCCATGGAGCGACGCTTGCGGCGCGCCGTATTCAGCGACCGGTCAGCATCGATAGCTCCAGTCTGGTCGCTTGCTTGCCACTCCCACAGCACACCCAGTTGGTTGACCTGTACATGTAGTCTGGTATTATTAGCACATGCAGTTGTTGGATCGTGAGTCTGGCCAAGGTTAGTACAGAACTCATGCATGCTTGCGCGGGTGTTGGTGATGTTGTTGCTGCTTAGACTGATGTCCAGCATCATGACCATCAGACTTTTCTTTCAAGGCTCTTGTTTTTTTTTCACACCTCGACGGCAAAGGGTCCGAGCGTCTCGTCTGTCTCGCCATGCCAACGTGACATCTGACATGGGACAGCGATGATCGACGGACGGACCTCGATATTTTTTCCTTGGGGCCATAGACTACGAGGATTAGCTAATCCGGGACTTGGTGTTGGCATCGTCACCGGCGGGCATGGGCATGTCACTGGGGATTGATGGAAAGCACCACCGGCGAGCTACGAGTACAGTAGCACCTACCTTAGCATCCAGTACTGCACGCAGAAGTTCCATCGCGACTTCCATTACGGAGCCTAGCAGTCCCTATTAGCCCTTTGCAGTATGGCAAGTACTATGAATGCATGCACAAGAGAATTGAAGTGCAAGAGCCATCGACGCTAGTGCCCGAGCCGGAGCCCCTCCACCGTACCAGTAATAAGTAACTGGCAAGCCACCAGAAGAAACTGTAAGCCATCTCCAGATTCGCTGCTGAATCCAAAATACGAAGCTGATGCGCGGAGTGTGTACCCCAATTTCGAATCACCGCCAGACTATTTACCAGCAGGAGTCATGAGCAGAGCCAATTCATTGTCCCAGCCAAGCAAAAGGCCGCAGCGAGCCCCAACCGGCCCTTCTCGGCGCTTCTCTGCTTCGTCTGGCTAGGGGTCCAGCCCAGGGCCCAGCCCGCGGCCAATCAGCGCCCGCCGCCGTCTTTGGGCTGCGTCGGCGGTACTTCGTAGCTCAGAAGCCTCCGGGCCCCGCAAATCCCCATGCGGGCTTCCCCAGACGCGTCTGGCCAGCTGCGCAAATAGAGGCCAGGGGGGGCCCCTCAATCTCCTTTCGCGGCCCCTTGCCTGAGATGTGGTGCCTTGCCACAATGCCTGCTTCTCGCGTGCGGCGCCACACCCACCCCGGCCCCTTTTTCTTACTCTTTTCGGGGGTGTTGCTGTGTGTGCCTGTGGCTCAGTTTTTTTTTTCTTCGGCTCAGGTACATCTTCTTTGGCGCTGGTTGTTTACAGTCGGGCATGTACTCGTACTGCCACAGCACAGCACGGCATGGTTCCGACGTGCAAGGGCAAACCAGGTTGCAGTCAGTCAGTGTCTCGTATGTACATGCTCTCTCTCTCTGTTGGTCCAATGGATTCTGGCTTTCGGCTTGGCTCGTGATGAGGATGTGCGCCAATCACCTGTTGCTGTCCCGTCTGCCCGTCCGTGTACGTGTACGGTCCAGCCCATCACTCGGAGAATGCCGTCGAGGCAAAGCTCTGGACCTGGACCTGGACCTGACCTGATGCGAACGAGATCGGCTCGTGGCTATGGGCGGCACGACTGCACGAGATCAATACGCGCATTCAGTTGCCACTCAACTGTAAAATTTGCCTTTTAGTGAGCGCGAGTCGCTGCGGTGCCTGTAAGCTCAGCACTGCAAGGCCTTAAACTCTAGCACGCCGAGCGCTAGGCCAGACCCGAACGCTGGCCAAACGCTAGGCTGGATGCGGCGCCAGGCTAGGAGAATAGCATGTGGGTGAGGCCGAGCGCCACTCCAGGCCGTCTCTTTTTGCCTCCACCAATCCGCGATCCACCAGCCCACTGCAACCTCGTACCTAGTCGAGACGAGACGGTCCAGGAACATGAGCCGTTGCTACGAGTACCAGTAATTGCACTCGCGCAAACAACTCGAGGTACTGAAAGTATCGATGCTCATCGGCCAATCTCTCACCCCCTCCCCCCCCGGTCACTGCAAATCCAGAACCTGGAGGGGCGTGCGAAGAAGCTTCTCTCAACGCCCAAGTTTCCCCAAATCGACGGCGCCTCTCCACCATGGAGTCTCTTGGACGATGCCGCCGCCTCTTCTGGGCTCTAGGTTCTGCCTGCCTGCTTGTGACTGACTGACGGAAACTCTCTGACCGTCACGACAATAAAAAGGCCGGCCTGCCTCCTGCCCCTTCCCTCCTTCTCCTGTCTTGCCTCGTCGATCTCTGTCTCACTCAATAAGAGCTCGTTCCGTTCACTCGGCCCGGGTCATCTCCTTCTTCTTCCCATTCCTCTTCAACAACACCAAGAACTGAGAAGATTCCAATCCCCAACAAGCCAATCTTCGACGCCATGTCCGACGCCCCCGAAACCAACGCGGAGGCGCGAAAGCACTCCATCGGCATCCACACTACCCAGGATGTCGAGCACATCGAGGCTCCCATCACATGGAAGGCCTACCTCATGTGCGCCTTTGCCTCCTTTGGTGGTATCTTCTTCGGCTACGACTCCGGTTACATCAACGGTGTCAACGGCTCCGCCATCTTCTACAAGGCCGTTGAGGGCGCTGCCGCTACCAAGCTCACCGACCCCCATTCCTCCCTCATCACCTCCATTCTGTCTTGCGGTACCTTCTTCGGTGCTCTGATTGCTGGTGACGTCTCCGACTGGATCGGCCGAAAGTGGACCGTCATCATCGGCTGCTTCATCTACATGATCGGTGTCATTGTCCAGATGGTTACTTCTCCCGAGCACGCTCTTGGTCCCATTGTCGCTGGTCGTCTCATTGCCGGTCTCGGTGTCGGTTTCGAGTCTGCCATTGTCATTCTGTACATGTCTGAGATTGTAAGTTGGACAATGTTTCTCCTCCATTCCTGTCATCTCAGCTGCTAACCTGCTTGCCTCTTCCAGTGCCCCCGCAAGGTCCGTGGTGCCCTTGTCGCTGGTTACCAGTTCTGCATTACCATCGGTATCCTCCTCGCTTCTTGCGTCGTCTACGGCACCAAGGACTTCACCAACACTGGCGCCTACCGTATCCCCATCGCCATCCAGTTCCCCTGGGCTCTGATCCTCGGTGGTGGTCTCCTCTTCCTCCCCGACTCTCCCCGTTACTTCGTCAAGAAGGGTGAGATCCAGAAGGCCATCAACTCCCTGTCCCGTGTTCGTGGCCAGCCTGAGGACTCCGAGTATGTCCAGAACGAGCTTGCTGAGATTATCGCCAACGAGGAGTACGAGCGTGCTCTGATCCCCAACACCACCTGGTTCGGCTCTTGGGCCAACTGCTTCAAGGGTTCTCTGTGGACCGGCAAGTCTAACCTGCGACGAACCATCCTCGGTACCTCTCTCCAGATGATGCAGCAGTGGACCGGTGTCAACTTCATCTTCTACTACTCCACCCCCTTCCTCCAGTCCACCGGTGCCATCAGCAACTCTTTCTTGATCTCCCTCATCTTCTCCCTGGTCAACGTCTGCTCCACTCCTCTGTCTTTCTGGACCGTTGAGCGATTCGGTCGTCGTTCCATCCTCATCATTGGTGCCGGTGGTATGCTTATCTGCCAGTTCCTCGTCGCCATCATCGGTGTCACTGTCGGCTTCAACAAGACCCACCCCGACCCCAGCAACCCTGGCTCCGACCTGGCCGACAACATCTCCGCTGTCAACGCCCAGATTGCCTTCATCGCCATCTTCATCGCCTTCTTCGCCTCCACCTGGGGTCCCGGTGCCTGGATTGTCATTGGTGAAATCTTCCCTCTGCCTATCCGATCTCGTGGTGTTGCTCTGTCCACCGCTTCCAACTGGCTGTGGAACACCATCATCACCGTCATCACCCCCTACATGGTTGGTACCGATAAGGGCAACCTGAAGTCATCCGTCTTCTTCATCTGGGGAGGTCTCTGCACTTGCGCTTTCGTCTACTCCTACTTCCTCATCCCCGAGACCAAGGGCCTGTCTCTCGAGCAGGTCGACAAGATGATGGAGGAGACCACCCCCCGTACCTCTGCCAAGTGGAAGCCTACTACCACCTTCGCTGCCCAGATGGGCACTGGTGAGTACATTGAGAAGGCTGTCGCTGAGGTCTAAGCGTTTCCTGCGTCGATTTGGATAAAGGAGGTGTTCTTTTTTTTTTCTTCCCCTTTTTACTATTTCCTTTATAACGTGGTGGGGTGGATAGCTGCAGGTAATGGTCTACCTCTGCAGTTTTGTGATGAAATCATACCCGGGGCACGGCGGATGTGTCCTAAGAGATGTGTTTGACGACGGAGATGCTTTTGTAATGCGGTAGATGTGGACATAACTATTACTACTAGTTAAAAAATGTTATCCCAAGATCCAAAAAAACTCTATTCCCTTCGCGCTTTAAGGATGCGAAACGACTTTTGTCATTCTTCACAGTTCCTTTTTAGCTACCCTGTTTTACTACTACTTTATCTTAATAAGATCACATACTTGATCTACATGTTGGTTTTGTTTTCTCTTTTGTGTGTGTGTGTGGCGTGCACTTGAGGCTTTGAGACTTCTTCCCCTGTCTATGGTTGCATGGCCTGTTTGAATTTTGCATACTGGGTTTCCCTTTGGCTGGCTTCCCTTGAATTCTTCCTTTACCTGTTTTGTGCAGTGCTAGCAGCATTCCCTGCAAAACGCAGCTGATGTGAGATTTTTTTTCTCTCGGTTCTCGGTACCCCCATGCGTGAAACTCGACCAATCACTTTGGGCGTGGTGCGTACCACGAACAAGGAGGGAGAGACGCTTCGCCTCATGACTGGATTTGGTAATTGGGATTATTGAAGGGAGAGGGGGTGGAGGGTGTGATTTAGTTTGGGTTGGAGTTGATGTTACGTTGTGCTTTGGTTGTGGTGCTTGGGGACGTTGATGCGATGGATGTTGTGGGTGAGTTTGTTGACTTAGCCATGCTTGTATGGTTTGCGTTGGTATATGGTATTGATTTTTGGGCTTACTGAAAAAGGGATTGATGTATTTTCCTATTTGGGTAGTTGATAGGCTGCTTGTATAGCAAACAGGGGTGTTATTCATGTGCATAATGATGACTGTCTGCTTAATGTGATGTGTTTACGTTGGATACTAAAGTTGTGTAAGAAGGGCATGAGCAGTCAAACTGGCTGAATATACGCAGCCTTGTATGAACACTCTGACTTGATTTGATTGTTTTCCCTCTTGCAAAGACCATTCCATGTACTAACAGTCAACCGTGATAGGGGGGTATCTTGGGTATTATATCTTATCGTGACGACTTTCATGAATACAAACAAAAGTAGAACCAACCATCCCTGTACTCGATAACCCGCAAGCAGTATTACAGCAAAAAAAGAACCTTATACCTTCACCCTCAGTTGTTACTCCTGCTCGCACCGGAAGCAGCCTGACCTCGGGGCTCAGGCACTTCACTCGTATCGCTCGTCTCGCTCACCGAAGCCACCGGCCCCTGCAAGATATTCTCCGTGCTCTTCTCGCTCCCGTTCTCTCCACCGGCGGTACTGCCCAAGGGCCTCATGCCGCTCTTCGTCGCCCGCCACGACTGCAGTGCATAAGGGCCCTCAGCGCCGGGCCTGGCGGGCGTGTTGCCGCTGCTGCCACCGCTGCGCGTCTTCTCGGAGAAGTACGTGACGAGGGGCGCGAGCGTGGGCACGCATGCAATGATGATACCGACGGCTGTCTCGACAATGGACCACTTGATGGCTTCGGCGGAGTCGAGGTAGTTGGAGAGGTTGCTGATGGTTTGGATGCGGATGATTTGGACAATGGTGACGAAGAGACCCAAGGCGAAGAGACATAGGAGGGCGATTTTGCGACGGATCTTCATCTGGAGCTTGAGGAGGACGGGAAAGGGGAGGACGAGCCTGGCCAACACAGGTTAGGAGACATGTATGTCGAAGGTATAGAAAGAAAAGCGAGAAACTTACGTGATTACGTCAAAGATGATCGTCAAAGACGAGAATGTGAGGTAAAAGGGAACCGCATCAGCACAATGGCCGGGCACCAGAGGCTCCCATTGCTTCTGGACCTAATTATACAAGATCATCAGGATATATTCGTTGCCATTTTCACCCCTAACATAGACGGCATCTTGAAAAAAGGGGGTTTGTGTTTTAGGATGTTGGTCATACCGGAATACACAGGAACAAGAAAACCAGCATAAAGGCTATATGTGCCATTGTAACAATCGCGGCAATCGAGATGGGCAACAGTCGGTACGTCCCAGGTACCAAACGGACGTAGGATACGAGCAGACTGGTCTTGAAGCCCCAAATGCCGAGAACATAGCTAGTTAGACAAAAGAGTTGTGAGCCAACAGTATCCCTCACGAGGGGGGCCGAAAGAGGAGTTTGCTTACAACGGCGCGCCGATATATTGCGTCTAGAAGGATTTAATGATTCATTCATGGAAACGATGGGAAGAAAGGACAGGGGTGAAAGTACTTTGCCAAAGTTGAGGACATTTTCGTCCGGCATGGTATCGAGTTCAATCAGCCCGAGGCCCCATTTCGTTTCTGCAGAGCAGTTTAGCAATTGATCCTGTCAAACCAGAACATTCGACTGGGTTGGGTAATGGGATAGACATACGGACGACAGTTGCT
Organism: Trichoderma harzianum CBS 226.95; assembly: GCF_003025095.1. Lineage (NCBI taxonomy): Eukaryota > Fungi > Ascomycota > Sordariomycetes > Hypocreales > Hypocreaceae > Trichoderma > Trichoderma harzianum. The sequence continues at coordinate 790,656 of NW_020209253.1, read as the reverse complement.
GAAGTGTACCCGCAGGCTCCAATCTGTTTCCAATCCCAATTCGAGTCAGTGGACCAGCCAGTAGACGAGAGTTTTCCTTCGAAACCACCCGGACGAGGTTAATCGAAAGGAAACGTTCAATCGGTCGCATACCCAGCTAGCAATGATCAACCAGTCATCTGTGTGTCTTTAGTTAGCATCTGACCTATCGGATCCCACAAGAGAGCCGAGAAACGAAGCCGCAGTGACGATCGCCAAGGGCCCCTTTCAGATACGTACCCAGACCGACCGCCTTTGTAATCCTCGTTCTGACATAGATCCTCAGACACAGCGCGACAAGAGCCAGCGCCGTCACAGACAGTGCAACGGCAACAATGGTTGGCCCATTGTTCGGCGTACCGTCAGGCGTATTGTACGCCCACGCCATGGCTTTCTCCTGACCAAACTTCAAAGAAGCTCGGGAAGCCCGCCAGACGCCTGAGAACACAGAGGTGATAGTAGTAGAAGTAGGGGACTCTTGGTTTTTACATAACGCATGAAAAAAAGGGAAAAAGTTATTAATAGTAAGAAATGAGAAGCAAGTAATTCAAATCCAGATTGTCGAGCTGCCGGAACAGGGAGGAGAACGAGGGCGAGAAGGGGGCCCGTCTGTGCCGCACGGGGAGATCCCCAGGATATTATACTCTGCCTCACCCAAGAGAAGTCCAGATCCAACTGTTAATGAAACGCAACTTGTCAAGAGCCGCCAGCTGAAGATGCATCGTGGACTCCTGACGGAGTCGGTTCCGGCGAAGGTGGCTTGCAGCTAGACAGGTTTAAAGCAGCAGGGAAGGGAAGAAGACGGGAAACAATGGAGGACGCAGACAAAGTGAAAATCACCCAGCAGTAGTCCCAATGTCACCTAGGCCTGCGTCCAATTCCCCAAACAAGTTGGAGTGAGAAAAAATGAAAAGGAAAATGGAGGGCTGACAAGGGATGTCGACTGCCGACCCAGAGAGAGAGCCTGTCAATGCCGCATGTCATTTTCCAAGGCTCTGGAACCCCCGATCCATGCTTCTTTTTCCCTTCTTGCACTCCCTGTCACGGTGCCGCGTAAGGAAAGAAAACCGCCCGCCTCATTGCTACTGTTCGCTGTTGCCCCCGTATTGGATTGGCCTCTCTATACTCTAGCCTATTCGTTTTGTGCTAGCACTGCGACATTAGCTTCTAAGCGGAGAGAGCCGGACATCTTACAGGTTCACACACGCCTGGGCCTGACAAGTCTCCTGTCCTGTACGTCGTACTGCGACCTGTATACCTGTCCTCTCTCATTGCCCGTGCCTCAGGGCATAAGCGAATAGTCGAGATGAGAGGTACTCCACGTAGAACAGCGTTCTCCCCTGTGTTACGGACGCATCTACAAGCAATGCAGCTCTCACCTGCTTTCGTCTTTCTTTCCTATTTACGACGTACGACGTACCAATCCGTCCTTTCGTCTCCTCCGTGCAGGCTTCCAACGGGCGTAGCAGCCGTATTCCACGAATCCGAGGTCCTTGGGAGGGTAGCATTCTTGCACGTAATAGGTAAGAGAGAAAAACAGGGCCATGGCACCTGTAGGGGTCGCCCCGACCGGCAGCTGGCCCATTCGGAGATGACTGGTTTTGATTCTACGCATACATGGGGAGCTGGTTCGCCGATGAAAGCTGCATTTATGCGACCAGGGATAGCTGCAGTGACGACAGCTTAGTCAGAACGTCGAGGTGATGCATCGCCTGACGAATTTTGTGAGATCTGATCTGCTGGCCATGATGCCATTCAACATGAAGCATAGCCTTGCGCAGAAAAAAGAGCTATTGTTTAGCCCAGTCTCCTACAGGAGAAGCGTGATCACTGCATTCATGCTGCTTACCAAGAATTCGTCCGCTCCCCAGACGGGGGGTTTTCAGCTTTGAGGCTTCTTCGTGCGTCTTCAGTCACTTGGGCTTCGGACGAATGTGTCTTTTCCCCATCTTTTCCGTACCCCTGGTCGACCGGAACTCCGCTTTCAAGAGCCGGCAGCCACAGCGCGGTCTTATCCAAGAAGAGTCGTAGTTCAGAGTAGTCGTTGTTGGCGGCGGGAGGATACGGTTCCGCCAACGGTAGATCGCCAGAGGTGGGGGATAGTAGTGAGAGTAGGACCCAAGGCCGAATAAATGATCATTGAACCGATATTCGACGATCCAAGCAGCCGTCATTTAACGTGCTTTTCTGTGCCCTTTTGTGTACGGCACGAGTGCCGTTGCCATAATACGACATAACAAGACCTGGGGGCCTTTGTCCCTGAACTACATCCCTGTCCACATGCAGGAGAGACCTCCAGCTTGTTAATCTTTGCCTAATTTGATCGAGCAGAATTCTCTCATTTGCACTAGGGATCTTTCAAGGAGCAGAAGCAAAGCACTAGGAAAGTTCCGCAGTAGTGCTAGACCGCGGCCCGCGCAGCATCCCAACACGACAGCTTCTAGAGCGACGGTGAGAAGAGGGGAATGTAGCACCGCTACCTCTGCGGGTAGGTTCGAGATCGAGGTCCAGACTCAAGAACTCACCGGAAATTTTCTTCATCGTCCGCGTCAACTGCCGGTCCTGGGGCGAATAGCGAAATTTTCGAATACCACCTCACAGCTCGCATTGAAGGCCCAAGCAAAATCGGCAACATGTTTGACACATGAAAAAGAGACAACGAAACGAAGCAGAACCCCCGCATAGACTGGGTACTAAAGGAAGACGTGGCCCCAGCTCCTTCTTCAGCTGTTTCTTCAGCTCTTTCTCTCTACTTCTCTCTCCTCTGCCCTAAATGTGAGCTCCCTTGTCTTTAGCCTAGCCAATGATGCTTTCTCCGCCGGGTTACTCGGGTCACGTTCTCATCAGTACGCCGAGAAAGGCGGTCTTGCTCCCCAGCTTACCTTGAAAGAGGGGGCCTTGAGTCCAAGCGAGCAACTGAACAGAGCAGCGGCCGCGGGCTTGGCAACGTGGGATCTGAGGCCCGCGCATCGAGGTCTTTTGATTAGCATCTCGACTATCGACTGATGAGGCGGCCGTAAAGAGCAGTAGAATGATTAGACCGGCACGTGGAATGCCGAGATGGGCGTATGCAGGCCAAGATCGATGGACCTCTAAATCGTGGCAAAGTGTCGATAAAAGTCCACAGATCCGCGCATCTCGCCGAATGTGTAGCTCAGACTCCTCAGCTTCTCTTTCCCCTCTCGCCACACGGAGCACATCCGGGATCCTAAGATGCATTGCAGTAACCTAGGTTCTGCGCTTTTGGCTATTGCGAGCCTTGCAGGCTTCGCCAACTGTGCGCCCGCAACCTCGTCTACATCAACCTCGTCATGCAAATGCTTCCCTGGCGATGCATGCTGGCCCAGTAGCAGTGATTGGGCCGCGTTCAACAAGACTGTTGATGGGCGTCTGATTGCGACGGTTCCTCTGGGATCACCCTGCCACGGTGCATCCTACAATGAGACTGAGTGCCAGTTTCTGCAGGACAATTGGCTGTTCTCTCCAATCCAGTAAGTGGTATATGCATGAGAGACGCTCTTCTTGTTTTGCTCTTCTCTTGTCTAGCTTCCCCGGATGCACGTGTACCGCTTGCCAGTGACATCGTCTGACAAAGAATCTGTTAGCTACAACTCGTCGTCGTCGGTCATGGCGCCGTTGTTCGCGAATGCGAGCTGCGACCCATTCCAACCGGCTGACACGCCTTGCACTCTCGGCAATTATGTGCGATATGCGGTCAATGTGTCAACGGCTGCTCATGTCACAGCAACGCTTAAATTCGCGGCGCAGCGCAACATCCGCTTCGTCATCCGCAACACGGGACATGACTATAACGGCCGCTCAACTGGTGCTGGCGCCCTCTCTGTTTGGACTCATTATCTCAAGGACACCGAGGTTTTGGACTGGAGCGATAAGTATTACACCGGCAAGGCCCTCAAGATTGGGGCTGGTATCCAGGGCTTTGAAGCTCTCGAGGCAGCACACGCAGCTGGGTTAATTGTAGTGACGGGAGAATGCCCTAGTGTTGGCATTGCTGGAGGATACGTCCAAGGAGGCGGTCACTCTGCTCTCAGCACCATTTATGGCCTGGCAGCCGACAATGCCCTCTCATATGATGTCGTGACTCCCAACGGAACGCTCGTGACTGCCACCCGGACTCAGTATAATGATCTTTACTGGGCATTGAGCGGCGGCGGCGGCGGCAACTATGGTGTTGTAGTGTCCATGGTTTTCCAAGCCCATCCTGACAACATTGTCAGCGGCTCCAAGTTCGCCGTTGACACCACTTCCAATGAGACACTGTACGCCGTCATTGACGCCTTCCACGCCGCTCTGCCAGCCATTGTGGATTCGGGTGTCATGATCATCTACTTCTTCGGCCCAGGATTCTTCCAGGTGCCTGCCATGACGGCATACGGCAAGACGCAAGACGAGGTTGAAGCCATCCTGAAGCCTTTTGTTGACGCTCTGGCGGCACTCAACATCGACCTGGCGCCCACATACACGCAGTTCTCCAGCTACTTTGATCACTTCCAGAACTATTGGGGCCCGCTTCCCGCTGGCAACATCCAGGTCGGCACGGACCTGTTTGGTGGCCGACTGATTCCCCGCTCCGTGCTGCCGAATTTCTCTCCGACAGCGCAGAAGCTAGTTGAGCTCGGCGTGACCTTTATCGGTGTCGGGCTCAACGTTTCTCACTTTGGCGGCGGCAATGCCAACGCCGTGCTGCCGCAGTGGCGATCGTCCATTGTAGAGGTCTCGCTGACACTGCCGTACAGCTTCCAGGTTCCTTTCCAGGACATGATTGCCACGCAGGACACCATCACCAACGTTGTCCAGCCCGTCATCGAGGCAGCTACGCCCGGTGCCGGTGCCTACATGAACGAGGCTGACTTTCAGCAGCCAGACTTCCAGGAAACCTTCTTCGGCGCCAACTATCCACAGCTGCTCAAGATTAAGCAAAAGTATGACCCCACGGGTCTGCTGTATGCGAGGGCCGCCGTGGGTAGCGAGGCTTGGACCGTTGCGGAGAATGGCCGGATGTGCAGAACTCAGTCATGATTTGTTGAGTTTAATTGATTAGTTGTAGTAGTAACAGTAGTAGTGTTTAGTTGAATGGCTCATGAAGATGATTAGTTCATGTTGATTCAAGAGATGAAGTGCCATTTGGAATGGTGTTGTGCACGTGTAGATTAGCAGATATGCAGATTGTGGCAGGTACGCGGAACCAGCTCAGCTGAGCTCGGGACTATTGAAATAACGGATTACTAAGCTGCGACTATGCTGGCCTTGTATTCGCAGTAAATGCCCGACTTTTACTCCTTCAAGGACTATCTGGAGCCGCATCTCCGGTATTGATTGATCTTTCGGTATAAGATGCACATGCGCATAGTATTACCAGTAGTAGTTGAGACGCAGATAAGCACAGATGTCCGTGGATCACTTACAGCTCTGGATCGTGGGGTGAGATCCAGCCTATCAGCAGCGGCTTCGGCTACCGCGCTTGTGTGATTAGCGGGCTGTAATGCATCATCTCGATCGGCGCATCTGCTGGACAAGCACACGCAGACAAACACTCCGGAGTATTAATTCACTTGGGTCATTTGCAGCGGGAATACAGAGCATCTGCACATGCATCCTCTGCTCCGTAGCGTCTTGGGTTTTCCACTGTATTGGCATCAGCACGGAGTAATACTATGTATAGGTAGGTATGGATGTAACATTGGTGCATATTAGACGACGGATGCTGTTTCGAGTAACCTTACAAAGCATCTGCAACTTCTCGTATCAGCAGACCTTCCGATGCACCAAGTAATTGTATCTGTACAGGATCTTCTCAAGGATTGACATTTGCCATTTTCGTATTACTACTCCGTTGATTTGTCTGGTACTTGCTATTTGATACCCGTAATACCCGAAGCTGAAAACGGGCTTGGCGGCTTAAAAGACGACGGGCCATTTCCTGCTTCTTTTTTAAGCTCGCATATACACGACGGAAGTTTGACGCATCAATTACTCCGAAGAACCCATGCCGTCAAATCACGGATCTTGCCCCTCGTCGCAGCCGTTCAACCGTTGCGTCTCCAAGAGCTCAGAGTTTTGCGCCGTCTTCCGAAGCCTTTAGCACATTGTCGCTCTTTGTAGTCGGGATTTATAGCACCGTGCTGTTCAGGGTCTTGGCTCGATCGGGTTATTCGCAGAAAAAAACGGACAAGGTTCCGGTTTCTCCGTCTCTGTTCCGAGCATAGTTCCAAGACGTGATATCCAACGCCACCTGATAATAAATACTTATCTTTCACCCTCCTGCAAAACCAACCATGCCTCTCTACCGCCGTCCTTGAATTACACTCTCCGGCTCTGTTTGCCGACCGTCGCCGCTAAATGGGTGCCTCAACACCGCTGTCGCAGGTTCTGCCTCCCCTGATCCTGGGGACGGCTACCTTCAACCACCAGTATCACCCCGATCCCTCACGCATGCCCTACGTCGATATTGTGCGGAGAGCCCTCGAGCACGGAATCAATGCCTTTGACACCTCGCCTTACTACGGCCCTTCCGAGATCCTGCTGGGCCAGGCGCTGCGACTCTTGACCCCGCCCCCGCCACGAGAGGGATATTTCCTCATCACCAAAGCTGGCCGCATCAAGTCGGACGAATTCGACTACTCACCAGCGTGGGTGCGATACAGCGTCTGCCGTAGCTTAGAGCGTCTAGGAACGCGGTACCTGGACCTGGTCTACATGCACGATGTCGAGTTTGTGTCTGCCGCCGAGGTCCTGCAGGCTGTCAAGGAGCTGCGCCGCCTGCGCGACCAGGGACTGATTCGCTATGTTGGTATCAGCGGATATCCCGTCGACACTCTTGCATCGCTAGCGGAGATGATACTGAGAGAGACAGGCGAGCCTCTGGATGCAATTCTTTCCTACGGCAACTTCTGCCTGCAAAACACTCAGCTTGGACGCCCCGACTTTTTGCAACGATTCCAGGCTGCTAGGGTTGAGTGTCTGCTCAACGCAAGCATACTCAACATGGGCCTCCTGACGACTCGTGGAGTTGACAACGGTCCTATGGTCTCTTGGCACCCCTCGCCGCCGGAGCTGCGCAAGGTCTGTGCCAAGCTGTCACAAATCGCACAGGATAACGGCGAGCACCTTGAGGGGGTGGCTATCCGGTGGGCTCTGGAAAATTGGGCTCGCGCAGGAAAGGACTTTGGCACAACGGCATATGTCGGGGCTGGACCTCGCATCGGTGCAAGCGTTATGGGAGTCACGGCTATTACAGAGCTCGACGAGACTTGGGATCTGTGGAGAAGCGTCATTGGCCCTGTCATTGGCACCAAGGACGAAGCCGCAACACAGAAGAGCAACAAGATTAAGAGGCTTGTCGAAGACAAGATGTGGCCCACCCTGGGCTCATGGAAGGATCACGCCTGGGAGAGCGGCGGCGAAACATTTGTCAATGCTAGAGTGACACCTGGACAGATTCCTAACGACGAGGTGGCTGAGAGATGGGGACTGGTTCCTTCAGCAGCGGTTGTTGCCAAGTTGTAACGCACAACGCCTAATATCATAGACCAGCATGTTTTTTTTTTCATCTTCATCTTTTTCTTCTTGTTTGATTCTCGGATAAATTTCCTACAAAGTACATACATGCCGTCGCTATAAATGAAATCGCATATATGAGAAGAGCGCACAGTTGAGAAACAAGTGACATTAACGTTTTACCCATTTTTTGATACTAACATGGGTAATGTCTATAACAAAAAGTCTTGCCACCGTGACATATCACGACAAAGATAACCTCTAGGTGGAAGCACGTCGATTGAGATTGGCGAGATACCAAGTAACTGCCTATCTAGGCTATACGGAAGAAGAAGCTGCGGAATGTTGACGTTGGATTCAGCCGAGACAAAAGCTAATGCTTGTAACAGATTTTATCTCACTATTGATGTCTTCGTATTACCGCTGATCCAGCGGCAGTCATGCATGGCCAAGTCGCATTAGAGTGTGCATCTGTTTAGCCTGCCTAAGTGTAATACTACATGGATGGCCATCCTCTAATCCTCCGATCCTCCGATCCTTCGGCTATACATAGCAGCAGCTCCAAAGATGTAAGCGGGTCGTCGGCCTTCTAATGCAAGACATGCTTCCAGATAAGAGGATTCCATATCAATGAGTCCCAGTCAATATGCGTGTAAAGCATCAATTTGTTGAGCTCCCTCCAGATACTGTACGACCTAATTGCTTCGTATACACCAGATATGGAATCGACTCTTGCATCTCGGCCCCTCAAAATCTTTTTGCGTGGCCTACTCATCTTGGTGGCTGGGCTGGTTGCCAGATTTCTGTATCGTGGATACAAAGTCAGGAGGCATGTCCGGCAGTTGCAAGCTCAGGGAATTGTACATACGTGAAATTTAACACTCTCATCGCGGTAGATACTGACCGGCTCGCAGCCCACTCTCCCACATTCCCTCTTGTTTGGACATATTCCAATTCTCCTCAAGTTCCGGAAGCATCACCCTGAAGATGTCCATTTCGGCATCATCATGAAATGGCTTGTAGATAACTGCAACCAGTGGATTCCAGACTTGAAACGCCCTCCTCCAGTGCTGTACCTTGACATATGGCCCGTCTTCCCGGACGTCATGATGATGGTCTTTGACGGCAGCATGTCGGCGCAGTTTACGCAGGCTAGAAGCTTGCCTAAGCACCATATTACTCGGACGTTCCTTGAGCCGTTGACGGATAACCTCGACATGACCTCTGCTGACGGCAGTCAGTCGAAGGTGTGGAGGTCGCGGTTCAACCCGAGCTTCAGTCCGAGAAACATCACCATGCTCATTCCCGAGCTCATCGATGAGATCATGGTCTTCAAAGACTTGCTTGGGAAAATGGCTGGGCCAAGCGGACAATGGGGTGACGTCTTTCAGCTGGAGGAGCGCACCACAAGCCTTACTTTCGACGTAATTCTTCGTGCAACAATGTAATAAATCCTTCTAAAGATTAATCTTGCTTGTACTTACACGCCACCTAGGGATGAAAGACTGCATGAGCAGATAAATGCACAGGGCAGTCCACTCAAGCAAGCCCTCATCAGCCAGATACGATTGATGAGCAAAGTCCTCGGCGTGAACCGCATCCTAGGCATCAAACGATGGCCGTGGGAAGCCTGGACCAGACAACGCAACAACGAAGCATTACGCAAGGCTCTGCTGGGCCGCGTGGAAGCCATCATAAAGTCACCTCATCTCGCTGATGCTGTCAGCGAGAAGAAGACTATCCTAAACATAGCTCTGAGTCGCACGCTTGCCGAAACCGGCGGCGAAACTCCCGATCAACGGTCAGTCGATGCCATTCTAGCTAATCTCAAGCTTTTCTTGTTTGCGGGCCACGATACGACATCGTCAACCATCTGCTGGATGTTCAAGCTACTCCAGGACAACCCCAACTGCCTCGCCAAGCTCCGCGAAGAGCTTAACAGTGTTCTTGGAGAAGACGTCACCCAAGCTGCCAGTTTATTACGGGACTCGCCTCAGCTTCTGAACAATCTAGTGTACACCAATGGCGTCGTCAAAGAAGCTCTCCGCTTCTACCCGCTCGCATCAACTGTGCGCCAGGGCGAAAGAGATTTCTTCCTCGCTGTGTCCGGGTCTGATATGAGATACCCGACGGAGGGCACCGCCATCCATGACGTGCCGTCCGTCATTCAGCTTGACGAACACGTTTGGCCGCGCGCAAACGAGTTTCTCCCGGAACGCTGGATCGCGGCCCAAGGCGACCCTATGCACCCCAACAAGGATGCCTGGAGGCCGTTCTCCATGGGGCCGAGGAATTGCATCGGACAAGAGCTGGCCATGGTGGAAATAAAATTGGTGGCTGCATTAGTGTGCAGGGAATTTGACATCCAAGAGGCTTGGGACAAGTGGGATATGAAACAAGGATCGATGAAACCCAAAGAGACGGTTGATGGACAGAGACTCTATGGATGTGGGCAAACTGTCCAACATCCAAAAGACGGAATGCCGGTGCATGTCAGACGACTTTATGCTTGAATAAACATTGCTTCACGTAACAGAATCGGAATGCTCCGAATATGTCGGATTGCGGTGAAACATCGGATTGAACCGATGAAGTCGGATCAAAGCCGTAACCGCAATCATCATGATCTCTACTCGATTATAAAATTATCGACACGTCCTAATACATGTCTCAAAGTAAAAAAAGCAACCTGAATTCGAATTTGCTCTCTACTTTAAAGTGATTGTTGATCGCCTTCTTATTGTGCTTCCCTGGACATAAACGCAATGGCTACCACCACGGCTCCACATGTTATTATTATTGGTTCCGGAATCACTGGCCTCCTGATAGCACAAGGCCTCAAAAAGGTAATATGCGATTTTATGCTTCCATCTATGCAGTCAGAATCCCAGGATTAACCTCTAACTCTAATACACAGAGAGGAATATCTTTCGCTGTTTACGACAAGGTGGACCCGGCCACTCGTACTCGAGACTGGAGTATGACCATATTCTGGTCTTTCCGACACTACCCTGCCCTGCTATCTGAAGAGCTTAATAATCGTATCAATGAGGCACAGTCAAAAGTATACTATAACCCGACAGCAGTTGAAGAATTGGTTGTTAAGAATGCCAAGACTGGCGACGTATTGGCAAGAGTGAACTCTCCTTTTGCCAGGAGAGTCAACAGAGTGGGCATGAGAAAGCTTTTGCTCAACGGAGTCAAGGTTCAGGTATATTTTAATCTTCTGGAACTTCATATGGCACACCGTGAGAATATGAAAATTAACCAGCTGCCAGTACGACCGCGAACTCGTTGGCGTTGAATATACCACTGATGGCGTTGTCGCCCGTTTCAAAAACGGGACATTTGAGAAGGGTACCATGATTGTTGGTGCTGAGGGCGGACAGTCTTTTATACGGCGCATGCTTCTTGGTGACCTCGCCTTGCCAGAGACATATCCAGACGTTGAAATGATAAACATCAACGCTAGATATACTCATGAGCAAGGGAAGTATATTGCAGAGAATGTAGTGCCACACGTTGATTATGGAGTTCATCCTAAGGGAATATTCTTTATTATCCTTGGTAAGATACTTGGCCCTCTTTGAAGAGTCAACACTAACTTTTACATCCAGTCATGCGTGTTGAAGAAAAAGATGATTACTCTACATGGACATTCCATTTTGTCATTACATATCCCAAAACTCTCACCGGCACACCATTGAAGGGCAAAAGCAATGCTGAGCGTGTTGCTATTCTGAGGTCCATTGCAGATAACTTTGCAGAGCCCAGACGATCAGCCTTAATGTGGCTGCCAGATGACTTGGAAGTCCCCGATGACTCTATCAAGATGTGGAGTCCAGAGCCGTGGGACAATCAAGATGGCCGAGTTACGTTGGCTGGAGATGCAGCGCACGCAATTGCATTCTGTAAGTGATACAGTTGTCTCTCACTAGTTGCACCGAAAGGAAAAACTGACTTGTTGTAAAAGATCGTGGACAAGGTCTGAACAACGCAACTGCCGACGCCGCAAACCTCGTTTCTGCTATAGAGAAAGCTGCTACTGGTGAATCGACACTGGCGGATGCCATAACTGAGTATGATAAAGAGGTCGTCGCTCGGGGACAAGAAGAAGTTAGACTGTCTCGAGAACTAGCTCTATCAATGGAGCACTGGGAGAAATTCTTGGAAAGCCCCATCATCAAATACGGCGGGAATATTCCGAAAGAAATGTCGAAGTGAAAGTCTTTATAGGAAATAGGAAAGTTGCTGAGTTGAGATAGCTTTGTTGGAGGTAGCATTAGTTGTAGTTAGAGATTCAACATCTCCATCGTGGTATGATACTTGTCGTTATCAGTTATATTTAATTCTTTCCTAATCATATTGATTTAGAATCTAAGCAAAATCTAGATCAGCCCACATGGGTCCCAGTTGATATTCCGGTAACAGAAAATGAGAAAGATCAGCATCACCATTGATATCCTGAAATAAGCTGACGTCAAAGTTGTCGAGAAGCGGATTAGGAGCATCGGAAGGCGTCATAGGCAGGAGGCCAAGTCGGCGACAGAGCGAAATGACCTTTGCATATTGATGCTCTGATGTCTTTGAAGATGCAGCGGTCGACTTGAGGAGATCTAATGCGGCTGTAACGAATTCACGTGCCTTGGCGAGGGTAGCACCATCAACCTTTCCCGTAGCGAGAGCCGATTTCTCTTGAGCCAATACACCTAACACCGCCCCAAGCGCCGTGATTAGGAAGTAGTTGTACTGCGTTTGTTGCATTTTGTATATGTCGGTTTCACCAAATAAGTCTAACAGGATCTGAAAACTGTCGTATGCGATGTTAACAGCCATCGCCCACAAGTCCGAGTTGGTAGCCTCTTGCAATTGGAGAGAGTAGAGTGCAGGGCGAATTAGTACGAGGCGTAGTTGATTTGCCCTCAAGTAGAGCAGAGTGTGAAAATGACGGATCTTTTTAGCATCAGGTTCCCTGTTGTTAGGATCCAACACTTTGGGAACATGTTTCTCTTGCCATTGGTTGAGATGATCTTGAAAGAAATCGAATGATTCCCGCCATTCTTGCGCGTAATGTGACGAGCCACCAAAGACATTAGAGATGGATTCGCAGATTCTGGAACCCAGACGACAGTAATCGATCATGGCTATTAAATAAGGGGAGTCATCCTAAATTTTGTGACAATGAGTAGTGCTCTTTCACTTTTGAAAGAGAGTGAAAGATAGAAAGTTGTGCAGTACGTACCGGCAATGGAATGCTATTGTCAATGTCTTTGTCTTGAATATGTCTTGGTAGCCCCAACGAATAACTGAGCTGGCAATCGAGAACAAAGGCCGTCCAAAACAAGTTGATTGCCAATTTATATGAACTTGGCTCCTTAAACATGCTCATAAGCACTTTGCTTTTATGTAGCCCAAACTCCAGGATCAGACGAGTGAGATTGCCAACAATACGCCAAGCGAGCCTCGAGTTGCCCTTAATTGAATGATATATACTCTGTTTCAAAATTAGCACCAGTTGAAAAGGGGCATATAGAGTTCAATACGTACAACTAATATTAGTACGTGTAAGTCGCCGATTTCTGCAGTAGCAGCCCATATCGTATTGTCTACATCGCGCTGTATGCTTGCATGGAATTTGGCGGCTGCGGCCTCATGACTGCTGTCCTGTATAATCATGGCAATAGCAAACACCATCTTGATGATATTGAGGTCACTGCGACTCATTCGATTCACCAAGATATCTCGGACGGATGAATGTGGCTCTGCTGCCAGAGCAGGATAGAGTTCCCTCACATGTTGCATCAAAACACCGATAGTTAAGATAGGGTGTGTCACGCCCACGAAGCTATCATAAAGGTGTACAAGATGGACCGCCATGTCTGCATCTATTTCCTCCAAGGTGTTGAAAGGCAATCCAGGCTGGGGGCTTGCCGCCGCTGGCGTTGAGAGATTATCAATGTCCTGATCGCTGAAATCGTTTCGAATATCTTCGTAACTACTTTCGACAATAATCTCTCCATCCAGTGTCGAGTATGTCTCTCGATCTGTGCTCTCTATTCCGCTGCCTATCATTCCCACTGCAGACATATAAAAGGTCATGCCGGAAGGACCACGGAAAAATGGAAGTAAGTGCTTGTAAGACATGGCCACGGAGTACTGTTCAGCGTTAAGAGGGATATGCTCCTCAGGCTCTCCGATGAGCCTCTTATTCAATACTCTGCTATTGTCCTCGGTCCTCTGAAGGAGCAAATCAAGTTTTTCTGACTGAGCTTGAATCATTTTCGTCAAATCCAAAGCCAAGGCAGCGTTCCTAGATTAGTTGAGATCTCTTATTAGTATATAACCGTCATGAACTGGACAATGGGCTGAATCAGCCGTGATATTGAGACAAACCAAGTAGAAGGAGGTTCCCTGTGACTGGATGCTTCGGCCGGAATATCTACTTCGCCATTGTTGGTATAAACAGCGCCGACGTTATGCAATTCTGTCATAACAGAGTGCCGCAATTTATATAAACATTCTTCCGGCCGCCTCTTTTCGCATTTATCGCATGGTTTCTTGCCATTGCATCGAATCTTTTGCTGTTTACATCGCTCACAGGCTTGAAACACGTATCGCTTGCGCTTCCGAGCGAGCCGGTTAGCATTGGATTGAGGAGGAGACAATGATCGATTTGCACGGTTCTCCATAATGTAATTAAGATATAATAGAGCTTATGATAAGTACCAATAGTAGAGTTGACTTCCTTTTAGTACGTCCTGGATGAGTATAGAGTAAGGTTTAGCTCAATGTTAAATACTAGCTAGTAATAGAGGATTTGTCGATTCTTAATAAGTCTCCTATTCGTATATGACCATCTCATGACAAAGCTTAAGCGGGGTAATATGGAGCTAATTACATAGCATGAATATGTCGGATAGACAGGGTATTTTATTGGATGACGATGTTACTTTGATCGGTGGTACAGCGTTGCAGGCGGTACGGGCATATGAGGTTGCATTTGGATTTTACCGAGTAATCGTGGAGGTGGCGTCAAAGGGGCCTCCTTTTCTTCTTCAATTTTATTCTAGGCGAAATATATTGTCAATGACCTGTAGAATAATTCGAGTTACCAACATGGCTCCAGTTACCGCAGTTACTTTTCTTATTCCTGTCTGGACAAGGTTCTATGTTGTTTCAGCGACCGTTATCTCACTGGTGATATAATATCAATGTTTTGTGTAATGTTAATATCCCATATTGGATTTTTATTGCATCTTCATAATGATCTAAACGGATCTGTAAACCTTTATACTCTTCGCCTCCTGAATAAGCAAAACAATAACACAAGATAAAGTCCAGCAATTTGATGACTACTGCTTCCTCCTCCTCACAGTGAGCTTGTATCCGATTGGAGGCGGCGAAACATAACTAAACCACTATGACAAAGCCCACATTAGTTTCCATACAACTTATTACTTTCCCAACACAGGAATTTGCCTTGACAGATAGCTGAGAAGAACTTACAGGGTTCTGAGGCCGGGGATCCGCGTCAGGTTTAATGTCGTACCGCATCACAATCTGCGACAAGAGCAGCTTGAGTAGATGATTCGCAAAGAAACGTCCAGCACTATAAATGAGTCAGTAAAACATTATCGCTGAAAGTCTCTAAGGTGTATTTACCAAGCATATCTGCCATGGCTGAAGGCCAGATAAGTGTCACTAGTGGCCGCAAACTTGAGCCCTGTCGTTTGCGCCTCTGTCTTCTCATCCAAGAAGCGGAAGGGATCAAACGAAAAGGGCGACTCCCCGGGATAGACTTCCGCATCGTGATGCAAACCGTAGCTCCCAATTCCAATTTTTGCGCCGCATGGAATGTGTTCTCCCGTTGGGAGATCGACACCATCCTTGGCCACAACCACTTTGATGATGCCATGAGCGAACCCCCAGAGGCGGAGACTCTCAGTCATGACACTGTCCATCTTGGGCAATTTGGCCACCTCTGCTCGAGTCCAGCGCGAAGAAGGATCAGCATTGTCTGCATTCGTAGCTTCTTCGCGCAGTTGGTCTTGAATGCTGGCACTCTGAGGAGAGTGAGCGATGTCAATCAGGACATTCTCAAGGGTGATGCCCTGGACCTGAATGGCAGCCCAGTTGAGGATAGCCAAAAGCTTGCTGCTATGGCTCTGTGATCGGCACGGGTCGTCATTGCGACGATAGGCTTCTTGCATGAGGCGAGATAGAAGATCGCTTGGCTGGTCTGGATCTTTCTTCTCTTCATTATCCATGCGGCCAAACCGTCTTGCCCGCTCTCGGATTATGGGATTGACACAACGGTCCATACGCTTGAATTGCATCCAGTCGTACTGCGCAAGAAGAGGGCCAAGGAGTGGCCGAAGAGGCTTTGGAGTCAATTGGGCAAGAAGAGCTTCAACCAGGATGAACTTTGCAAAATGGGTTGAGCTGGCAAGATACGTCGGGTCCCGGCATAATGGCAAACCGACATACATGCGGCTGACGATACGGCTCATGAGCTCCAAACAGACATCCAAAAGCTCAACCTGTGTCCAGTTTGTCGTGTCATTGCCCCAGAGGTCTTCCAAGGCTGCTTGGATCTCCTCAATGACATCGTTGGTCTTGTTATTGAGTTCCTTGGTGATATCCTTGATGAGATTGACTACAAATGTCCACTCATTGTCATCGGCAGCAACACAGTTTAAGAACGTGTGTTTGGCTGCGAGAAACTCGTTGTTGCTCTCACGCTGGCTGAGCACATTTGCAGGCTGCTTCATCAACCATGGCAAATTCTCCGGTGGTAAGATGACTTGGTGCCCCGTGAAAATATCAGGGAGGATATATGGTCGTCCCTTCTTAGAGTACTATTTAACATTGTTAATCCAAGAGCTGGATGAGCATGAATAGGGTGATTCTTACGTCTCGGTGTCCAGCCCAGAGGAGGGTGTTGACTTCGAAGACAGAACCGAGAGACGCTCGACCGCGAGAGAAAAAGGATCCATCTGAGTTGGCAAAAGCCAAACTTGTTGGAATGCCTTGGTACGAAAAGACACGATACCACACATAGTAGATGCCCCCTAGAAGACCGACAGCGGCCAGCCAGGGGAGAAGAGCCAAAATAGTAGACATGATTCTCAAAATATTTGAGGTATAGGGTCTGTGATTCTTGAGCTCAGACTTCTATGAAAGCCGGGGAGCTTCGTGCTTTTCATACACATACATGCATTCAGCTCGACGAAACTCCCTGTCTGGCAAAATAGGACCCAAAGTTTCCTACACAAATAGATAATGATCCACTAAGGTCACGCTATTAACGGAATTGCCGCTTAGGCTTTAATGCTCTATGGCAGGAGCTGATAATTTGAAGGATCATCATCCTCCCTAAAGCTCCTGTCCCCTTAAAGATCTATCTATAGGCGCCTGGGGCTGAAAGAAAGGCTGGAATTAGTGGGTCTGAATCTCATATGATCTTCAGCATCAACCAACTATGGGATACTACTAAGCTCATGGAAGATCCTACTCTCATGGCACGCACACCGCTAAGCTTAAGTCTTAGGTAAAGCCGAGAAACAGATTCAGCGGAGGTTTTCAGGCATCAATGGCTCTGAGACACACTGAAACTAATCGCGCATGTGACGTTGCCCCTAGAAATACCTACCAGGATCTTCCATGACTCTCGCAGGATCTTTACTTTTGCTAGTTGATAACGAAGGACGGCGGATAAAGACCTGACAGGTGAGGGATCTGTAGGATCGTAATGCGACGATCTGACTGGGATGCCTCTAGCCTATCACGATCGAGATATCAGAAAAGAGACAGGGTCTCGAAGCTAGGAGCAGAATCCTTCCTGATTAAGCACTAGCAGTCTCGGTATTGACGCCGAAGAATCGGGCCAGTCATCAGTTGGTGATATGTCACCGTAAGGGTAACACGGACAACTCCATTCACTGACAGCTGTAGGATCATGAATACAACGCTGCGGCCCATCTCTCTACCGACTCGTTGAAGGATGCAATATTTTGTTTATTTCTCTTTCTTGGGTGCATATATGGAGCTGCATAATTAGCCGGATTAGAAGTCAGCGTTGATTACAAACATACTCGTATGATTGACAGCACGAAATTTACCCACTAAATTACTTGCATAGATAAATCGTATTCACTTGGATGAGTTGCAAATTCTAATCAAACACACAACAGGTATCTCTTAAGACACATGCATCTGCTATCGGACCTATTAACTAATGACTTAAAATTCGTTTCTCTTAAGACACATGCATCTGCTATCGGACCTATTAACTAATGACTCAAAATTCGTTACTCCTCCAATAGGCCGCTATCAACTCTTCTACTACTCAGACAAGTCATCTGGGGAAATACGAGCATTGAGAAAGGATTTTAGCCCTCAGGTAGCTACTAAAAAGAAAATGTCAATCCTACAGTGACCCAAAATAGCCGTCAGTACAACACTCCCCGCGTGTAAGCTGAACAGAAGGACGAGGCGAGGATTTAGGATCCAGGCAACCCAGCCGCATTGTAACGTAAAGTTCATAATTACTATATTTATAGCTCTAGAGATACGCACGCTGGTGACGTACCACTCTCTTTGCTGCATATCCCTTTGCTAGCATGTTTTTGTAAATGACTGAAGATGGTATGCTGTGTTCAAAATGCCTACCAGAAAGGCATTCATAAACTGTCTCTGCGAATCGGCTCGAAGATCTCAGTAACTGAGAGTTACACCATCTGAAGACTACACTTACTAAGACAAAAGAACTGTTCTCTAAGATGGTTGATTCGATATTACCCGATCACACAATGGCGGCGGCATCTAAGCTTCATATTGACATTTCAATCACTCCCAATCTTTCTACACCACCTGAACGTCTGCCATTGCCTCCACCATGGGTGAACAAATTAGTTCAGGATGTGATTAGAAATCAAGTCATCGCTCAGCCTGAGGCTCAGGCTATTGCCTCGGCAACTGTGAATCTCACATACAAAGAACTAGACGAGAGCTCTACATGGCTGGCTGTGCAGATTGCATCTTCTGGAATCAGCTCAGGTTCTATTGTGCCAATTATTCATGAGAAAGTAAGACATAAACCTGTGCCATCTCTCTCTTTTTCCAATTCAATAGGAGTGATATCTAGACTGCAACACCTCAGGAAGAGTAAAGAGGAAGAAAGGGTAGAAAATAACATGCTAACCTCTTTCACACAGTCTGCCGTCACCATCGTTGCTATGCTTGCAGTTTTGAAGGCTGGATGTGCTTTCACTGCCCTAGATGTATCTCACCCAATACAGAGGTTGTTGGAAATTATTGAGGACACCAATGCCCCCATTCTGCTAGTATCAGCTGAACAGGCTCTGCGATTCAATGGTCTTGTTGGAGTTCCAATCTTGGAACTGTCCACTGATGTCATCTCTGGTTTGACCACTGCTGCTGAAACACCCAAAGCTCCGACCGATGTCTCACCACGTCATCTGATGTATACCGTCTTTACCTCAGGCAGTACAGGTCGCCCAAAAGGTGTCATGATAGAGCATGGCGCCTGGCTGACGAGCGCTCTCGCATATGGCGCTGACCAAGAGCTCAATTCCGGCTCGAGAGTCTTGCAATTTGCATCATATGCCTTTGACATGTCCTTGATGGAGATATTTACGACTCTCATCTTTGGTGGATGCATCTGCGTGCCAGATGAGGAAGATCGTTATGGAAGAATACAGGATTTTGTCAACCAGACGGGCGTCAACACCTTGATGCTGACGCCTTCCTACGCCAAATTGCTAGACCCCACTACAATGCCTGCTGTTAAGATACTTATCACCGGTGGCGAGGCCGTCCCCAGTGATCTAATTGAGCTGTGGAATCCACATGTCAAAGTCTACATTGCCTACGGTCCGACGGAAGCCTCAATACAATCTGCTGGCACAAAGCTCGAGATTGGAACTACCACGGTCCCATCGGGTCTCATAGGGCGCCCAATAGGCTGCAATCTGTGGATTGTTAAAGAGGATAACCACAATGAGCTGATTCTTAAGGGCGAGGTCGGGGAGCTGGTCATCGAAGGAAACACTCTCGCACGGGGCTACTTGGGTGACGAGGCCAAGACCGCTGACACATTTGTGAACATATCCATTGGCCTTGATACCCGGCGCGTGTTCAAAACAGGCGATTTGGTTCGCCAGACTGAGGGCGGCGATATCATCTTTGTTGGCCGCAAGGACACGCAGATTAAGGTGCAGGGCCAACGCTTCGAGCTCGCTGAGATTGAAGCAAGGCTGGCCCAGACTCTACCCATTGGATCTAAATCTTGTGTTGACAAAGTTGAGAACCCCCACTTTCACAATGGAGGTGTTATTGTGGCCTTTTTTACCGACAATGTAAGAGTGTCGGGCGACGAGAAGCCAGAGGTCAGCTGGAATCAAGTTGAGACAACCTTGGAAAGATCCCTCGAAATCATGGCGAACCTTGGAACAGTACTCCCGAAGCCAATGATTCCATCACTATACGTACCAGTCTCTTTTATCCCTCTAACAACATCTCACAAGACAAACCGCGCCGCATTACGAGAGCTGATTACATCTCTGGGCCCCATTGAGATACAAAAACTCCGAAAGCCAGATATGACCAAAGGCAAATCCAGAGCCCTATCTGCTGAGGAGTCAATTTTGCGAGAGCTATGGGCGTTCGCTCTAAACTTGAACCCAGAGAGCATTGGACCGGATGATCACTTTATTCAACTCGGAGGTGATTCGGTTACAAGCATCAAACTGATCGCAGCAGCTCGCAGTCGTGGGATCAGACTCACATCAGCCACTGTCCTCTCTAACCCAGTCCTGTCCGACCAAGCTCGACTCGCATTCAGCTCCGCCGCTGGAGAGAGTGGCGAGAATATTCCACCGTTTGGGTTACTGGGGGTTCGTTCGAACGAGCTCCGCGTAATAGCGGCCGCCTTATGCGGGCTTCCAACAGAGGAAATAGAAGATGTCCTGCCCATGACGCTCAGTCAGATGCGGTGGTACGGGAAGACTTTGGTGAAGCCAGACGCATGGATTGACCAATACCACTTTCAACTCCCCAGTGACGTGGACCTTGTACGATTCAATTCAGCCGTCAGTTCCGTTGTAGAGGCTACGGATCTTTTGCGAGCAAGGGCTGTCGCCTCTGGAGACAGGAAGCTTTTTCAGGCCATCACCAAGTTTCATCCAGTTCAAGTCATCAACGTCAGTGATACCTTGGAAGAGTACCTAAGCCGGGATCTCGCAATTCCCATGCGTATTGGTGCACCATTGACCCGTTTCGCTATCCTTCATCAAGCCGACTCAACTAAAGTCTTTGTCTGGACAATCCACCATGCTATCTACGATGGCTATTCTCTACCAATGCTGCTGCAAACCATCCAGGATTTCTATCAGGGCCTCAAGCCAGCCCCATTCACTCCTTTCAACCGCTACCTCAAAGGTCCTGAAGAGAAGGATCTGATTGATGGAGAAATATTTTGGATAAATTATCTACTGCAGGCTTCTTGGACCAAGTTTCCCGTCTTACCACCTCCTGAGGAAAAGTCTCCACCACAGATGGGCAGACTCTTGCGGACCCTAAGTATCGTCTCGAGACAAGCACAGCCCGGCAACTTTGAGAGCGCACAGTCGGTCACTATGGCAAATGTGATCCGTGTTGCATACGCTGCAACGCTCTCACACCATTCAGCAGACCGTCCAAGCTCTGTCCTTTTCCTAGAATCTCTCGGTGGTCGAAACTCAAGCCTGAAGGGCATCGATCGTGTCGCTGGACCGACCCTCCTCACCATCCCTACGAGATTGGAGCTACCAGGTGTTAAGTCATGCAAAGATGTTGTATTAGAGGCGCAGACATCACTTGTTGAGAGAATGAAGTTTGAGAGCTTCCCCCTGCCCCGCCTCCTACCGCTTGCACCTGCTCTTGAGCTGCGTAACGTCCTCATGATAGAGAATGAAGCGTTTCTGATCAACGGAGATGGTAACGGACTATTCGGCCATGGAAAAGAAGAGTTGAAGTTGGAGGAGACAGAGGGCTTACCAATGATATTCCGGTGTACTACTCTTCAAAGCCAGTTGGATGTCGATATAAGATACGACAGTACCATCATTCCCCACGGGGAGGTGGAAGCTTTCTTGGAAACCTTTGAAAGATTTTTTGAAGAGTTATGGTATGGTGATGGGGCCAGATCTTTTGATGTCATTGCTTCATCCTGATTTATGGGATAGCGGTTTGACAACTTGTAAGAGATGAGATTCAGATTCTCTTTAGATGCTACTTTTGGGTGCTAGCTGTTATGACATTACACCGAAGGCAGCTTAATTAGTTGATACTATGGGATGCGTGTTAAGCAAGTATCGCAAATTCCCAGATAGTACAAGTAATCAAACCAAACCAGTACTATGAATTGCCTTTAAGTTATATCAATAACCGTGCAATTGAACTATAATTGTTTCCTCACTCTTGGCTCCGCGCCCAAGCAGCAATTTGACTACATCCGCTCTCGTGAAGAGTATATAAGCCATTTTGCTAGATTGGATAGAATCTGCAAATATCTTTAGTTAGTCTGCGTTGCTACATGAGTCACTAGCACTCTGCAATAAGCCTCCATAGTTGTGCTGCTTTTAACTGTGGTATAACGAGATGGTATGTAGGTATCTTGATATTAGTGTATAGTCGAAAAGTAGCAAAAATAGAGTCTTTATTTACTCAAAACCGCGACTCCCTTTGCACCTTCCACTGTCCTCTGTAGTTTAGGACTTAGATACCTTGTGAAATAAAATAAAAATACGTACGTAATTGCATTCCAACTACAATACTTCCTTTGATAACTCATCTGAGCTTCGAACATTCAGCATGCTCATTTCCTGCTTCTCCACCCAGCTTCAGGGTAGGCTTATTATGTAATTTTCGGAACCAACGATTTGTATCCGAGGTCTTGCAACTCTCCAACCCAGAACTACCCGAGCCCTCTGTTCCGACTTTTCGCGAACTTCGACTTCTCTCCTCTCTCGTCCTCCGTATGGCGGGAGGTCGCAAGTCCAAGGCCGCAGCACCGGCTCGTCCCCCAAACACCCTCGTCGTCGACAATGGCGCCTGGACGCTCAAGGCCGGCCTCGTTTGCGGCGGCTCGATTCCAGAGCCTCGCGTGATCCCCAACTGCATCGCGCGCGACCGCTCCAAGAAGATTTACGTGGGCTCCGAGCTCGAAAAATGCCGGGACTTTAGCGAGATCCAATTCCGGCGGCCGGTGGAAAAGGGCTACTTGGTCAACTGGGAGGCGCAGAAGGAGATTTGGGACCAGGAGCTGTTTGGCGACAAGGCAGAGGTGAAATGCGATCCCAGCGAGACGAGGCTGATGCTCACGGAGCAGCCGAACACGCTGCCTGTGCTGCAGACCAACTGCGACCAGATTGTCTTTGAGGAATACGGCTTCTCGAGCTACTACAGAGGGATTGGTATGTTTATTCAAGGGAGAAGAGTGAAGGCAACCGACTGGGCTATACTAACATGCACGCTTCACCCCCAGGATCAACATTCAATGCCTATCACGACCTGCAGAGTCTGTTCCGCACGCCAAAAGACGCCCTCACAGCCGCAAACACGCCAGCTGAAATCATGCTGGTTGTCGACTCCGGCTTCTCGCACACAACAATCACCCCTCTCCTCGGCGGACGACCCCTCCACTCGGCCATCAGGAGAATCGACATTGGCGGCAAGTTTCTGACAAACTACATGGCCCGACTCATCTCCCTGCGCCACTTCGACATGCGCAACGATTTATACATAGTCAACGAAATGAAAGAGGCGTCGTGCTACGTCTCCGCCGACTTCAAGGCCGATCTGGAGCGCACGTGGAAAGGAACCAGGGGAGAGAAGCGCCAGGATTACCTGTCCGGGGCCGGCATCGTCAAGGATTATGTCCTGCCGGACTTCCACACCAGGCGCAAGGGTATCCTCCGCGAATATGACCCCGCGCAGTACACAAAATCTAAAAAACTTGCCGCCATGAAGGAATCGGAGGAAGACGTCTTGACGCTACGAAACGAACGGTTCGCCGTCCCTGAGCTAATCTTCCGCCCGTCAGACGTGGGCATGCGGCAGCCCGGCCTTGCGGACGCCATCCAGCAGTCCCTCCACGAGCTCCCCATTGGTCTCTGGCCGGGCCTTCTCGCCAACATCGTCGTGGTGGGCGGGACCTCTTTGTTCGACGGCTTTATCCAACGCTTGCAAAAGGAGCTCGTGCAGCTTGTCCCCGACGATTGCATAGTTCGCGTCGCTCGCCCTGCCGACCCCATCACCAACACTTGGTACGGAGCAGCCAACATGGCAAACCACCCGAATATTGACAAAGTAGCCGTCACGAAGCAGGAGTACGAAGAGCATGGTAGTGCATGGATAGCCCGCAGATTCTCGACAGGTCTCCTTACATCCTGAACAAGGGAGAGAGAGCCTTGGCTTGGGTGCCGCAGTGTCTTTGATGCCTGGCGTTTATACTTCAGAACAGAAGGCTACATGTGAGATGCGGCGGTCTGGGCGTGGGATGGACATACACGACTTCTTCCCATGATTGGATAAGTGCGGCAGCTGTGCAAGTGCCAAGAGAATCACTGTGCAACATCTTGTCTCGTCACAAAACACGCCAAGCATTCCAATTCGCACTTGTAATGTGTTGCAAACGCTTTCCGATAGGTTTTGTTCTCATCCAGGAGCGAGCTTCCGATCGAAACAATTATGTGGGAATTCTCGCCAAGAACATATGCCAACACTGTCTCAGCGAACAAGTCGAATCCTAATACTGCCAAGCAAGACGGTCAGGTTAGACAGAGACGAGTTTTCCTTGCAATCTACCAGGCAGCAGAATGGGCATAAGGCCATTGCCCGAAGAAGAAGAGGGGACGCGCAAGCAAGGGAAGCAGTCATTTGGTTCGATTTCAAAAGGCTAGGCTAGGTGCACCCAAAGAACAAGTCCATCATACCAAAGTCCCACCCAGCCGACATTTCCCATCAAATCGCTATATGCGGAGCAATCAGATACGTCTATTGAACTTTAATCATAAAAACAAATAATATGATGCGTTCATGGTTCCGTGCTTCTCGGCGAGTTTCGGCGTCTCGGCATTCCTCTAGTTGACTGTATGCATGGCGCTGTCATCGGGGAGGTCATGGTGCCGGGCTATGTATGCGGGTGAATGTGGCTTGTAAAGATGAAAGGAGAGTCGCTCATTATACTCCATACGCCGTCATAAGTTGGGAGTCGTGTACCCAAAAGGTTAGAGGAGAGGTTCCACTGATATCATGGCATTAAGAAATAAAAATGGGAGGAGAGAGGAGAAAATCGGCCCATGCTGATCAAAGACGGCCCAGGCCTCGACCACGAGACACGCACCCTGTATGACTGGTTAGCACTTTCACACTCCATAGCCGGGTTATATCAAGTCCAAGAGGGGGTGAGCTTTACAATCGCACTGTTGTGCTGCGTTAGCAATCCGTGTATTCACTTGCCAATCTGGTGTGGTGGGAACTTACGTGGTTCATCGAACATCCTTCATTGTGAGTGGTGCAGTATCCAGCACAGCACTTTTTGCACACCCTCTGGGTAAGGTTAATGCAGTCGTCGCACTGCAGTTTTTGAGCTCTACGTTAGTTCTCTCTCTAATATAGCAAGCATGGTCATGGGGAGAAGAAGGGGGTAATGCTCACATTGTTGCCGCATTCCCAGCAGCTCTTCGACACTCGTGGCTACGCAGTTAACTATTAGCGGAACATTTCTCCTAATGTGAAACATTGCATTGTGATGATGATGGCTCCGCCTCCTCTGCAGCTGCAGCTGCAACACCAAGGGCATTGGGGGTTGGGACAAACACTGCCTACAAATTCGAGAGGTCTGTCTTCGAGACTGGCCTGATCGGCTGGTCTAATCCATCCCCGGCTCGTCATGTCGCAGAATTTAGGTTTCCACTACGATTTCCCTTCTCTTCCTGGGCTCGAGCGAGTGTACATGAATGACAGAGACCGTTTCGTACCTTTTTCATGGTCGGAGTTGCGAAATCCA
Source organism: Trichoderma harzianum CBS 226.95 (assembly GCF_003025095.1). Classification (NCBI taxonomy): domain Eukaryota; kingdom Fungi; phylum Ascomycota; class Sordariomycetes; order Hypocreales; family Hypocreaceae; genus Trichoderma; species Trichoderma harzianum. The sequence continues at coordinate 765,047 of NW_020209253.1, read as the reverse complement.
ATTCGTCAAAGTCATTGACCACATCATCGTCGTCAACAATGGTGACCTGTGTCTCAAAATGGCCCCCGAATCTCTGGCCGGGAAGCGTATAGCACGATTCGCACCACCATTTGTTGCAGCTAGTGCAATATCGCTCGCGGATACAGTCCATACATCTGGGCACGAAAGAGCTATATGGCTCTCTGGGGTTGACTGCCGCCTTAAGGGCCGAAGAAAAGAGAGGCAGCGGTGCTAGCAGCGGTAAGTTGGCGACTGCACCACTGTTCGGACGAGTGAGGCCTTCGGGGGCGTCGTGGCAGCTCTCACAGCCAAGGAGAGCATGAGTAGCCACAGCGGGAGCGCTATCAAGATCCGATCCGCCCTTGTAGGCCGGAGAATTTCGGTGTCGTGACCCACGGCAGAGTACGGCATCGAAGGCTATGATGCCCTGACAGGCGAGCATGCAGTTGGCCCACTCCTGGCTGACAGACCGAGGCAGGATGCGGCCCTTCTTGTTCCACCAAGCATCGCCTTGGTTCTGCAGCGAGGATGCCAGAGCCATCTGGCTCTTTTGGTTCCACTCTGCACTAATAGACGCTCCGGATGGATCGGGTTGCTGTGCAGCAGCCAACACGTCCCTGGGGCCAAAGACGTAGAGCGCCTTGAGACTAGGGGAGCCGGCTCGCCGGGTTGGGCGACAAGCATACTGAAGTGTTTGGCGGAGCTTGCCATGGTTCAGGTTCTTGACTTCACGAATGGACAAGACGCGAACGTTGAAGCTGGCATCATTGATAATTTCATGACAGAGCTCCGAAGTCACGGAGAGTCCGTCAAGAACCAGAGTCTGAACATTCTGCAGAATGCTCTGTCGCCGAAGGGTTGAAAAGATGCCCCTCAGCGGGCCGGAGTAGAAGCTGTGGAAAAGTCAGCTTAGCATCGTATGACATGACATGATGCAGGGGACCGCCATGCACTCACTCATCTTCGGTGAGGTTTTCATCTAGCTGAACATTGCGCCAGACCTCGCCTCCATGATCGATCTTGTCAATCTCAAACTGGACTGCCTTGATGTGAGATAAATCAAGATGGCGGAAAACTCCTGGGGTCTCTCGGATGAGGGCTCGGAAAGCTCGGCTTGTAGCAGCGAGGCTCAGGACACTCGACAAGGGCAAATAGGGAATAATGTGTCTCAAGATGAGAGAGTTGTGGATGGTGTCATAGAGGGTAGTGGCTAATTCATCCGTCTCCGATGTCGCCAATAGTTGGAGCTCTTCACGCGTTGGGTCGTCGACGGTAGCTAAGCTCATGTCAGGCTACCTGGACCTTGAAGAACGAGAGACTTCGCGGGCGATGGAGATTCGTCGCAGGCGAGGTAAAGCCGTGAGCTTGCGGCCAAGTGAAGCCAGCACGAGGAAAGATGAAGGATGATATGATATGCAGATGCTAGGTGGGGAAGGAATTGGGGAAGCTTCCGTGTAGCTAAGTTTATGGTCTAGGATGAAAGAGATGGTGGCTGAAAAGCTAAGAGTCTTCTGAAAGTAATGAGAGACCAGCGCTCAACGCTTTTCTCAACAAGCAGATAAAATAAGGATAGATATGGAGTGGGAATAACATGAGAGTTGGAAGTTTGACAGATGGGAGGCCAGTGATATATGCACTTGGTGGTTACCCAGAACGGATGCCCTACCTAATACACAAGTACAAAGCACCTCCTCGATTAGAGCGCCTGTACACGGTGGGCACACGTGCTATACGTTGGTACAACCTTGTTTATAAGCAGTAAGACAATCTCAGATTACACGGCAGAAATGCTCTGCTGAGAGAGACACAGCTGCCGTCAGTCAGACTGGGCGGTCTGGTCCTTACTCGTGCATGGAGCGAGACGTGGCCGAAGCTTAGAACCGCCTGTATGAGAGACGAAATAACTACTGCCACATGGAGTATAGACTTTCTCGGCGCCTGGGCTATGGCTAGCTTGGCTAAGACAGGGCAATCTTGGACTAAGACCACACCTTCACCTTATCAGGCTATGGATGGCCAATCCCAACGCACGGGAGATTGGGGGCGCCGTATAGCCAGATGGGGGGCCCTTCTCCCAACGGCAGCTTGTAGGTGAGCTCCGTGGTGGGATTTCAGCAGCGCCAGCGGCGGCTGCGTCGACCGAACCGGTCCAGGCGAGGCGAGGTGAACCTAACAGGAGAAGCGCCGAAGGACCGAAGCAACCTCCATTTGGTGAAATAATAAAGAAATTAGTAAATTCCTTGCGGATATGGATCATCGGCTGAGATGGAGGGACTGTGTGTGGCGAATGGGCGACCAAGACGTAATGCGTTTATGTAGCACTCTCGGTAGGTATGTAACGTCCCTAGAGATTCGTCATTTTTGGGAGCTCCCACCATGCGCGAGGTGGCATAATCTGGCTGGATCTTGGGAGACGAATCAGAAGAGGCAACGATTCACACTCTCAAGCTTCGACGGATGAGCTCTCACCACCCAACCGCCGTTACCCCACAAAATCCCAAATCCTCCCCCCTGTCCATGGAAGAAGACAATCAAGAGCAGCACGAGCACTCGGCCAGAAACTTGCAGTGTGTGGGTGCGGGGTATCTTCAGAGGAACAAAGAAAAGGCACTGTTGACATGTCCCATGTGTTTGGACAACTGGAAAATTGCAATCGTGATTCCTTTGAATGATATTCTCTTTGCTGGGCTCTCTGGCCGTGTGCCATGACAGCTCCGCCCACGAGCGTGTCCAGCCCCCTCTTTGCTGCCACTTTCGTTTCATCTCAAGGGTCTGCATGCACCGGAACGGCGGAGCTCTGCCGTCCAGCATCCGAACTGATGAGCAAGATCTCTCGGCGTGGGGGAGAGTTTTGGTCGCACGGCGGCAGCTTCATTTTGCGGGGCAACTTGGCTGACACCTTGAACATGGATCTCCTCATCTCAATTGCTGTGAGTAAGCAACGACAAGACTGAACGGCACCTCGAGCTGCATCTGTTTTGAGGACTCCTTTTGGTCGTGTCTGCAGTACTGAAATGGCCTTTTGAATGATCATAAAATGATGGTTGACGGATTGAATTGCCTTTGAGAATGATCTCCTGGCAGTCACGATGCAGATACAAAATGCACGTGATTTCGCACGTGCACTCACACGTGTGCTTACATCATATTGCAGAACACCAAAGCTCCGTGCTTCATAGAATTGAACGGAATGCTGACTTATCGCAATTGCCCCTCTAGACGTTTCTGCCGCGTCTTCCAGTTGTCGCCTTCGCAATGGCGTAGGTAATCCAGACTTCTACTTTTAAATCGTTGATATTGCGGCAACTAAGCAATGGAAGCTATTTGTATCTGTATTGATCAACCTCCGTGCAACTGTGGCTTTCTGGCTGCGTCCCTTTCCTTTCCTTGGAAATTTTCCCTATTATCTTCTCCTATAACAAAGAGCTGCGTCTAGGCGTAGCATAATAATATCAGACCAGCATGGACGAGCCCATCTCTCTTCGGTGGTCAGACTCGTTCGCCATACTCCCTCCCTCCGATCCAGTCTGCAGTAAGCTTCCGGGAGACAAGATTATTCTCCCTCCTTCTACCCTCCAGCAGCTACTCTCGGCTTCGTCTGCCCGAGCAGCAACGACATCCTCCAATGGAAGCAACGGTTATTTCGGCTCCAGCTATCTGAGGAATCAGTCGCACGAACAAGAGACGCAGCAGCTTCCAAATCCTCTTATCTTCCGTCTTGTCAACCCGAAGAGCCACAATGTGGTGTATGCTGGCATCAGAGAGTTTTCTGCGCCAGAGGGGACCATTGGATTGAGTTCATTACTCCTCGAGGCTCTAGCCATCAGCTCCGATGATTACGTGTCAACGACCCCCGATGTCATAGATATCGAGAATCCTGAGGACTTGGAGAGCAAAAATGCTACCTCAGAGAGCAGCCGGATAACCGTACATGCTGTAGAGCTTCAAAAAGGAACATATGTACGGCTGCGACCCCTCGAAGCTGGGTATGATCCCGACGACTGGAAGCCCTTGTTAGAACGTCAGCTCCGGCAAAACTTCACAACGTTGACGAAGAATACGGTCATTCCCGTTCAAGGCTCGCAAGGAGAGAATTTCAAGCTCTTGGTGGATAAGTTTGCGCCGGATGGTGACGGCATCTGCGTAATCGATACAGACTTAGAGGTTGATATAGAAGCTCTGAACGAAGAACAAGCCCGAGAGACAATGCGCCAGATTATTGCAAAAGGGCAGTCGGGCGCTTCCGGTGGTAGTTCCAAGGGCGGCGAGTTGAGTATCTGGAAAGACACAGAAGGGCAAGTAGTATCTGGTCAATATGTCGATTATACGCTTCCGTCATGGGATCGATCACAGGATCTGGCCATCTCTCTAAGTGGAATCTCTGACGCGGATAGCTTGGATTTATTTATCACACCGAAATCACGCCAACAGAGGTCCTTGCCACGAGACTCTGCCCATGTTTTTGGAGATTTCTCACCGGCTCAGCATGGCATCAAGTCCATCACGATATCACCGACTAATGTCGAGCTTGAAGATGTTGAGAGCCTCCTTATATCGGTTCACGCGTACCGGGATGCTGGCTCTGATACAGCTCCGACCAACACAACCCCTTACACTTACACTATTCGAGCGAAGACCGCTTCTCTAAAAGAAAAATCTACCAATGAACCCATGGAGCTCGACCAGGAACATTCCGCAGATGAGGAACAATGTTCAAATTGCTTACAATGGGTTCCAAAGCGGACCATGGTTCTACACCAAAACTTTTGTCTGAGGAACAATGTTCTTTGCCCTATCTGCAAGTCGGTCTTCAAAAAAGGCTCGCCCGAATATGACGCCCACTGGCACTGCAGCCACGACGAGACTCACGGGGATTCGGCCTTTAGCAAAGCTAAACACGACCATATATTTCACACTGACCGCAATTGTCCAGCTTGTGATTTTTCAACCAATTCCCTCTCAGACCTAGCACGCCACCGCACAAGCGTTTGCCCCGGCAAAATCATCCTTTGCCGATTTTGCCATCTCGAAGTTCCTCAAGAAGGCGACCCCTTTAACCCGTCACCCGAGGTTGTCCTCTCGGGAATGACAGCTCACGAACTGGCAGATGGGGCCCGTACTACGGAGTGCCATCTGTGTGACAAAATAATTCGCCTACGAGACATGGAAACTCACCTCAAGCACCACGAACTCGACAAGGTGAGCCGATCTAAACCCTCAATCTGCCGGAATGTCAATTGCGGAAGAACACTATACGGTGTTGGGTCGAAGGGGCAGATCGGCACGGCGGGCTCTCAAGTCAAAGCCTCAGGCAACGACATTGGTCTCTGCTCATTATGTTTTGGGCCCTTGTACGTGAGCATGCATGATCCCGATGGCAAAGCTCTACGACGAAGAATCGAGAGACGGTATCTCAGCCAGCTGATGGCAGGGTGCGGGAAATCACATTGCGCAAATGAGTGGTGCAAGACCGGACGATCAAACACCGGCCTCGAAGCCAAGGGATCATCCGCTGCAGCGGCACTTCCTCTCGTCAAGCCGTTTCTTCCAGGAGCACTTGACGCCTCGCAACCATGCTACTTTTGCGTTGACGAGGCAAGCCAGACAGGCCGCAAACTGGCAGAGCTGGTGGCGGCCGAAAAGGCTTGGGAGCTTGAGTGGTGTGTTGCCGCCGCTGAATATGAAAAGGCCAATTTAGATAAGATGAGAGATTGGCTGCAGGCATGGGCGCCTAGAAAGTAGACTGGCGATGGAGTCATGGCATAGATTAGATCGTTGAGAGGTGCTGTATCATATATTGCATGGCATTGCGTTGGTCAAGATACCCCGGACATTGTTGCTCTATACAAAGAATCTATCGAGTTAGCTTAGCATATAGACTCGCCTTGAAATTATTGCTTTGCCCTTGCAGGCCAGCATGAATCTGGAGCTAAGTTCAATCTTGTTGCTGCCGGCTAAATGGTTGCAACAGCGGGATCGGAGCCAAGCAGCACATTTCACATGTGTTTTGATGACGTTGATTCGCCGGAGTGCCGATCAATGATCTCATAATGAGGCCGACTCCAAACAAAAATATCATTGTGCACCACAGGGCTATTTCTTGCAAATACCCACGGACAGCACCCATAGGCTCTCAAAGAAGCAAAACCAACAGAGGAAGATAAGGACACTGGCAAAATACGAGTAATGGCGCGCGCACGTATAAGCTCGAAGGATTGCTGGCTAACGGGTTTGGACGGATTTGGCGAAGCAAAGACAAAAGTCCGGTTCCGGGGTTTGCTGTGGAGGAGGTACTTTGTACTGCTGTTGAGAACCTCGGAAGACTCAGGTACACAACAAGCAAACAAGATTCGGCCAGCGTGCATACGAACAAAGTCGGCTGCACTGCCATTCGAGCATAGCCTGGAGTTTTGGGCAGCTTTATGGAACAAAGGACGCACGACTGCATTCTAATCAATCTCAAGGTAAGCAATAAGCAGCCCAATGATTATAATATCAAGCCCATCATCCCAGATCCGGGAAATGAAGCAAACAAACGAAGCTTGATTCTACTGCCTTAGTACCATTCTTAGCAGGGCACATGTCCTGGGCTTAGCACCTACGCGTACGAGTGGACTTGAGTCCGGCTGTCCCGAAAGTACCTGGTGGCCGCGAGATACTTTTGGATGCTGACCGGGTAATTGGAGATGGCCGCTGGGAGAATCCAGTAGGAAGCAGAACAGCTGCGGTGAGCATGGGAGAGGCGCAATCAGGCGAATCGTATCTGACGGAAGCAATGCGTATAGAAGGCCATGATCAATCCAAGGTGGGCTAGAACCAGTTTCACGGCCATGATTTGCCTCCAGATTTGCTTTGTAGACGTTGGTTAAGGCTGAAGAGATTGAATCTGGGACTGAACCCAATGGATGGATCAATGGCTGCTGTAAGGCCCCGTTCCAGGAGACTCCAGGTCACCTTTGGGCACTGCAACCCGCTGTAGCCCAGCTCAACAAGCGGCCAACGAATACGCTCTGGAACGCTGTGGCGGCCACCCACAGGCTCAACCGCCCGGATTTGTACCTCCCCTGGCTGGGGTACTTGTGGACAGCTCCCCATATTTGCATCGTTACAAGGTGGGGGAGGTGATTCTGCCCACGCTGACCGTTATCGTTGTCCCGCTTTCAACATCCATATCCAGACCAACCTCGCATTTCCCGGGCACGCAACTATCACGACTTGCATTCGCATTGCATCGCGTCGCATCCCGACCGCCTCATCCACGGCCTCTTTTCTCAGCCCTTTGCATCTGCGCTTTTTGCTTCTCTTCCGGCCTGCGTTCGCCAAGCCAATATCCGGCCACTAAGGCGGTCCAGATCGAAGCTGCTGCTTGCTTGGGGCAAATCTATTGACGTGCGAAGCTCCTCCTTTGCCACCCGCCATCTTCGAGTCGCCCGACAAATAAAGCGCTCGGTATCTCTACCGCACGAAGCAACTGGCTGCCCGTCAGAGGCGTCGATTGCAGACACCACTATGCAACACCTGCTTCCTACAGCAGTCTGAAGCAGTTCCTGTTGAGTCGCCAGTTCTTGTGGCGGATCGCAAGGAAGCGAGGCACTCGTCTCTTAGCTCCTCTCTCGCGTGCGCCCTCTATTAGGCGCATGACCCTGGAGCATCTCTGCGCCGGCTTTCGATAATCGGCGCATTAGATCTGGATAGACGACTTGCGAGTCCCCTGTTGAGATAAACGTAGGACCAACTCATATCTCAACCAACCCGCCGATCCTCGCTTGATTAACTTCCAAGCATCGTATTCCCCTCGTACATTATTATTTGATTCTCTTTTCATCTTTTCTTCTTCCGGATTTCTTCTTCATTTCGTTGCGCATCTTTTGCATTTTCACAATGGGCAATACAAACACAAAGGAATCTCGCTCCGATTATCCCGAGGATGGCCGGGGGCGGCGATTCGACATGGGAGATTCCTCTCGTGGTGTCTTGGGCGATCCACGTCTCCAGCTAATGAGATCGGAGCGAGGCTTTCTTAGTCTAGGAGCGGCCTCTGGGTCCCGAAGTAGAGATCGCCCAGATGCCCCGTTCGAACATCGCGAGACAAAACAAGAGCGAGAAGCACGGAAGCTTGAACGTGAGCGAATCCAAAGAGCTCAAGACCGCGAACGGAGTATACGAGAGGAACACGTTGACGGAGGCTATCTCGTCACCATGGGAACCTATGTTGGGACTGAAGATTTCAACAAGGCTGTTGTTAGACAGCTGCAGGTGCGTTGTTGCTCTCCAGGCCGAGCACTGTTATTGGCCTCTCTAACTTGGAATCAATAGATTGAGCGAAAAATGGCTCCCTTTTGGCGTGGCCTCAATGACTGGTCTGATAACTGGGCTGAACACCAGCTCATTGCGGCGGCCCGTGGCCTACCTATCCCCGCGGCCGATGCGCCTCCTGACCCTGATTTGATACCTCGCCTGCCGCCGCCGCCTGACTCTCTTCCTACCCAGAATCTAAGCAGTTTGACGGTGGAGATGGGACCTAGGACTCTCTCAACTGCTTCAGATCGTAGCGGGTCAGGAAGTGGCTCCGCGTTGCCCTCCCCATCGACGGCCGGTCCCTCAAGGGGATCTATAAAGCCAAGGGCGAGAGCATTGGCGGCAGCCTTGAGTGTGGGCTCTCGGAATACGTCTTCGACTGACTTGACACCCAAGGAGATCAACCTCCCCCATGACCCATTTGTTAATGGCCAGCCGATTGAGGTTTTCCTTTACAAGGACGCCTCTGAATGTCCCATTTGTTTCTTGACATACCCTCCTTATCTCAACCACACAAGATGCTGTGACCAGCCGATATGTAGCGAATGCTTTGTTCAGATCAAGCGAGCCGATCCCCACCTTCCTGAGCACCACCCCGATGGCCAAGCGCGAGATCCGAACGAGGGCCTCTCTGCAGAAGACCCCCCCGAAATGCTAATATCAGAGCCTTCAGCATGCCCCTATTGCCAACAACCCGAGTTTGGCGTCACATACGAACCACCACCATTTCGACGCGGGCTGACTTTTTCTTCGTCCAACATTGCTTCAAACACTGCCATGTCTTCTCAGAGCTCACTCAACTCTACATTGGCGCCAGCTCCTGTAGCAGGACGGAGAAGAGCACATAGCTTGTCGGCCAATGCACCCAATGTCATCACTACTGACCGTGTCCGACCGGATTGGGCCACGAAACTGGCCACCGCGCGTGCTCACCAAGCACGCCGTGCCGCTGCAGCCACCGCTCTCCACACCGCAGCCTTTTTGATAGGAGGCAATGAGTCTCGGCCAAGAATACGTACGAGCAGGTTTAGCCGGAGGAATACGAGCACGAACAGTGGCGGTACCACCACTCCCGGAGGACACAGCGGTGGTGCAACCGATACGGCAGAAGGTCAGGAGCCCACTGAACGAAGTTCGAGCCGGAATCCAGATGGCACGCGTCGTACTCGAATGGAGGAGCTTGAGGAAATGATGTTCATGGAAGCGATTCGCCTATCGCTCGCAGCAGAGGAGGAACGGAAACGCAAGGTGGAGAAGGCTCTTCAGAAGGACGCCAAGAAGCGCGAAAAGGAGCGTGAAAAGGCCGAACGTAAAGCTCTTAAAAAGGCAGCCAAGGATCCTTATGCGGGCGGCATCAGCGGAGCCAGTGGAAGCAGTCTTTCCTTGGGCCTTGGTCGCAAGCGAGGAAATAGTGCAGCCAGCAACTTGCGACTTGAGCTCACTCTGCAGTCGAATTCACCATCGGCCTCACAGTCGAACAGAGCAGCGGAATCTCCGAATCAAGAGACTAAAGCGGAGAGCCCTAGCGACAAGGGTAAAGGGGTTGAACGCGAGCCCCAGCCAGGCGCAACAGAAACGACCACCACAGGGTCACTACCTATTCCTACCTCGAGCAGCCGTGGAGGATCCCATTTGCGGCAGATGAGCAACGCATCCTCACTCGGCTCGTCGGTGGGAGACAGCCCATCGGGCAGCCTCACTGATCAGGGGCTTGGTAACTCGGATGCAGCCAAGAGACGCAGCATGGGCAATCGCAGTGACAGCGGCGACGGCGAGACAGAAAGTGAGCCCATGTTTAACTTTAGCAGCCTAGCTGAGATTGTCGGAGTCAACCTTGAGGATGGATCCTCGACACAGCAAGCGGAGCTGGGTGACGGCTCGCCCCGTCCGCTTTCTCAGGTCCCAGAAGAAGAGAAGGAGGATGAGGGCAACGTTGAGCATGTTGAGAGAGCTCTTAAGATCGAAACATCGGGCATGAGCAACGATACGGTTTTCAGTACCAGCGAGGCAGAGAACAGCTCACGGGACGCACCGCCTTTTCTCGACACGCCAGAGCTGACCATTACTCCGGAGACCCCAATCGTTGAAGATGGTGGACCAGAGGATAAGCGCCTAGGAGAGTCCCATGTGTCCGAACATCATTCAACTACTCAGGCTTTGCATTGAAGAACGGAGAGAGATTGCCGCGATGCCGATTAGCGTGATGATTATGATGCCATGGGACGAGGTTAGGCTTGTTGCAGCAGGGGAGACTTCTCATTCATTTCTCTTCTTTTTTCTCTTTCTTTCATGGAGTAAAGGGTGGACCAGGACGGCAACGATACAGGGAGCCCGCAGTTTGAACCATTTGACGTGTAGTATATGTGACAAGTATGTAAAGCGGATGTATGTACTCAGCGATTGTTGAACATTATGCAATGAATAGACTAAAATCACAAGATGACCGTCTCCTTTCTTTCCTTCTTGGATCCCTTTTCTCTGTTGACGTTCTAAATCAAATTTGCATGTCCCCCTTTTGAGTCGTAAGTGTCAACGTCATCAAGCCCAAGCCATGTTCCAGCTACTATCTATTTTAGATATATACATGTTGTGTCGAATTTTCTGTTTGTCTTCACTGCGCGAAGTTATTGCCGCTTTTGGAAAGGCTGAGAAATACGAGACATGGCGTTTTGAATCGAGCGGGAGGTGGCGCATTTTATTTGTTCCTATTTGGGTATTTGACGAGTTTGCTAGAGATTCAAACGTATATAAAGAAGCTATCAAGCATACAATGGGCTTCGTTGACGTCGCTTTTCAACAGTCCTTTTATGGTGTCAGAGTTGGTTGGATATGGCTTCAAAATATCATGTTATTGACATTGCGGGAAGTATTCCGCTCTTGGGGAGGTGGAAGACTTGGATGTGGATGGATTGGTTGGTTGGTTTGATGGATCTACCGGGCAGGCTATGGGAAAGAACTATTAGGGGGAAATAAGGAACGGGGAAATACAAAATGCGTGAGTGAAGGGACATGGCCTTGGGAGGAATGGATGAACAGCATTGGCGATGATGGGTGGTGGTGGTGGTTTTGATGGAAATTCTCATTCGTTTATGCTATGCTTTTTTAATCTCCTTCTGAAACTTTTCTGTCCACTCCGTAAACTCATCTCTTGAACCGTCCCAGCTCTCACTCAGCAGCTCGCTCACAGCAAACGCATCGAGAAAGCATTGGTCCATGGCATCATCAATCTCCCTAGGCCGCAGCTCGTAAAAGGCACATGCCAAATCCCCAAAACTATCGGGAAGCTTCTGCAGCAAGGCAGCAAGCTCGTCTAGTCGGCGCGGAACTTTGTCGCCGGCGCTGCTCTGCGGCAGGGCAGGCAGTTTCTTCATACGGCGCTTGGTGATGGCTTGGTATAGGAGGATGACGAGGCGCAGGCGGCGGAGTGACGATTCGAGTCGGGGCCGGATGCCGTCAGGGTCGGAGGTAGGGATGCTTCGGTGTGAGTTCATAAGGTCGTCGAGAATGTTTTGAGTTGATATGTGGGTGGACCCGACTTGGTCTGCAAGATCATCAACATCATCTTCATCTTCATCTTCGTCGTCGTCGTCTTCATCAGGTTCCTCGTCGCCCCATTCCTTCATCTCTTCCATAATGTCGTTGAGAGTGTCTTTCCACTCGTTCATCTTTTCCACAAAGAACCCGCTGACACCGCCATTAGCAAGGCTAGTGACCTTGTCGCAGGAAGCCCAGAGGACACCAGTCGACGCAATGCTGCCTTTTCCCGAAGCACCAAACCCTTCGTTTTCCTTTGTCAAGACTTTCCCATCCTTGGGGATCTTCTGTAGGAGATCGGCCAGTTCTGACAACACGCGCTGACACCTCCATGCCAGCTCGCGCCGGAATACCAGAGTGTATCCGTTTGAACCGCAAGCCTGGACGGAAGCCGCAAGACCGGGTATAGGACCGGTGACGAGCTCGCGGACCACGGATGAGATTGCGCTTGGAGTGAAGGGCTTGTTTATGATGAGCAGCGAGACTTTGGTGGCGTGGGCTTTGATCAGAGTGGCAGAGTCACGGGCCAGGGCGAGGGCATCGAGAGGCGTTGTTGATGCTGACGAAGTTGCTGGTGTCGAGACGGTTTCTGGGTTGTTTCGGATTTCACCCAGCACATCTTGGAGCTGCTTCAGAAGAGCTCCTGCGGTCTTGACGAGGGTCTCGAGGCTCTCCAGAGCCGCAGCATCAGGAGCCGGAGCCATCAGAGGAAGAGGAAAAGAGAGTATTTGTGGGATTAAGAGTGACAGTAAGTTTTGCGGCCGAGCTGCCAAATCATGGTACTGTCTTAGATGGAACTTTTTTTTTTTTCTTGGAGGGGTACCTAGAATATCACCTATCAAAGTCGCATCTCCCCTGGAACCCCGCGATGTGGGATATCTTATCGGGCTTTGCTGTGCCGGAGCTTTGCCGGAGGAGCTTAAGGAGAGACTCCACCAAGGCCAGTGGGGGGGAGCTGCCACTTTGTCTACTTGGAGACAGCTTGGGCGCTACAAGCCACCTTTTGTGTCAAGTTCAACATCAACCCCCTTTGCAACTTGCCCGCGATGCAGCACCCAAAGTCTTTGGCGCTGTTGGGCGCTGTATGCTCTCTTACAGTGGCTGCTGCTGGCAGCGTGCCGCGTGGAGTTGGACCAGAATGTAAGTCAACTAGATAATTGCTATTGTGTTGCTGAGCAGGGAGCCTTACAGACGGAGTGCCGGTGTGAAGACATGGCCAGCTCATCTCAGCTCGGGCTGCTCCGTGGCCTCTTGCAAGGGCCAATTGGGGTCCAATTGATATCCATTTAATGTCCAATTGCTGATTCAAATGCTGTTTTTAGTCATCTCCCACTACCAGAACAAGGAGTTTGCCTGCATCGCCAACCCCTCCATCGTCATCAGCATAGATCGTGTCAATGACAACACCTGCGATTGCCCAGACGGCTCAGATGAGCCTGGCACTGCTGCGTGTGCCTTCATCGACCCTCTCTCCCCTGAGCAGCCCCTGTATGGCAGCCCTTCTGGAACTACAAATGCCACTCGCACCCTGCCCGGATTCTGGTGCAACAACAAGGGGCACATCGGAGGCTACATTCCGTTTACATTCGTCAACGATGGCATCTGCGACTACGACGTATGCTGTGATGGATCAGACGAGAATGGCAGTGCCAACGGTGTCAAGTGCGAGAACCGCTGTGCGGCGATAGGCAAGGAGTACCGGAGACTGGCTGAAGAGAGAAAGAAGGCCCATGCAAAGGCCATCGTCAAGAAGCAAGAAATGATCAAGCAAGCATCGGAACTTCGTCAACAAGCCGAGGCTCGCGTCACCGCTCTGGAAAAGGACGTCAAGGATCTCGAGGTCAAGAAGGAAGAATTGGAGCGCGAGTATGCTCGAGTCCAAAACGAAGAAGCAGGTAAGATTGTGCGACGTAAAGCCGGTGCCGGGGGTAAACTCGGTGTCCTCCTTGGTCTCGCCAAGGACAGAGTTGAAGAGTTGCGGGAGGCTCTCAGACTGGTCACGGAGGACCGCGAAATCATGCGCGGCAAGAAGAACGAGCTCGAAGCCATTCTCGCGCAGCTCAAGCAAGACCATGACCCCCACTCCAAGGATGAGGTAGTCAATGTTGCGGTCAAGTCTTTTGAAGACTGGACAGCCCGCGAAGCCTCCGCTGACCAGTCCGAGTTCCTCGAGTCCGATATCAACGAGATCCTCAAAGAGGACGATGAGACCAACGGAGTGAACTGGAAAGCATTCGAAGAGCATCAAGATGACACGGACATTCGTAAGCACTATCAGCTTATCGTCATTGTCTCTTTATTTTATTAAACTTATTTTTGTTGGGATGCTGACTTTGAGTCTTTTCTTTTAGTCTACGATTTTGACGCTTACATCCCTCCCTTTATCCGCGATGTGCTTCATGACAAAATCAGGATTGTTCGTAAATGGCTGATTTCTAATGGCATGATGGCGGATCCGGCCACTGATGGTTCAGAATCAAGTGCTGTCAAGGCTGCTCGGGAGGCGGCCGAAGGAGCCGCGCAGGAGCTCAGTCACAAGACTAGGGAGCTTGAGCAAGAGAGGTCGGATCTCCAGAAGGATTTTGGGCCGTCTGACATTTTCCGCGCCATCCAGGGCAAGTGTGCCGAGATTGACGCCGGTGAGTATACGTACGAGCTCTGCTGGCTCGACAAGACTCTCCAAAAGTCCAAGAAGGGGCATGCCTCCTCCAACATGGGCAACTATGCGCGAATTGATATTGCAATTGCCGATGAGGAAGACAGGGTGGACGGTAAGAGCCTAGGCAGCGGTCCCAGGATGGTAATGCGATACGAGAACGGCCAGACCTGCTGGAACGGCCCTCAGAGACGAACCGACGTCTGGCTCGGATGCGCGGAGACGGAAGAGATCTGGCGGGTTAGCGAGGCCGAGAAGTGTGTCTACAAGCTGGAGGTGGGAACGCCGGCAGCCTGCGAGGACGAAACTGTCAAGAAATCGCATGAAAAGGATGAACTGTAAAGCGGCACACTCTTGGACGTTGTAGAACGGCGACACACGGCCCAGACACTGTAAGGCATGGAGCGGCTTCGATGACCCTCGTTTGCGAGCGGGCGACAGCCATTTCGGAGTACGGAATTAGAAGAAAACGTTTACACCAAAGGTCAAATGATAATCGAAATGATGATGATGATGACGAGGAGGATGACTCCTTGTCTTTAATGATACTAGTAGCACCTGCATCACCGCGCCGAGCCAAAATGTGACAATTGCTGATGGAAAACTCAAAGAGGGATATCCTTTGCAGACGACACATCGGTTTTGGCTGCCAAGTCATTTATTCACTTGATGCCTTATTGGACGAAATTCATGCCAGGCCGACTACTCGTACGAGCTCTACGACCCACTGCGCGCCATCTACAGTAGTTCGGCGCCGAGGATTGGACTTCTTTCCAGACCAAGGAGGCTGGCGCTGTATGTCAGATGGTGGGCTCCAACTCTGATAGGTGACACGGAATATTGACACGGAATATCGCCACATTGTTTCGATGATGTTTCCGATCCGCCACGACACCCTCAGCAGAGGCAGAGGCAGATACACAACAAAAGGCGTGGTCATGTCAGGTCAGAGTCGGCGGTAAGAGACATCGACAGACGGACGAAAGGGGGACGACAAAAGAGTTGAAGCACCGGTGACGCCCAGGAACAAGCGGACTGGTCAATGGCTGCGCGCGCGGCGCAAAGCTGAAGCTGTCCCAAAGCTTGGCGGGGCCCGTCTATGGATCCCTTCTTCGACCTCGTGTCTAGTGCCAGGCTATTTGAGTCCTAGTGCCCGGAGGCGTCTGGAAGCCCCAGGGCTGAGACTTCACCGCATTGAGGTTGATGCAAGATTCCGCGTGTCGCGCAGAATCCTACCTGATTGGGTCACCTTGCGGTTCTCGAGCCTGGTCGCGGGTAACTAGCATCCTCGGCTCCGTTTGAGGTGCGACGTCGGTGATTAGCAGTTAAAGCTGGCAAAGCTGGCGAGGATCAAAGCGTCCTCGAGAGACATGGGTGGTCGGTCAGAACGCCATCTCTGCTTCTCTCACACTCACAAGCACGAGCATCAGACTATGACAGGTGGATTTATATCAACGATGTTAGCGTCCGGCATCCGAGATGCCCGTTGTTGATCCGGTTGACAAAGGTGCCGCCAAAATAGGAAGAGCAAAGAGTTTCGTTCACATCAAGTCCCGTACTGTACGAGCAGCCCACATCCGGCCATCTCTGGTTCGCTGGGGCCGATATATTAGTAGGCTATTTTGGTTGATAGCATCAGTCTACCATGTAGTTTTTGGCTTCTCGCAACTTTCCTTCTTAAGCAACCACAGGACCCGCGGCCCCGTGTCGCTTTTTTGATGGGCCTCGGGGAGTTTTTTTTTTTTTTCAATCACATTTGGAAGCACAGACTCTTATGTTGGAAGCTTGTAGTCGTTTACCCCAGGCCAACGTAATCCATAAGAGTGTCGTTTCTTCCCTCTTCACTTCGTTACATTCATTCATTTTCTAGTTAATTGTCTATTCCTCCAGAGTGGTGAGCTTCTGGTATCGTCTGCTGCAGTTCGGTTGTGAAGCTTCCATCATCTTCTTTTCTCCATCTTCTATATAGTCTCCACGAATATGGGTGAAGCAGAGTTACCAGCACAAAATGCTGGCTCATCAACTTACACCCCCTTCCTGCTACGACTATACGACTTGGTAGTTCTCAGCATATCAAACAACTACGCGTGGAAGTGCTCGACAGAAAAAGTACAACTACCCCTTTTCAAATCTGCTCTAGGAACCAAACATCTTGATGTTGGCGTTGGCACGGGATACTTCCCCGCCAATGCCGTCAGGACACAAACCTCTTGCAAAGAGATTACACTCGTCGACCTGAACCCCAACACGCTGAACCTGGCGGCTTCTCGCATCACTACAGCACAGAAGAGCATCAAAGTACACACCGTCGTGGCTGATGCGACCGAACCGCTGCCACTACCGGCAGGCGCAACATTCGACTCCGTGAGCATCTTCTACTTGCTACACTGCATTGCCGGGCCGCCAGAGAGGAAGAACAAAGTGTTCGACTTGTTAAAGGACTACGTTGCCGAGAACGGCGTTCTAGTAGGGACAACCATCTTGGGAGAGGAGAGGCCGATGAACTGGCTCGCGAGACGACTCATGACGATCTACAACGATAAGGGCATATTCGACAACTGGAAGGACAGCAGAGCCGTGTTCGAGGAGGGCTTACGGCGGAACTTTGGCGAGGTGGACATCCAGATCATCGGCAGGACCATGGTGTTTACCGCGAGGAATCCCAAAAGGGCAACATAGTGCGCCGCCGTCATATGATGTTCAGGGGAGGTGTGATTGGGTAGATACACGAGAGTGAGCGAGATGGCCCTGTTCTAAGCTGGGATGTGTGGAAACAAACGTAATGCTGACCCCGGATACACGGAGGGCTTGTTCTTCTAAATTGTCGATACCTTATTCCTTTTTTGTAACTATCGTTGTATTATCTTTCTTAGTCTTAGTCTTCGCGAACCCTTGCGCCGCACACAAACTACAATATAGTCAGCAGTACCACTACTAAACCAGATGCTCCATCCCCTTATCCGAGGTAATGATATGTTTATGCCCAATGTGCGTGTATGCCCACATCTTCCCCCCTGGCATGGAATCTCCTTGGTTCCCAGCCAAAGCTGAAATGCACAGGGGCGGGGTCCCCACGTAGCCCGACTTCCAGACCATCTTATTATTTCCCTCCTTACATCACTAAGAAATCATAGATTACTACTGTTGACAATCTCTCCATAGGCGTGCGTGGTCGTACTTTGAACAGTCGGTAAGTTTCGGCGCCTTCATCACATCAACATCCCGTCCCGCACAGTATCTGTAAGCAGGCGATCCAACAAACGCTTCAAAACGAAGCTTTAGCCACTAATAAGATGAAATGAGTCGCTGTTGCTTCTCTATTGGCTCTCTTTTTTTTCTCATCCGGTGCTACGGATGAGTGTGATACGTTGATGTGCTACTAGCTAACCCCCTTTTTGTANGGGGGGGGGGGGGGGGGGGGGGGGGGGGTTGATCAACAATCGTAGACTTTGTCCCGGTTGCGTCTTTTTCCAGAATTTTTCTAGTGACATTCGTCTGCTTCTGCTTCATTTTTCACCTTATCAAAGTCAAATGTGGCATGAGTAGTGTCGCCACGGCAGAGCGTCACCAGTGCCGTCTGATGTAAGACGTCGCTTTAAAGACATGCCGCACCCAAACTTTGAGTTACATTGCGATTATCGTGTACCTACCCATCTATAAACACACTTTGCAGCATCTTGCCTCAGACAAGTATACTTCTCTTCATTAGCAGCCATTAACAAATCTCAAAAAACAATAGTTGTCATGTAACAAAGAGCCGCAGTCCCATCTCAACCTCCATCAACCCCGTCCATACTTTCCCCTTTGTCACAAAACAAAGAAGCCATCTCTATTCTTCAAAACCCCCTCTCCAACCGACTACCGAACCCAAAAAAATCTTCATACCGTAACCCACAAGTTCGACTCCATCGAAACCAAGGAGGTGGGCGCGCCTTTACACTCTCTCATATCCCAACAAAATCACATTCCGCTCGCGCTTAGACTAATTTTTTCCTGTTCTTTTTTTTCTTCTCTTTTGTCTCCATCTCATCTTACTAAATATTTTGCCACGGGATGGAGAAAAGGAAGAAAAAAAACCTTCAAAAAGTAAAGCCAATATTACACTCTCCCTCTCTCCACTCTTTCACTGTACTCAGCCCAATCCGTCATCCTCACACTCTTAATCACAGTAACATGTTCAAAAAGACGTAAGCAATACAGAAAAAGGCAATCCAGCACGTGGAGAAATCTCACCAAAGCATATGCCAATCCTCATAATATGAAACCCTCAGCAGCCAAGAGCAAGAAGGAAACTCAGTGCTCTGATTACAAGTAAGAGAGAGTGACATACAATGCCAAAGAGTCTGACACACTTCAAACGGATTTAATTCCGCGCTTATCCGACGGAATGTGTGGGAAAATATGAAATATGACTTCTTTTGTTGCTGCTGACTTGTATATATAATCGTGCTTACTTAGCTTGGCAGCGTGAGAAATATCTAGCTAGAAGCGGCGTGTATTAGTCAAACTACCCAATTACCGATACGAAATTGCTTCAAATTACTCTCTCTATAGACGTAACAAGTTTCATGTCATATCTAACAGAGTAAAAACGTGAAAGATGACCAAAAACTGACATCTTATCCCCATACGAGATATACAGGAGTCAAACCTTTAAAGCGCTTACAGCGAGAAACGATGGATGCATGAGAAACAACAAGAAAGAAAAGAAAACAAGGCGAACCAAGATTCAAAATTTCATGCATCATTAAAACAAAATAATAAACCTGCTCGCTCGTCATGACGATTACAATTATAACCCCAGGCCGGCGCGCAAACAACTGCCATAGCCAAAAGCATTGTCCTCCCTTCCAAACTCCCATCAGGGGTCAAGCAAGAAAGAAGAGGAGAGGCACAATTTCATGGTGTGCCCCTGTGCTGATCCCGCTGCCAAAATATCCGAATTCAAACCCTTCCTGGTTCTGATGCTGAAGCGCTGCTAATCACCTGCAAGACATGCCCACTCCTACATCCGCTTGCTGTCTATTTCCGCTATTTGCCCAAGGCCCGCCTAATATGCTTAATCCCTTCGCCTACCAGAAGCTGCACCATCCGATATAGTGCTGACACAGATTCTCCAATTTCGTAGCTTCGATGATGAGCTTGTTCACTTGGTTAATGATATCTAGCTCCTCGTTAGGCTTGAAATCGCGTCCAGTAAGCTTCTGTGAAACGCGGTCGAGCACTTCAATCGCTCTAGCGTTTTGGCTCTCTCTCTCTTCCGCACCGTTGGCCTGGGCACCTTCTGGTATCGTTGAGCTGTTTGTGCGGGCTCTGTTCCTAGCCATGGGGGGTGCCGAAGATTCGACATTTGCCATAAGCTCGGATGGTGCAACGTCGGCATCCAGGATGGACTGTCGTCGCGCTCGCATTGCGTGGGGGCCTGCAAGCGCTACCTCACGTTCGGAGCAGAAGTTGGGCCCAGCCGGAGAAGCAGCATTAGTGAGTCTCCAAGTGAGGAGAGGGTCATGAATAAACTGTGAAACAGCGAATTAGTTTTGCCACCACTTGTCAAGACTTTGTGAAAATCAACTTACCGCTTCCAGAACAGCCATTACACTCTCCTTGTTGTCTCGCAAGACCCTCATTACGTGTTCACATGTGATTCTGAAGCTTCCCTCAATGTTGCTAACCTCCATGGCATATGTCAACATACGGGTCAGTCGGAAAGGCACTCTCTCGGGATACTTTTCACGCTTCGTAGCAACTTCAAAACAGTCGCCAAAGTCAATATGGATAATCTTGCCAGTGACGCGGTCGAGCATAAGATTCGAAGGGTGGCGATCTCCCAGACCCAAGATGTAGCCCACCATGGACATGACGCCCAAGGAACGGGTGTAGTTTGTCCGCCTCTCCAACCAAGCTTCTGACGACTTAGACTTCAGCCAGAGAACACGGTAAAGATCCTGACCTGTCGTATTGTCCAAGGCATACCCAAACACTTCTACCTTTTGCATGAGCGTTAGATTGTCGTAGTCAGGTGCCATCTGGAGCATGATTCGGTGCTCAATGTTGAGGAGAATCTTGCGACTCTCGCGATACTCACGGATGAGGACGTGCAGTGTGTCACTATTCGGAACCCATCCCAGCAATCCAGAGTTCTGCGAGAGCGGAATGGCAGGGTAGCGCTGAATGTTGAGATGTCTCTTGTAGCATTCTGAATCATTTGCCAGTAGAGTGTTGCAAAGGCCAAACAGCTGCATCACACGCTCATCCTGTCGAATGTCCTCATGACCCTTGAGTAGGAAGGCGTATGAAACACCATCACTGCCGTTAGCGTTTAGTTTTCTCGGCCTTTGCTTTGAGTTGATGACGGTAAAGGTTGATTCAAAGGACATAATCCTCACGATGGGCTGTCCACTCTTGTATGTTCCCGGAACAGCCAGATCGAGGTTCTTCGCGTTCAGTAGTTTAGGAGAGCAGTACGTAAGCTCCAGGCTTGTGACCTGCGGCAGCTGTCTTGTGATGCGACGGAAGACTTGATAATAGAGATCCCAAGCTTGGTTGAGATCGTTAACATCCCGGCTTGTCTCATATTGGTGGCACCAGTCTTGGGCTTCCTTAAGATCGCGCCCAAAGGCCTGTGCGAATGATATCTCTCTCAAAGTCTCTGGGCCCCTCTCCAACTGTTCATGAAGAGGTTCCAGTGCCGCAAACATGCCCTCGATGTTGTGGTCGCCAAAGTACAGCCGCGATGCCTCTTCCAAACCCTCATGCCAGAGTTCGTGCCAGAGCACCGCAACTCGAATCAACTCATGACTAACCGTGTCTGCTTGGGCAACGAGGTTGGCGCTGTGCTGTCGCATGCTGTCCATGATTTGTGCTGCGGACCTCGACCGTCGACTATTCTGCCATGACTTCATGGCTACGGTAAGTGGGTAGACTAACGCCTGCGGGTGAGCCCGGCCAACGTCAGCTAGCAGATTGTGTACCGACTGCTGCACACGCTTGTTTGGCTGATTGATTCTAGCAATGAGTTGAGGTATCACCTCCAGCCATGTGTCAATGCTGACGTTTGCAAAGCCCTCGGTCACAGACGTGTTAACATCTGAATTGCCTCCGTGAGTGAACCACAACGTCAATAGACGCAGCGTATCTTGAAGCGAGCTGCCGGCGGATAGCGCAATGGACTTGAAGAAACCTTGGATGGCTGGCACAACATGTTCGATAATCATCGTCTGGTCTGCTCTTGATAACTGCCCTTCACCTCTAGCGGACAAGGTCTGAACAATCTCAAAGTTGGCAAGCGCCCAGGCATGCCAGGCCTTGTACCAGCGGGGGTTGTACTTGGTTGCTTGGGAGTAGGAGGCTAGAATGTCCTGAATCTTGGTGTATTGCCAATCATCCTTGTTGAGAGCAATCTGCCACTCGCCTTGTCGCAAGTAGCATTTCGCCAATAGCACTGTCTGATCGACCAACGCTCGCTGTGTCTGTGGGCTCATCACAGAAGGATCAACTTGGTTTTGGAAGCCATACTCGAGTGGCAGGTTCACTTCGCTTCCTGCCTGAGCAGTGAGATGAGCCTTTGCAACGTCGAGACGATGGGCAGAGTCATTGGTAAATCGCTGTAGACAGTATAGAGTTCTCTCGGCAATTCCTGTAGCCTTCATGTTGGGCTGCTGGCCAAGTTCCCATTGATACTTGAGCATGCCGTAAATGACTTGGGCAGGCGGGGCGTTGCGTGGTGCTGCTGCTGCTTGTTTGGTATCGTTCCAGTACGGAATCAGGGCTTCAAGCGGCGCATCAGACCCGATTAGCTGTTTCAGTGACTTCTCAGCCAGTCCCATACGGCCCGACTTGCGGCAAAGGTTGGCAAACTTGATCCACATGCGAATGTTCTCCCCAGGAGCAATGACCAGGGCGCGTAGCCGCAGCATTCGCTGCCAAACCTCCACGTTACGCTGGCAACCTTCCAGTCTTGTTTCCCAGGTCTTGCGCATAGTGACCTGTTTCCTCTCATCACACTGCTTGTATACAATCAACTCTTCCAGCTCAGCAAGCATCTGAACTCTGACAACGACTTGGTACGCCCGGTTATATGACTCGCTAACAAGAGCACTAAGTTCGGTATCCAAGCCTTCACGAGCTTGTTCAATGCAAGCAATGGCCTCTCTGAACTGGTTCCGATGAAGGGCGAGGATGGCACCGAAGAACGACCTATCTGGAGAGTATCTCTTGAGAGAAGACAGGTAGTTATCCATCGAATCCCACTTGCCGAGACCCCACGCGGCAGCCGTAGCGAGCGGCGCAATCATTCTTTGGACTTCGGGTGCAGAATTGGCCCATGTGCTGCCGGTCAAGCTAGCGAGAGCGTCCCATTCACCTAAGGCGTGAAGACAACGCATCTTGCCCATAACAATATCAATGGGGATGGGTTGGTCAGCAGGCACCTCTCTTTCTCGCTTGTTGTAGGATGCCAAAGCTTCCTCCCATCGCTCCAACTTCTCAAACCATGTCTCGCGCAGCTGAATGCCTTCCTTGTATAGCTGAGCCTTCCGCAAGATACCAATAGCAGCATCTGACTGCTGTAGCTGATTGTTGATCACAATCAGGGCTTCTACGGCTCCACTGCTTTGATCCTGTAAGAATTCCAGTTCTTTGTAATGCAGCGCTTTGGCGTAGGCGTGACAACGAGCAGCCTCTCTACCGAGAACCCGAATGTCGATGGGCAAAGCCTTGTCATCGTGTTCCATGAACTCGGCCAAGTTGAGCAAGAGGCCAAGCAAATCTGGCGGTACATTCTCCGATTTGATGGCGCTCTCGATATTTTGAATTAGTTCGTCTTGGAACTGTTCATAAAGCTCGCTCCAACATGAAACAAAGGCCGAGTTGAAAAGCTCTCGGGCTAGAGGCAAGTAGACGCTCGCAAGGCTGGCGCATGCCCTCAGGGCGTGGTTTGGCGACTCTGTAAGAAGCGTGGTGCTGAATCTTCGTAGCCACTCCTGCCAATCCTCCTTTGTTGACTTTCCTTTGGTATCCCACGCAGCTTTCAGGTGGATGGCATTCATCTCCAGCTTCTTAGTACCCAGATCTGCAAAAGGAGTTTCATCACCAATGTCCAAGAGGCGCGCGTCCGATGTCAAGTCTTGCGGCAAAACCTCGCCTTTCTGCAGCTTGCTAACAAGGAGATCGTAGTTCTGATGTTGGATCTGATGTTGGTTGATGACCTTGTTCACAGTTCCCATAAAATGTATATAGTCTCTTCCAAGCTGTTGTACCAAAGCACAGAGTGTATCAAGCGCAGCGAGCCTCAGCATGGGTTCTCCATTGTCGAGCACTCTCGTTAGAGGATGAATAATCTTGGCTGCAAAATCGTTCAAATTCACTTGACGGGAAATTTTGCCAATAGTGTCAATCGCTTGTTTCCTGATGAACGTCGGCTGCCCCTGCTTCTCAAACGTCCTAACAATAACGGGTATAATAAGGTGCATGTACTCTTCAGCACTCGCTCCAAACACCAAAAAGGCGTGCAATACCTTCTCGGACGGCGTTCGCTTTGTGGACACGTCCTTGTCGAGCACACCAAGCATGAGAGGGAGAAGTGACGCCAGGTAGATCTTAAACTCACCCTCCAGCGACCGAGAGATGGCTTCAACCAAGGACAAGATCGTAGTCTGTAATGAAGCCGACTTGTGCCAGTATTCCTGAAGAATCTCTACAATCTCTGGAAGGTAATTTCTGATGTGCTGTCGTACAATGCTCACCAACGTGGCCAGCTGATTGAAGTACGACTCCAAGCGGGTAGGGGGGCACGATCGAATAACAAGCAAGAATGCAGGAACGATTCTATCCAAGAATGACACGCATTCTAGTCCTAACGTTCTGAAGATATTCATAATAGCCTCGATAACGGCGGCATGATGCTGAGCCAGGGAGTGGTCCTTGAGAATCTGGAGGAGTGCGTTGATGACGACGGTAGGAAAGTACTCTTTGTTAGACGGCGTTAATCCAGTCATCATCAGTGATATGTCTGTCATCTGATTTGACTCTGAGCGTCGTTGCATTTCGGGTGTCTTTTCCTCAACCTGCTGCATTCAGCAATTAGCGAACTCGAAGCTCCTCTCTTAATTTCGTTGTCCAAGAATGGACACATTCGAGAGGGAAGAAGGGGGCCGAGGTGCTCACCTGATGTTTGTAGGGATCCAATGCGCCCAAAATACCCATAAGCTTGATGGTCTCTTGTCGCAAAGGACCTCTCTGATCCTCTGTCCTAATAATGGCTTGGAGAATTTCTAATAGTTGAGGATACTCTAGGTAAGGTTGTATCACATATCCAGAATTACTTGCCAGCTGGCCAAGAGAATGGAGAGCCGCCTCTCGTTTGATGTTTGAGCTCTGATCTTGCAGGGCATCAATGATGAGCGGCATTAGACGGTCTTTGTACGGCAGCATGTCTTCGCCGCCGACAGTGGCCAGCTCTCCAATAGCTTTCAAGATGGTAGCAGCGACCGTGGGGCTGGGATCGTTGGCCTTGGGAAGAAGAACAGAGATCATTGGCTCAACATATGGCTTAATCAGTGACTGTGCGTTTTGAACCAAGAGGCTCAGTAGTTTGGCACTCTCCTCCTTATTCCGTGCCACATCTGAGAACTCGAGTTCAGTAAGCATCTGGATGAGAGTCTTTCGCAAGGAAGGAATAACATATGCCGGGTTAAACCTAGCAAGTCGACCGATAATAGAGATGGCAACTTCCCTGATAGAGAAGACTTCGTCATTTAAAGCGAAGAAGAGGATGCGAATGTTTTCTGCCTTGGCCAGGTGACGATCAAACCGTTCGTCCAGAGCGGCCAGCACAGTCCGCCGAATATTCGGCTCTGGGTCGGATATGCCGACAGTGAGTAACTTTTCAATGACATCCCCAACGACCTGGAGGGCATGATAACTGGTCTGGTTGACAATGGGATCTCGGACGTAAAGCTGGCAGCAAGTGAGAGCCGCCGCTTCTCGAATTTCCGGATCCTCGTCCTCAACGTACTTGATGGCCACGTCACGAACAAACTCGTTCAAAACATGACCAGAGAAATCAAAGCTCCCGAGAGTGTTCAATGCAAGTTTGATCTCCGTCTTGCGATTTTCATACGCCTGTGGATCCTTGGCATCCTTTGCGATAGTCGGCACCGAGGTTAGAGTGTTTGGCTGTGGCGCGCCGAGAGGCTTGAAGGGTTCACCGCAGAGGACAACGCTCAACATGTCCAGCAGCCTTTCTTGGATGATGGGCTTGACGGGCGGGATATAGAATGCCATGTCGACCAGGGCCTGTGTCAGCTTAGGCGTCAAGTCGCAGGCAAAGATGGGGTCAAGGAGTGCCTCCATGTATTTGCTGAGAGTCTGGCCGACAGCCACGGCAAGACGGCTGATACAGTCAAAGACTGGATCCACAGAGCCCCTCTTACGAGATTGTACGCTGAGGCCTTCTCTCACGTAGATCAGAACGCCATCCAGGTAGGGGGCGATGGCACTCTTGACGGAGTTTGCTATATTTCCGATGGCGAGGAAAGCGTCGTTGCGCTCCTTGTCCTTTTTCAACATGCCAGAGAGATATACCATGAACTTGTGTAGCCAAGAATGGGCGAAATCGGCTGGCGAGTAGCTTGCCAGGTCTGGTATCAGGAGCACCACAGTCTTTCGCGTGGTCGGGTCACGATGATCTTTGTGCTTGAAAACGATGTCACAAGCTTCCTGGTAATGTTCTTGCATGTACATACCACCTTGTTCCAGAAGCTCCTTCAAAACCAGTAATGATGCGTGGATTGACTCGACCGTGTTGACTTTCAGGCCCTGTCTCGCCTCGTTGTAGATCTTGCTCATCCAGATTTGCTTCATCTCCTGGTCTCGCTCTCGAATGATGCGGAAACAAGCGCTGACGGTCTCGGCCGATGTTTCTCGAATGAGCTGTCTTGGATCACGAAGGCCGACCCAGATCCAATCAAAAATGGTCGGGATATACTGGTACATGAGGGTAGGTGCATTTCGCGCAAGCTCACGCAGGACGAGAACTGCACTGTATCGTCGTTCCTCGACTCGGTCATTCTGCAACCATTCAAGTGCAGTATTTACCTCGGAGTCAACCAGCTCCGAAATCATGGCCCCTCCAGGCCGACAAAGCTTTCCAAGGGCAATCGCAGCATGCCGCATAGGCATAGTATCCTTGCCACGTAGAATAGTCTTTAGGTTCTGTGTGAAGCGGGTATACTTGGCGGCCACGTCCACGCCCTCAAAATCAACGAGAGAATCCAAGGCATAGATACCGCCCAGCCTCTCTGCGGAGTCGCTGCCATGTGTGATGAGTTGGGTGATTTTATTGTTAACATTGTTGTAGAAGGTGAGGAATTGCTCGGGGCTAAGATCTGCAGGGGTGTTAATTGAGCAGTCCCTCGAAACGCACAAGACGGAGTCGACATCGCCTTACCTCGATGGCATACAGTCACCAGCTCTCGGAGCTGGATAGCCGATCGCTTGCGCAAATCGTCGCTGGTTCTGGAGAGGGGCGGCTCATCAGCGTCGTCATTCCATCGACCAAGCATCAAACATTACAAACACCCCCACCACGGGAGCTCACCTTGACCGCAATCCCCTCGTGATATATTCGAGCCGCTCTAGGGCGACCTGCTGTGCCTGCGCCATCGTCCCCTAAGTCGACTGGAGCCTCAATGGAAGCGCCACATGTACCGCACCGAGGCGATGAGTCGCGGAAGCTCGACTGCGAGGTCGAAATCGCACCGAGGAAAATAGAATGACGCGCGATAGTTGTCGAGGCTCTCGATCGGGGAAAATTCGCAGATGGTTGTCGTGAGGTTGATAAGGATGAAAATGTGACACAGTCAAAGGAATGCCTCGCTGGCAGCCCAGAATCACGTTGTCATGATGCCTCCGACAAGCTGCGTTGCCGGATTAATGAAGGTTGGGTAGGACAAGGAAAGGCCCGTTAGCCTCATAGCTCGTAGGATCGATTGCTGCGCGTTTGTCCGCACTGTAACTGCACTGTAATTTCCCCAGCGAAGACGGGCTGGGCACGGTGCGTAAAGCTTAATGCTAACACTGAGCGGCACATGAGTCTCGGAAAGTGCTATCGATAACGGCAGCGGTGATTCGTCAGTGAGCGAGATCTCACTTTCGGCGGCTACCCAGTAGGAGAAAGTTAGCTCCATGACCACCTAATTCTTGGTCACGCTCTGCCGACCCTCGCCACTTGCTTGTGAAGAAGGATACTTTTTTTTTTCGTAAACTTCCGAATCGCCTCATCCCATCGAAGTCTAAACACACGAATCCAATAACACTAAACCTACACCGCAATACACATCGTTACGATTAGCAGCCATGGGCAATGACGGCGGATCCATCCCCAAGCGCCGCGAGCTGGTCAAGAACGCGGCGCGCGCACCGACAATTTCAGAACTCAAGGCGACGGCCCTCGAGTCTCTCGCACATGCATGGGCTCACTGCGCCCTCAGCGATGCGCCCCTCGACTTGGACGCAGTAGTTTCAGACTGGCGGGGGAGACTATACAGCTATGAAGCCATTCTCAAGGGGCTGATGCCGTCCGACGATCCCAACGAAGTGACACCAGCATCTCTGGGCATCCGCTCACTCCGTGACGTTGCAAAGCTGAAATTCTCCAAGACGGGCGATAAGTGGGCTTGCCCGATCTCCATGAAGGAAATGGGGCCGGCGACAAAGGCCGTCTACTTGGTGCCATGTGGCCACGCATTTGCAGAGGTTGCCATTACAGAGATCAAAGAAGAAGCCTGCCCAGAGTGTGGAGAAGCATTTACCCAAGAGAATGTGATAGCTATCCTCCCGACTGCTGAGAAAGACTTAGACAGATTACAGAAGCGAATCGAAGATTTACAGGCAACCGGCCTCACTCATACGCTCAAGAAGGGCAAGTCGGACAAGAAGAAGAAGCGAAAGGCCGGGGATGCAGAAGAGGAGGGAGATGCTGAGAAGAAGGAAGACAAGGCCAAGAAGAATGACGCCAGCCGAGCAAAGAAAGAAACAGACTCGAGAATCAAGGGCATCAACAACTCGATGGCTGCGACATTGACCGCTCGAGTATTGGCAGAACAAGACGAAAGAAACAAGCGCAGGAAGCTGGCCCAGGCGGCTTCATGAAACGCCCAACTTTTACAACATGAATTGATTGGATATAGCTTATCTCGTATGTCACCTGTAGAGATTCAATGATACCCCTTTCTTTCTATTTCAAGCTTGTTCGTGGCCTATGCTCTTCTTGAATCGGGATCTCCGCTAGGGTGGGACTGTGTCACAACAGGCAAAGCTGGTGCTGCAGATGTGAGGCTCTGTGAGGCTCAAGTGGTTCTAGAAGGGTCAATATAATGGAGAATGCCTAAGAATAACATGGAGCCCCAGTAGACTCAGGAATGCGCCCGTTTGATGCCATTGATGGCACCTGCAGACGGCCAAGGCCAAGCATCTCGGGACCGACTGCTCCTAGCCCGCATCCTCCATGTTTGTGAGGCCCCACGACAGGAACAGGTATGGTTGTATGATAGTATGATATTTGCCACTCTATTTTATACTACATCTAAAAATACATGATTCGTAAATCGGTTGTCCCATACATTCAATTCCACGTCAAGTCAAATCGAGTCAAGCTGACCTAACATTCGATCCGGCTGCTTGTGCATTGCTCGAGCTCTGTGACATGTAATGCTCTAGCTCAGCTGCAGCTGCATCGTGCCCTGATCCTTGAGTTGCGGCATTGAATGATCGCGCCACCAGACGATCTTGCACGCTTGTCCTGTCATAGAGGAATCTGGAGAGCATGGCGGGGCTCTGGGCTGTGCTACAGGCGTCGATGGCGTGCGTTAGCGGACATAGCCGAGTTTTTGGCGGTTGTTAGTGGTCGCTTTGGGGGGAGGGAGCCGGGAAGCTAGCGGTAGAAGCGGCACCACACTCACCTAGAAGCAGTGGATGGGCTTGAGGCTGAGTTCCCGTTGTGCTGGGTCGAGCCGTTGTTTGGTTGCTGAGAGGCGCCCATGGTTGGCTGGATATGATCTTGATGTTATTGATGATTGTCTGAATGGAATAGTATCAAAAGGCTTCAGAAACCTGTCTCAACAGATGGGTTGCTCTTGGACAGCTTCAAAGAGAGAATGTTGTCTATACAGATGGGTTCAAATGAAATACTTTAATCTACTTCCCTCAACTCCAAGTTCCAGTCTCTTCTCCTTATAAACCGACAACCAGGACAGTCATTGTCATTGTCCTATCCATAACTTTACAAAGCTAGTAGCCTCACGAGGACTTTCTCAGGGCTGTTCACACTGCTCGTACGCATAATTCAGCCCAAGGCTAAAAACGACCCCCATGCAACTCGATGTTCAACAAGCCTGAGGTCCAAGACCCGTTTCAAAGTATCCGTGATGCGCCAGTCAGTCTTCATTAGCCAACGAGAAGAGAGAAATCGACTTGTGAAGCCAGATTAACAAGGTGTCAAGAGAAGAGAAAGCCCATGGCAGCCACCATCAGTTGTCCGCTATGGGCAGCGGCACCCTGATGTTGATTTTTCCGGGCGTTATTTTTATCCGGCCTCAACTGATACCTACCAATCTGCCATCTGACCACTTTCAACTCCACGACTCCTCCACTGAGAGCAACTGGATCGAAATTGTGATGTTCACAATCAATCTATCCTGCCTACCTACGCGCTCGACTAATGCGCGCCGTCCCGCCGGATCAGAGATTAAGGCGCATCCCTCCAGGGGTGGCTATCGGCACAACACAATGAGACGATGACGGACGTTCAGCTGGCGCTTACGGACCAAGACAAGACCCCAAACCCGGCCCCATCCCCATCAAGGTGCGATATCGTCTTTTGTACTTTCTAGCCTATTCGTGCCCATTCCTGACTTGCCGCGTTTGGCTGCTCGACGGGCTTCGAAGCCGTATCAGGAGGGTCCCTTATTAAACCCAGAACCTAGACCCAGATCGAGGACCAGAACTCGGCCACTTGGCGACTGTCAAGATGCGAACCATAGGGCTGCCTCGACAGATCGTCTCTGCCTGCGTCAGCAGTGCTCCCCATGCAACAGCCGTCACCATGAGCGAATCAGAGGCGCAGCTCCGTGGCTCGTCCCCACGAAGGATGCCGTCGTATGGCCCAGCTGGGCAAAGCCATGCCCCATCGCCAGACACTAGAGTCTGCAGGCAAAAGTCCAGGACTGCAGAATGGGGGGCCTGAGAAGGCATCCAAGCTCGAGGTTTTAGCGGTTCGCGAGGCATTCCCCAGCGCCTTGATCCTGGCATACAAGACGGATAATAGTAGGCGATCCCGCACCTATCGTCGATAAGGCATTCTGGAGAGGCAGCCTTTCTTCTTTCTCTCTTTTCTTCATCCCTTCTTTTTTTCCACGCAATTAATATACTATAATTAATTTTAATGTAGGTCAGAGCGTCTCTTGTGTTTCTTTTCTCTTCTTCCTGCCTTAATTACCCCCTCAGCCATTATTATTTTCAACTTCAACATGGCGCTGTGGACAAAACACTGACAAGTGGACAGAGTCCGAGCCAAGTCGGTTTTGTATAATAAAACTTTCTCCCTTAGCACTTCATGACATTGCGACGGGCCAGCTTCTCAGCGGCTCACTCCATGGCCGATAGCCCAATTGAGCATGCAGATCGAAGACCAGGCCTTGCTCTCAATCATATTCCCATACACGTGCGACATGATTCGCGATCCAGAGATTCCCTCATCGATAAGCCGTTGACTGTGCCGCATTCTGGCACCGAGAGCCAAGGTCTTTCTGCTACCTTTGCTCAACGAAAGCACTTCCCTGAAAGCCTTCATTTTGCCCCTAGCTCATTCCGCCTGCGCTCGAGAACGGCTTCAACGAGGAGCAGCATCTCGTCGGCAAACGTACCAGACTCTGCGACGACCTATTCCCATTCAACACTGGCCAGCCCCATCAGCACCAGCTACGCCAGCGATCTCAGCGACATCTTTTGCGGGCATTCCATCGACGCTTCACGTCCTGCCAGCCGGGTGTTTCATCGACACCAGTCTTCTACGGGATCCTTTTGTTCAACCCACGTCAATGATGACGATGACGGCTACTCCTTTGCAGGATATCCAGACCTCAGCGCTAAGCTAGGGGAGATTCACGTCGCCACTCCAATCACTCCCGTTCCTATTAGCGAGAGCGACTGCCTGGAACAATCTACAAGGCAAGCACAGAAGATCTTCAGAGGCAACTCTGGTCTCATGTATATTGACTTTTACCGTCAGCGTCTCACCCATCAAAGAAGAGGAAGAGAGCTTGACTCCCAGCGACTCTCACGAGTGGCCGCAGCTTGAGACATCGACCATTGAGCCATCCTCTTCCAAGTGGGATACAGCATCGTATGCATCAGATGACGTTTCCTCTCAGGACACTGAAGCCATTCTTGATTATACCCTCCAATTAGTTTTTGGGGTAGATATTCAAGAGGAGGCGTCCAAGGTGACGCCGGCTGTGCGGAATCTGGTGGGCAAGTTTATTGGCGATGTCGGGAATTGTTTCTGGGCCACGCCATCAGACGCGGATATGACGCAAGTCATGTCAACATCAAGCAGCTCCTCAACCCCTTCTCAGGGCGGTAGCGGTGCTGGCGACTCGCAATCCGGCGGCAAGAGGAAGAAGCAAGGTCGAGGGGATGAAGATGACGGCGAGTTCAGCGAGGGTGAGGGCCTGGGATACAATCCCTCCAAGAAGATACGGCCAAATCCCAAGGAGGAAGAGAATCTACGTCTGAGCTGTCCTTATAGAAAGAGGAACCCGTCGCGATTTAATGTCAGGGATCATCACAGCTGTGCCATGACATACTTTCCCAAGTTTGCTGAGCTAAGGTACGCAAAGGACTAATCCTACCTATCTACCATCATATACGCAGCTCGTATGTGTGCATTACGTTGCTGACACGCTCCCACAGGCAGCACATTGTCAAACAACACAAGAGAGACGACCCGTCCGCATTTGTCTGTGATAGATGCAACCGTGACTTCCACACCAGGAAAGAGCTTCGCGATCACCAGCGTCTGCCGAAGGAGATGATGTGCGACATCATGGATCACGACCCAGAGTCGGGAGTAGATGGAACGACATCGGTCAAGCTCCTATCCCGTAAAAGAGCCAGTGGTGCCTCTCCTGAGGCCCAGTGGAAAGAAATCTGGAACATTCTGTTTCCAGATGATGAGGACCACCAGATCCATCAATACCGTACGCACCCCTCAGCTTATGGAATTCGCATGTGAAAACTCGCTAATACTGATTGAGTAGACTTTACTCCCGTTATTGAACATTTTGAGCTTTCCAACTACTACATGTCGTCGTTTGAAGTCCTACACTCTTCTCTGCGCGACAAGATTTCGAATCCGGCAACGCTGGAGACCCTGACCACCAAGTTCCAGCAATGCTTTATGGAGGCTGTAGAGCGATGTATCGGCGCCGCTCAGAGCATGCCCTACACGAATCGCAGCAACAAGAGAAATGAGCCATCTCGGGCACAGAGCTTCCAAAGCCTTATACCGAGAAAGGGGAGGGAAATACTCCCTCGGCCTGACTCTGGGGTGGTAATGATGGACGAATGTTCCGACGAAAGCGGCAGCATCAGGAACTCTGCCCTCGGACCCCGAGACAGCGTGCGGACTATCAAGGAGGATCTGCATAGACGGGGAAGCAACTTGGTTCCTGATCCCTCAGTCGTGCCTACACCGGCCGCAGTGAGCATGCTGGACCACAACTTCTCAGGTGACATGTCATTTATGCCAAGCATGGGTGTCAGTGTCACTGGTCCTATGGATTCCGTTGCTGTTCAATCTTGGAACAACAACGTCTCAGATCCTAATGACGGAGACATTGGCAACAGCTTTCCAATGCCCGACCATTTCTACGCTCCAGGAGAGCTGACGCCACATGGAGACTTGGGGACCTGGGACGAAGGGTATTACCAAACGGCGTTTCATGGGTTGGGCGGCGATCGATTTCACGGCTTTGGGGGCGGGCTGAATTAATGGAAGCTCGAATTTTATCCACGAAGGCCATAAACATGTTGTATGATAGATGTACTAACAGTCATTTGCTTGTCTCTTTTGTTTAACCTAACATCTAACTAATAGTCGCTATGCCAGCTACTTTGTTTATTTTTCTACAATCTTAACAACTTATTGAATGTGGTTGTTTCATGCTCATTGACTACGTCATTACGCCATGTCTATACTCATTCATAACATTCACGACTAATTAAAAAAGAAGAATGCAATTGTGTTGTAGGTGTACAATTAAAATTAGGCATTCGTAATTCTGTGTCAAGTCATTCAATATCTCCACTGGAAAGCCGGATGCTTCCAATCCAAGTTCTCAATCTGCTCATCCGTCAAGCCAGCCAGCGCCGCATCAATATCCTTGCTCCCTCGCTTCTTATTATCCCGCTTCATCCACACCAGCATCAACGCAGCCAGCACCAAAACCGTCCCCGACGTCGCCAAATTGAGCCCATTTCCGATATGGTAGTTTGGTGCGTCAAAGGGGAGAAACGCCCAGCTGCTAATCAGACCCCCGATGTTGCCCATCATCACGTTCGTGCCGATGGCTGCGCTGCGAGCCGTATCGCCGACGACATTGGCGGCGACTTGCGCGTTTGTCAGGGGCCCGAGGGCGAATGCGGAGGAGGCGATGAGGAAGGTTGCGCCGTAGCGGACTTTTTGGTCGGTTGAGCCGAGGAACATTGCGTAGCCTACCATGACCATGGGGGCGGAGAGGACGATGAATATCTGGCGTCTGTCGAGACGCCAGCTGAGAAGGGGGAACAAGACCGTGAAGAAGGCTCCCACCACATAAGGGGGCACGGTGAGGAGCTGTTGGTGGATGGTTGTCTTGCCCTTGAACAAAGTAGCGACGATTGTTGGGGCAAAAAAGGCCAATCCTTGGACTGTGATGTTGTTCAAGAGGAATATGAAGGCCGTGCTAAGCGTCACAGGGTTGAAAATGCCCCTCGAGATCTTTACCCTGTCCATGCTATCCAAGACTGTAGTGGTACCAACCCGCTCAGACTTGACACGGGCAATGGCCAGATCCTTTTCTTCCTGTGAGAGCCAGCGCGCAGTTTCAGGGCGGTCCGTCAGGGTAAAGAAGCCAATAAGGCCAAGGCCGATGGTGATGATGCCTTCAACAACGAAGATCATACGCCACGACTTGACGCCGCCAACGTGATCGAGCTTCAAGATGGCAGACGCCAGCAACCCGCCAAAGGCCCCTGCCAGCGGTGACATGACAATGTAGAGAGACAGTCTAAAGGCCAGTTCGGAGCGGCGGTACCAGCGAGACAGGTAGTAGGCAATTCCAGGCATCATGCCAGCTTCAAATATTCCAAGGAGGAAGCGAACGCCGGCGGCCTGGGCCATGGTGTTGACATAGCCGGTTGCCAGAGAGCAGACGCCAAAGAGAAGCGTCGACATGGGCAGAAACCAGCCGGGCCCGATGTATTTGCAGGCTAGGCTCGCGGGGATCTCGAAGACGATGTAGGAGATGAAGAAAACGGATATGACGGCATTGTAGTCATTTCCCTCTAAGTGAAGATCACTCGCAAGGCCGGCAATTCTTGCATTGCCTATGCATCACGGAGTTCGCTTGTCAGTGCGAGGACATGTAGATGGAACAAGTGTCTTAATATCGGCTTACCAATGTTGGCGCGGTCAATGAAGCAAAAGAGATAGAGAAGAGCCACGGTTGGGACGATGAAGAGGTCAATCTTGAGCCGCAGCTTGCGCTCAGCTACGGCATCATATGCAACGAGAGCTTCACCATATCTTCAACACATTGGATCTTCATCAGTAATAAGTCCAAATACACAACACACGGAACCCCGAACTCTGCGATTTTCAAGATGCAGGAGTTGGTAGTGCTCACCTATCTGTAGCGGCTTGGCCTTTTTCAGCTGCCAAGTGCACATCTCGCGTCGATATTTCAGTCTTTCCGCCTTCTGTCTTGAGTAGCATCTTGATATCTTGATGAAAAAAAAAAAAATGCGGCCGGTGAGCCTTTTAGTCAGGTTCAATATCGTTCTGAAGTTTTCAAAGGGCGGAGGAAGAAGAAAAAATTTACGAGCGAGGGATCCGAAGTTCACATGGAAAACCCGCTAGCCAAGCTGCATCTGCAGGAAATTTGATTTGTCGCAGCTCCAAATTCCTTCTTGTCCAGGGGACGGCAAAGGCAGTAGTGCAACCTTGCCGGGATTCATCTTTTCTTATATCTCACTGCGATTCCTTTAAAGGAACATGCATGTGGCTTTGCATGAAGAAGCGGCTGGATGCAACCCCAAGAGAGCCGAGCCGCTATTAGTGAGCCATCGAGAGAGCGCGACCAACACCAAAAGATGGCTTTGGTCCAGAATCCAGCCATCCACCACTCACAAGCCTACAATGGTCGGTAATCGAAAACGGCTGTTGAAGCATTCTCCTCAAAGGCATCAAATTGGAGAACAAGCGTGTGTGCCAAGTTGGTCCTATCCTGGACCGCTGCCGTCATCAGCCAGTCGTTTGGAGCCGGGTAAAGTCGCTAATGCGGGCACGAGACAGCATATTTTATGCTTCCCCGGGAGTTTCTAACCTTAAAAAGAGGTTAACATCGCGGGGAAATTTCGTTTTCGATCTTGGTATTGGCATTAGTCAGTCATGACTCGGGAGAGAGAGCATTGCATGAAGCCCAAGCCCCCTAGTCTGGACTTTAATTCCATGACAGGTTTTGCCTCTTGTTTAGATGGATGGACACATTAGACAAATAGTTTAGGGGAGGCATAGTACGGGTTCCATATTGGTCATGTCTTGTGAGGAGGAATAGGCAACCGTTGCTAGCAATGGTGTAATGATAACTCGGACGCACACTTATGTATGTTGGCAGTGCTTGTAGTGTCATTGTATGCACGTTGAGTGGCATTCCGGTAGGACCCTTGCATGGTGGCATCGCGATAAGTCGAAAAGAACCCCGAGATACCGAGGTGCGGCGATCTTGGTGCAGTGGAGGGCTCAGCGCAGCATGACGACGTGGCCGGCTATTTTGGCTAGATGCAGAGGATGGATATTGAATTGTCCATTGCTAATGAGATGCGATCCATGTCTCAAGGAAGGAGGTGGCACGAAATCCGGTTCAGTTACTCGCGCCAATAGGAACAGTAGTTACGCATCTATCTTTCTAGAAGCACGCTTCTCTTTGCGTGGCTGACTGTTGCTAGGAATTTAGTTGAAGATTTAGCATCCTAGACTACGGAGTACAGCTCGGGAATACTGAGATGAGTAGCCTGTACTGCTTAATAGCACTGGTAGTGTAGGTCTTAACAGTCAAGAAGCCACCTTGAAGCTTGTACAGATCCTGGAATCAACAGCACTGCTGCATATAAGTTCTAAGTTGATCGACCCAATTTTGTATTATGTCACAACTCTCAACAAAGATTGATTCATCGGTCTCAATCAACCGACTTTGGATCGTATCATGCAATGCCAATAAATGTTGGGGCTGTTCTTCAGGGTAGCTTCGCATCCCCTACTGCCTTCCACCGTACTCGTATTCCTCGCCACGACAGATTTCATTGAACCTTGCGCTACAGATGAATCGATGTGGCGATCATGTGCCAATCATCAAGCAACTCAAAGGGGAAACCGAACGATTTCCAATATCGATCCACGCCGATAGTTCTGCTTAGAAGCCTTATCCAAGGCTGCAACCAGATGCTTGCAAATACCCGCGCTGTGATTGGCTAATCGCTACGCCACATGCCCTGAGCCAATGGGCATCGCCGCAATCTGACCCAAATCGAGTGTCATCAGCCCAGCGGCGTCAAGGCTGAGTGGACCAAGCATCAGGTACAAAAGACGTCACTGTCCGGCTTCTAAGCTGGACATCCTGATCAAGCAAGCATCTGCATCTTTCTACTCCGTATTCACAGTTCATCTACAAGACTTTTAATGATTCTTCCAACCGTTCTTCATCAACCAAACACAACCGTCAAAATGACTGCTACCAAGGCCTCTACTTGCTGCCGTCAGGGCACCGACGCCGAGTGTGCTTGTGGTAAGTTGGAATACACACCAATCAACTCTCAGCTACATCAGATCTAACAGAAGTCCCAATAGCTCAAAAGGCCACCTGCTCCTGCGGCAAGGAATCCGCTCTTCACTGCTCGTGCGGCAAAGCCACCGCCGAGAATGCTGTCGAGGGCCCGCGCTGCTCGTGCCGTGCTCGTCCCGCCGGCCAGTGCACCTGCGACCGCGCCTCTACAGAGAATGCGCCCGTGACAGGCTCAACCTGCCAGTGCGGTGCTCGACCAGCTGGTAAGTGTTCATATATCGGAAGTGGAAGAGTTGGACTTGTGTTGACTTGTGACGATCTAGCTGCTTGCACTTGCGAAAAGGCCACCGATGGCGGCTACAACCCTGCCAACGAAATCGACTTTACCAACTTTGCCAAATAAAGATCGAGCCATCTGCTGAGAGGTGCTTAATTGCTCCTCTCCCTTCTTTAAATCATCATCTTTTTTTAATATCCTCATTTGAGACTGCGGTCAAGGGTGGCGTTCAGGGCGGACAACGGAATGCAGGACTACTGCTGGTTTATTACACTATTTTGACTTGGCTGCACGCTTGCAGCGATGGGGCTGCATGTTGCATGTTGCATGCACTTATACGAACGAGTTGCACATAGAATTTGGCAGGGCGGCCATCGCCTAAAGTGCGGGTGCTTTACTATATCGGGCTTGGGCCGTGCCATTTGTTATTGTTGACATGCACAACACATTGGGACTGGCGTTGTGTGGCACCATGTCCTCCCTCTGGAGGCATTGTATACTATCTAGCGTAATGAAATGAATACAATCAAAAACAATTTAAAGCAAAACAAAGAAAAACACAAACAAAGAAGACGATGAACTCAATCTGAACGTGCTAGCCTCGATTAGGCACAGACTGCGTCTCCTTGCTGAGCAACAAGTGAGAAGCGCTGAATCAATCTCATTCAAAAGTCAGCACATCAGGTCACACACGGGCTATTTGCTGGTATTATGTAATTTCGGGCTGCGATTCACCGCCCGCGCGAGGCGTCAAACACGCCGCTCATTGGCCGCCGCCAATTTAACTGCCGGACAAATCAAGAGCGGTCAGCCCTTTTGAGCTGTAGCTCTGGTAAAGTTCCTACCTTGTGTGGAGCCACTTCTCTGTGCCACCCACCAGGGCTGGGCAAAAAATCTCACCTGGTCGCGTCCTGCCATCGTCGAGCCACTCCTATAAAACTACCACAGACCACCTCGCAGCGTGCGCTCCATCTCTTCATCACCATCAGAATAGAGTAGAATCTGATTTGGGGTC
The DNA here is from genome assembly GCF_003025095.1 of Trichoderma harzianum CBS 226.95. NCBI lineage: Eukaryota > Fungi > Ascomycota > Sordariomycetes > Hypocreales > Hypocreaceae > Trichoderma > Trichoderma harzianum. The sequence goes on along the minus strand of NW_020209253.1, from coordinate 726,168 downwards.
CTTTGCAAGCGCAGCATCGCATTTATCACAGCAATTGAAGCTTCCTTCGCGCTTCCGCGAGCACAACGCCCGATCCCGTCTCTTTCCCCCTTCGCTTATCAAGCAGACCCCAAAGCTATCCATATATCAAACCAGCGCGTCGCGATGCCTCCCAAGGTCGCAAAGCCCGCTGCCTCCAAGGCGGCTTCAGATGCCAAGAAGCCTGCCGCGACCAAGGCCAGCGCAAAGGCGACATCCAAGACCGCCGCTACCACCAAGGCGACAACAACCAAAGCCGCCAAGAAGGATGAGAAGCCAGCCAAGGCCAGCGCAAAGGCCGTCGTCAAGGGCAAGACTGAAGAAAAGACTGAAGAGGAGAAGCCCGTGACAAATGGCGCCCCCGCCGTCAAGCGAAAGGCTTCAGAGACGGAGGACGAGCAGGAAGACGTCGTCATGGAAGAGCCCCAGCCCAAGAAGAGCAAGACTGACAAGGAGCCACGCGCCGCACCGGCCAAGGCCAAGAAGCCCTCTTTCCCCGAGATTGGAAAGAAGATCAACGACGCTCCCACGCAAGTTCTGGACATTTACGTCTTTGGCGAAGGTACTTCAGGCGAGCTCGGACTGGGAAGCAAGCGCATCAACGGCAAGAAGCCCATCGATGTGAAGCGTCCTCGACTCAACGACAACCTTTCGGCCAAAACAGTCGGAGTTGTACAGATTGCATGCGGCGGTATGCATGTCGTTGCGCTTACTCGCGACAACAAGATTCTCACTTGGGGCGTCAACGACCAGGGCGCTCTGGGCCGAGACACAAACTGGGATGGTGGATTGCGGGACCTCGACAAGGCTGACGACTCCGACTCGGAGGATGAAGACGACACCGGCATCAACCCCAAGGAAAGCACGCCGACTGCCCTGTCTGAGGAGGACTTTGCCCCCGGCACCAAGTTTGTTCAGGTCGTTGCTAGTGACAGCGCCTCCTTTGTGCTTACGGAAGACGGACGTGTCTATGGATGGGGTACCTTCCGATCCAGCGATGGTATTCTGGGCTTCACGGAACACGTCAGGGTTCAGACGCGACCTACTCTCGTTGCTGGCCTGAAGAACATCAAGGCTCTCGCTGCCGGAGCCAACCACATCCTCGCGCTCGACACCAAGAACAACGTCGTGGCCTGGGGATGCGGCCAGCAGAACCAGCTCGGCCGACGCATCATTGAGCGCAACAAGATGTCTTCTCTGATTCCCCAAGGCGTTGGCCTGCCTCGAGGCAAGATTGCCAAGATTGCCTGCGGCTCGTACCACAGCTTCGCCATTGATAACAAGGGAGCCGTCTGGGGCTGGGGCTTGAACAACTTTGGCGAGATTGGTGTTGAGAGCAACGCCGGTGAGGACGATGCCGTCATCCTCAAGCCCGTCAAGATCACCTTCCTCGCCGACCACACCGTCACGGATATTGAGGGCGGTATCCATCACTCTCTGGCATGCACCGAAAAGGGAGAGCTGTTTGCTTGGGGCCGTGTGGACGGTTACCAGGTTGGCTTTGAGCTCGAGGCTATTGAAAAGGTCGACAAGGAGTACGTCATCCGGGACGAGAGAGGCACTGCCAGAATCCTCATCAAGCCCACCAAGCACGAAGGCAAGTAGATGTCCCATTATGATAAAGCTATGATTTTATGCTAACCAGCTCACAGGTATCTCTGACATCGTGTCGGTTGCTGCCGGTACCGACAACAGCTTTGCCATTAGCAAGGACGGCAAGGCCTACTCCTGGGGCTTTTCGAGCAACTACCAGACTGGCCAGGGCACTATTGACGACATCCATGTCCCTACCTTTATCGACAACACTGCCACCAGAGACAAGAAGATTATTGCCGCCGGCGCTGGTGGACAGTTCTCTGTCCTCATTGGCTTGGCCGAAGACGTGCCCACTACCAACGGCGAGGTGAATGGTGCTCACTAAATCATCAACTCTCGGCAATCAAATTACAAAGCCAACAAAAAAAAAAAAAAGGCGCGATGACAGACATTTGAGGTGATATTTGATATCATGCTTCAAGCTATATAAGCCTGCTATCCAGGGTCAGGAAGATCCAGGGCTACTCCACTCGAAGGGTTATTTCCTTCTCTTTTTTTTTTCCGCATGCATTTGTTTTCCATCGCCTCGTCACAGAGAGGTCGGGGAAAAACTGACGGACGGGGCTCTCTGTAACCTAATGACGTGATGGACTTGTTTCTGGCGAGTGGTGAACTTTTTCTCTATATATAGATCATTTTGCATTGTATAGCCGTACTTATGACATTGCTTTGTTTAGGCGTTGTGGTTATTGATTCTCATTGAGCTTCTCTCTCATAATAATATAGTGCTCATTCTTTCGAAAAGACTTTGTGATGTCGGTGCAGGTTAGGTGCCTCTTATATCGTCTTGACTAACGACGTGACGTTGCTATAAGCTGCGATGGCCATCTTTTACACGGCCCTGGTAGTTTATACTGCTCTACGCTTTAGCTTACCCAGCTGCTGGTTCATATTTCCTGGCAGTATCTTGCGGAAGCAGCAATACGCAGCGTCAACTACTCGTACTAGTGTGTTGGTAGAACCATCACGACACTTATCAAACAATAGACAAACACGGACAAAGTACTCCGTAGGTAGGTAGTCACCCAAACCCCCGGCACTGCTAGTTCCCAAACCCGGCTTTTCAAACCGAAAATACTCCAACCGAAGCAGCATTGATTGGATTGATTCCATGTTGCATGCCAGGGGTTTTCTACCAGAAGCAAGGCAAAAACGTGCAACAAAATAGCGCCAAAAGCTACCGAAGTAGCGAGATTACAGAGAATTAAAAAGGCTCCAAGGGGGACCGGCACGGAGCACAAAGTACGGAAGGGCCATGGTATTGAAAACGGGGCTGGAATATTTGTTCCCCTTGCTGAGAGATCTGGATCTCAGCCCACGATGTGGTTTTTTGGGGGTCGATAAGCTTTTTTTGGGCGAAGGAGGAAAGGGAAAGGGGGGGCACATCGATGGGCGTGGGTGTTGTGATGGGTTGGAAGGGCCTTGACCGCTTGGGGGGCGTGGGTTCGTGCAACTTTGACCGCTTGGCAGTGACAATCTCGCTGGTGTGCTCGATTTGATGCTATGGGTATCTTGGTTGGTGGTGGTATCTTTGCAGGGGATGAGGATGTTGGAGCATCGTGGGGGTAATTGTGATATGGGAGCAACAGGCGCGAATATGGCGGTAAACAGTTCTTGTCAGGAGTATCTCGGCAGACATGTGAGGTGGCAATTCAAAAGTATTCCCTCGCCTACTGTTCGGAGAAGAACACACATCGGATTTCACATCTTGAAGAGAGGAGAGAGAGACTGGAGAGAAAGAAATTGGCCCCCCTCCCAGCACACTCACACTCACACCGCTGCCCAAGAGCGCCAGCCGAAGCCCGAGAAGCATGGAGAAAGGAAGCAGCAAGCGGTGGAGTATATCGAAGCGAGACGAGCGTGTTCCAGATTCCAGAAGCTCCAAAGCTTACATGGGGACATACCGGGGGGAGCACATTTTGCGGGCGATGGAGTCCAGTGAGAGGGAAAAAAAAAAGAAAAAGGACGCTTGATTACGGCCGAAGTCCCCGGCTCACGGCAAGGGGAGAGAAGACCAGACCCCAAGATGCGGGCTAGACCGCGGTGGTACCTGAAGCAGCAGCAAATTACGGGTGCGACTGCGAGTACATGTACCTTAACTCGGTGCCCTTTTTTTAGCACGGAAAAAGCCAAGAGGAGTCTAGAAGAAGCAGCCGAGATTGGGGGGACTGGGTTCTGCGAGCAATGCGGTGGCTCCGGCTGCTACGGAAGGAGAAAAAAGAAAAATAAGAGCACGAGTTGGATGGAAGCATCCATGAACCTTGGAAGATGAGCATGGGAAGGGATATGGATGTGCTGTACCTGCAGCGATCCAGGGGCTGGATGTGCTTTCTCGAGACCGCGATTGGACCAAGACGCTGGAGGGATTCGCACTGGACCTCAAGGGCAAGGCCAGTGGACGGCAAATGGCGGCCCTGCAGCGCTATTGCTTGGCGGCTGGCCGTGCGCTGAGACCGCTAAACAGGGCGGTTCCGCAGTGGCGACTTGGGAGCCCACGTTCGCGGTCACGGCAAGCGGTTTAGCGTGGTGGTGGCCGGTGTGCGTTTTGCCAAGGGGCGCTGAAACTTGGGAATTTACTAGTATCAATACGCATTCGATGGTTTCTTGGACGTGATATTACTTAGATTGGTCTATTCTATGGATAGTATATACGAAAGACTTGGCGCATGACAGAAAATAAGAGAAAGATTTGATCAAATAAGACAAACGCCAGACATGAGATATTGAAATTAGGACAGTGTGGACGGCCGTGGTGCGTATTGTTCCCGACCGAAAGACGGCTCACGGACCTCCTTGTTACAGAAGGTACATGATATTGAAACTTTGATGTGGGAGTACATTTCCGGCTTGCCGCAATAGTTGCAATTAAGCAAGGAAACGAAACGGAAAATATCAATTCTCACATGCACTTTACGTTTGCTGTTCCGTACTGTACGTACCTATACTGTTCATCTGCCGTTCCTGTACGCTGTAGGGAGTACGAAGGTTCATTAGCTGCATGCAGCTTCTATCAATATTACGAGCAGCACCATCATTTCACGCAACCAGTCTCCATACCCGTAACAAAAAAAAGCGTTCATTTCCCTGATTTTGATTGATTTCTATTTATTCCTCAGACACGCGGACCCGGTATTCATCGCCTCTCCCTATCCCTTTTTGCAGATCATGTTCGAAGGATGTTCGCTGCTGGTGGCAAAGTGTTCATACTGTACACCCATACGGAATACACACACATGTAGCAATGACATTGATGGACTAGAACGGGCATCAAATGACTTCAATCTCCCATAATAGCTCGTCCGTACCTTGCATATTGTGGCGCGGTGATCGCTCGGAGAATTGCCACTGAAAGATTGAAACGGCCAATTTCATTTTGCCCGTGTTCTTTCTTGCTTTTTGACACTTTCTAGCTCGTCAATGCGCAAATATGAATTTTTTTAAAAAAAGAAACGATGATGTTTCCGATACATCGCGATCTTCCCATCAATGGATTCTTTCACACCCCCCTCCTTTACGGTGAGGTTGGCGGGCGGAAGCGTTTCACTTATTGCCGAGCAAGTGGTAGTACGAATCCATACATGCCCTTCGGCGTTTTCTGCTACCTACCTGCATACTAATCTTGCCTCTTGTTGCTTTATCCCAATGTCTACTAGGCGTGTTCAGCACAGCTACGACGACGGTCTGTGTTCAGAATAGTGCCATTAACAAAAGCGGCAGTTGCTAGAGATGTGCCGAATAGCTCAAATAACCGCACGGAAAAACCACACCGGAGCAACACACTACTGTATTCTTGCTTACTGTATCCCGCCTCATCAGTACAAGTAATACGGATCCATTGATGCTACCTTCACCTTCACCTGTAGCTGCATCAAGCTCTTGCTCCTCCTCCCCCCATGTCACGGTCCAGCATGCGAAGCCTTGCCAAGACACAGTAGTTCTCCCTCAAAGGCGACACAGGGCCAAGCTTTGTGAGCCATTATAATCCCAGATCGGCAGACGCACGGCGGTTTGAGAAGATCCACCCGACGGAGCACTGCTTCTCCACTACTAATCTTGCGTCTTTCTCCTTTTACCGCATCCCCCTGCCAAAAGCGAACAAAGACCTTGAAAGGGGAGACCCGCGCTGTTTCAAAGCTATGGGAATATATGGGAAAAGAAAACGGCACTAGCAGCAGCGTAGCAAAAAACGGTATGCCGGGGAACAAGACGGGGAACAAGGAGAGACACGGTACGGTAAATGGGAGCGAGACACTGGGCTGAGAAGAGAGAGAACAAAGAATACAGCAAGATAAAAAAACCAACATTAATTAGACACTGTCTTAATACGAAAGAGGCACTATACGACATGTTACAATGCTGCACTACAGAGTTGCAATTCGCGGCTTAGCGAGGTGACGAGCAAACGGAAGAGGAGCACATATGCGTTGTGATACCTCAGAACGCACAGTATACACCTAACCAGTCCATGTACATACATGTCGTCTTACAGGCAGGCAGACAAAAAAACAAGCATCGAGCATTGGGCAAATCTCTCCCCCCCAGTCACGCCATTGCCAGGGCCCAATCGTTATCAATGCACCAGCCACGAGTATATCGGATGGCACGGTGACCCAGCACCAAGAAAAGCTGGAGCTTCCTCATCCAAGGCAGCGCAAAAAAAAAAAAAAAAAAGAAAACGGCTGGGCTGGGTCTCTCTCTTCTCCTCTTGGTCCTCCCCCAAAGGGAGCCCACTCCGGCCGCCCGCTTATTCCCAGTTTTTTTTTTCACAAAAAAAGCAAAAGAAAACCTTGGAAGTGTTCCCATACCATAGCTAGACGCCTTTTGGCCGGAAGCAAAAGAGTGGCCCTCCCTGATGACGCGTATGCCCCCCAAGAAGCAAAAAGTAGAGCCCGGGATAAAAGTGCGGAAATTCTCGACTACTGTGCCAGTATGTCGCAGCGGTGGAGCAAGCAAGCAGCCAGGCGTGGGACGGAGGTGGGCTCTGGTTTGCTGTTTGCTGATCCGAAGAGGGCCGCAGTGGCTTGGGGGGTCAGTGGCTTGCCCAGCCCAGCTTCTCCGTTGTACGGACAAGCGAGGGAAAGCCTCTCTGTTCTTGGTCTTGGTCTTGATTTTTTTGATCCTGTTCGTTCGTCTGTTCGTTTTTGGGATGGTGATGGTTGCAGGGAAGAGGTGTGGTGATGGGAGCTTTTCCAATCCCGGCGTGGTTGTGGCGCTAACAACGGATAAGAAGAGCAGATAGATAGGGAATGAAGTAATTGTACAGAGATAGGCACTGCAAAGATAAGGCTATCTTTTGGTGTGGTGTGGCGGGCCAATGTAACTTGGACATATCCGGCGGGCGGTACATGTACCAAACCATTATTGCCGAGAAGAGGCTTGACCTGCAGTGGCTATCGCAATCGCACAAACACCTCACGGCCACACCCCATTCTCGAGAAGTGTCTCAGCCGCATGCATAGCATCCCAAGACGGATGTGATAGATAATGGCTGGGCGCAGCAACCACAGCGTCTCGGGTACCGGTACTTTTCGTCTTGTCTTGTTTTCGTTCCCATTGTATTACATGCAGCATGATTCATTCGTTGCGTCCTCGTGTTTCTTACGATTCAGCACAACTCTAAAATATGCCTCTTTTCGCGTGCCTGGACTGGCTGGGCATCGCATGGCATCGGTATCGAAATCTCCGCCCGCTGCGTGGAGTGCAGTAGGGAAATCTCTCGTATGCAGCCTACACAAAAGAAGCAATACAATAAAAGGGCCAAGAAGGTCAAATTGAACCAAGAAAACAAGGCGCCCCCCTCCCATCCCATTCAGTGAAAGTGAACCTTCTCAGCTGAGAGGAACAGAAAACGGCGGCTGGCTAAACTCCCCATTCCTCTGGCGTAGTGCGAGACAGGTGCCATTGGAATGGCGTCGAAAAGGATATTCAACCGGGCGGCTCAGCAAAGAATTCATCACAAAGCATAAAGCAGAGAATAGCAGACGGCGAGTGACAGAATGGCTTGTCGTCGGAGCTTCCGGCGGCCGTTCCCTGCTTGGAGGCCATTGGGCAGCTTGCGTAAGTCTAGGCAAAGTACCGCTCCGTCTACCGCACGGGTAACGGGTACATGGGCGCCGCACTCCGGGTTCGACGAGGGAGCTTGTCAATGGGACAAAGGACTGGGACTGGGGAAGGACGGGTCGGCATTGTACAGCATTCAATATTGAACAGCTGGTGCTGTGCTGGTGCTGTGCTGGTGCTGTGCTGGTGCTGGTCGCGTACACTGTACACTGTACAGGTACTGTTACTGTGCTGAGCTGGTGCTGTACTCGTAGCTGTGGTAGTACTGTAATCTGCCCTTGTTCTATATATATCGATATGATATATCCGGCATCCTGACAGGGGGGCTATGTTCACGCATTTGCAGCTGTTAGCGGCTCTATGGCCGATGGATGGGAGATGACCACACAGCACAGCACAGCACAAGGCAATGTACATTTGGATGCCACAGCCCCAGCAGGCTACTGTACAGTAGAGTACAGGCGCAGTGAATGCATTGATCCAAACAGCACAGCTGCTGATAGTAGTGATAGTTGGCACACCACCACGCAATCATCCGTCTCGGCCGCAACAGGCAAAGTGGCGAACATGACGCGATAACCAGCCTCCAGCACCGCAGACACAACAACTGACTAACGCGGTGATCTGCTGGGAACAAGTCATTGGCATGTCGCAGCAGCACTAACCGCTGTGCTTGGTGGAATCTACTAGTAATCCCTGACCCCGGTTGCGCCTCTCAGGGGTGGGATAGACAGGGGCGTGCGCGTTTGCATGATGGTGGTGGGCGGGCTCCTTTTTTTTTTTTCTCTGGGGCCTTGCACTCGGCCATGCTTTATCATCCCATCCAGACCGAGATATAAAGCGAGCCTGAACTTTCGTTGTCAGCTTTTGTTTTTTTTCCCTCTTCTTTCTTCCCATCAACCCACAGCCGAACAATTCCATTCGTTAAAACTCTCCAAACTCTTTTACCAAAAACCAACCAAAATCTAAAACCCCCAAACCACCACAAACAACCTTCAAAATGCGTGCTGCTGCTGTCGTCGCTATCTTCGCTGCCACCGCCATGGCCCAGACTGGCGGCACTGCCTCTCCCACCAACGGCACCAGCGTCACCCAGACTGGCAAGCCCACCTCTGCTCCCACCAACGGTGCCAGCTCCCTGTCTCAGAACATCCTCCTCGGTGTCGGTGCCGCCGCCGTCTTCGCTGCCAACCTCTAAGCGACTCGCGCCCCTTGCTTGGCTTTCCACTGCCTTGAGGATCTAAGGGTCGTGTTGTGAGCTTTTCAGGAAACCGGGAGGAACAAGGAAACTCGGAGGGATGGGGAATTGAAAGAAAAAAACAAGTGGAAGAACAATTTAGTTGGTCGACATCTTGGAAGCAACATCTTTCACCACTACTACGACAGAGATGGCTGCTCAGGATGTAAGAGTCAATTCCCAGCCTTGATCCTCTTTTCCCGGAGCCGGCCTGTCCGGGGCCGCAACACTAATCGGGTCCTCCGTCAACGAAAAACAACCACGGCTGGCTCGGGGAAGGAGATCTTTGGCGCGGCGACTACTATTTGCTTTTTTCTACTTTTTTTTATCTTCTTTTTTTCCGCAAAAGACTTTTTTTCATTTTCAACCTTTGCTACTTCTCTCGACTTTTGCATAAAGTGCGACATACCATCTAGAGGTTTTGTCTGCCCCGGGAAAGATGGCGTTTCTACAATTTTCTGGAATTGGAAATAATTGTGTGCTTTTTGTTTTTTTGTTATTGTGTGATGCGCCGGCAGATGTGATACGAAATTCATTCTTCTGACTGGGAAACTGTTTTGGTCGATTTTTTACGGAGGAAGACTGAGGAGGAATGTGGGTGAGGAGAAACTCGTTTGCGCGAGTTGGTTGGAATCCGCCGAAAACAGATAATAGTAATTAATGCAAAAGGCAATTCCTTCTAAAAAAAAAAACCTGTTTTCTCTCGAGAGTGAATTAAATGTGTGACCCGACCGTATTCCTTCTAGTGTGCGATAAGTGACTGCTTGCCAGAGAAGAAAAAAAAGACGTGATCCATTATGACTACCGACTGGGGGGGTGTGAGATGATATGATCCCTGTCTTTATTTTAGGCGCCTAGAACGCTGGCTGTTTAATGAAGCAATTTGGCACCACTTGATAAGCTGATTCCAACGTTACCACAGACTCTCGACTCTCGTTAGTACATGCAAAGTATGTACATTTCTCTGCGTGCCTTTTGCTTTATACCGCTTATACTACCTAGTACTGTAGTACTGCCTACTCGTATCCATCACGACATTTGATCTTTACACTGGTGCCCTGCCATACTTGGTCGCCATGATCCTTGTACAGTCGACAAATTTATCAAAATCGCGCACCAGCTGCGGAAAGTCCTGAATCAGCTCCAGCGTCCGGGCCTTGAGCTCAGCGGCCTTGTCGCCGGCCTGGGGCGGATCCACGGCATCATCATCGTCGCCTGTATGGACGCCTCCTCCGTCTCTGTCATCCTCACAGCTAGTAGTAGTAGCCGCTTCTGCTGTCACTCCAGCTGCTCGTGCTGCTGCTACTGTTGCCGCCGCCGCTTCTGCTTTGGGACCTCCGTCGTCGCCTTGGCCGCTGCCGCGGGTGCCGACGACGCTGACGGGGCTTCCGCTTGTGCTCTGGCTTCTCTGGCTGGCAAACCAATGTGTGTTCAGGGCCGACAGGCGGACGAGGAATTCGTCATAGTCGACTTTACGTAGCGTCGCCTGGTTGCCGGGCGAATGCCGAAGCGATTCAACACCACATCAGCCTTTTTTCTTCTATTACTCGTATTTTGTAGATACAATGTACTCCCAGGTACTCTGCAGGCCAGAAAAATACAACAGGTGAAATTCCAAAAGTGCTTGCTTATGAAAAAAAAAAGGCATCGCTTGATACCCGGGAGGCAATCATCGGTTGAGTCATACGAGGGCAAGCCAATGGCAGCGCCAGTAAACCTCGTATAATTGACAACAAGCCATGTTATCCCTCCATCACATGTTGGAAAAGCGAAAAATAGATTGTGAAAATGATAAAATAGGGTTGATCATGTAATGTAACCGAGTGTGTGTTCTGTCTCCTGGGCGGGTGTGGGATGATCACCACATCCAGTCATCACCATCCAATCCAGCCCAAAAGCGGCAAACGAGCCCAAATGCGTCAGGTGTCTTACTTTTCGGTGGAGCTGCCAGTGTAAGATTATGGAGAAGGGGGCTTTCTGTGTGGGTTTGTGATGAAAAGAAAAAACATAAAAAAGAATGAACGAATGAAAGAAGAGGTAGAGGGGGAAAAGATAAAGGAAAAATACCAGTTGAATCAAGGAAAATGAGGTCATACATACCTGGGCCAGGCTTCCCCATCGCATCATGAAGAGCATCGTGTCGTCTGCATATCCCGGGACGTTGAGCATGGCGCTGTTGACTTCGCTCGCGCGCTGCGAGCCCCCGGTAGAGCTCATCGTGCCTGTTTCCTCAAAAGCTGATTTGAAGAGACGGAAAATATTATTTATAGCTCCCCCTTCCCTTTGTGTTTAGTTTGGGTTACGGCGGGCGTGTGTCGTGTGGGCGAAGTTGAGTGTGTGTCTGTGTGAGCGAGTCAAAATGGAAGCTCGCCCAGAAGAAGGAGAAAAGAGCACTACACTAGGACTGACGGGTGTGAAGCCGCTGTTCCAGGCCAGGCGAATCCCATCAGCCGCATGAGCCCTACGAGGCGCAATGGTCTGTGAGCCGAAATGTGATGAATGAGTTGGAAAATGAGGGCTAGTTCCATACGAAAAGGCACAGCAGTAGTCGAGTTGTTAGTTCTTATGCACGCTTCACTTGATCGAGTTCGTTTCTCAGCTGGCACACAGCCTTGCCGACGCCACGTGGGGCTGTGCTCGCCTTGCTTCTTGTGGTTGTAATAATTGAGAATTGATATTTAGTTCATTGATTCATTGATATTGATACTTGGAATCTCTGAATCTGTCAGCTTCATTGACACTGGCTGTCGTTTCCAGGATATCAACACCAGGTTTGCAGTATCACAGCCGTACCATTATGCTATAGGCAGCTCGCATTTGATGGAATCCAGAATAAAACCCGAACTGAGCCCAACCACCTCAATGTCAGCAAACAAGCATTTCACTTTGTCTTTCAAGGCTGCCTTGCGCTGACAGCTAATGCAGAAGCTGCAGATGACCCGCCCCTTGATGGCCTCTTGTCTCACCAATAATGACAGAGCATCTACAGTACGAGTACATCTGCATCGACATCTACAAGGACATACCCGGATGAGCTTCCGGCTCTGAGGCATTGTATCTGGTACTTGAGCCTACTGGTCTAAGATACATCAAAGGCAAGTAAGGGCGAGTACGACTTCTTTATGCAAATTTATAAGTTGTGACTAAAGCTGAATTCACTGCAGTAGCACAGTACATGAGAATGATGACACTTTGCTCATCTTCATAAGATGGTAAAAATACCTGTAGCTTTATCAAATTCCATACCAGAAAGCGCTTAACAGCAAAACCAAGACAAAATGAATATCCCAAGCCATTCCCCTACCATCTCAATATCCCACCATAGATGTATCCTCGATGGGAGCCTGGCAAAAATCTGAAAAGCCCGCTCCATCAGCATCCAGTTTCGCCTCATCTACACCCCTCCCCCTCCGCCTTGTGAGTTGAGCGGTTTCCTCCCTACGATGAACCGGTAGGTAGTAATCAGCCTGAGGTCCCGACTTCGAAACTCCCGTTTGACGCCTTCCATCAGTACGTCCGCCTGGTCTTTGGAATAGTTCAACACGCGGGTGAAGAGCGCTGGCGTGTGCGAGTCGACAGACATTTGCATGTGTGTGAGCTCAAACTTTCCCAGCTCCTTTAGCGTAGGATCCTTGGCCCATGGTCCGATTGGTATCTGTTGTTTGTTAGCTTGATTGTTCCATGCTTTGACCTGTAGAATGTTAATCCCAGAAGACTGCTTCAACGTACTCTGTATACCTTCTCCTCAACATCCTCGAAACCTGCGTCAATGATCCACTGCTTCTGATACCGCGCCACATTAATCTGCTTGCCATACATCCTGCTCGCGGCATCCAGCTTGTCAACCCATTCCATCGTCCACGGCGCACGGTCGCAGCTATCGTCGTCGCTAAAGATCCACGCATCGTACTCCTGCATCTCGAGCCACCCGCCGGGCTTCAGATTCTCCATCACCTGCGAGTAGAACCGCGGCCAGTCGGCCGACGTGCCGCTGAGCGCCCGCCCGTGTATGTAGTCGAACTTTTCGTCGTCGTGGTACGTCCACTGGTCCTCGTAGTCGTCGACGTGGAAGCGGCAGTTGTTGGGCACCCACTCGGGCTGGATCGGCGACAGGTCGACGCCGAAGACGGACGCGTTGGGGAACTCGTCGGCCATGTCAATGGCCCAGATGCCCGTGCCCGTGCCCAGGTCCAGGATGCGCAGCTCGTCCTCCTCGCCCGTGGGCGTCGGTAGAGGCGCTGTGAAGAGGCGGCCGCCGATTAAGAGCCGCCATATGTGATGCTGGAGATCGAGTCGCTCCTGTTCCTGCTGGTCGTTGGGCAGCACGTACTGGCCCTCTCTGTAGGCGTGATAGCGACGGCCGTTCTCATACTGGTAGTTGTAGATGGACGACGTGATGGAGCCGGTGTAGGCCGAGTCTTGATCGGAGCCATAGGTCGAGTCGACATCCGCCGGGTCATCGGGGTATGCGTCGTGCTGGTCCCAGGTTCATGTAAGCGGTTGTGCGACAGCTATCTTCAATGTTTTCTCGTTTCCCTTTGGCTCTTCTTCTTCCTCATTGACTTTCTTCCTCTCCTTCTTGTCCATTACAAAAAGACTCTCAACATGTTGCATCACATCACGCATGTAGTTCGACACACGTAACGGGGATCGATCAATGATGGCTGTACTCACATCGACTTGGACCGGCACAGGATTGTCGGCATCGCCAGCCACGAGGCCGGCCAGCGGCGTCATGGGCCCGGCAGACTGCGACGGAGAATGCCGCGGCGAAACGGATGGGGATTTTTCCTTGCCCTTGGGAGAAGTGGACGGCGACTTTGCATTGTCAATGGGAGACGCCATGGTTCGTGTCGCAGAAAATATGACTGGTGACTTTTTTTTCCTCCCTCCAAGTCCCTTCTCGCCTCGCTCGTGCGACGGTACGCGAGGCTCGAAATGCCAGGGGCCCTCCCGGCGATCGCGGATTCGAGAACAAGCTGCTAAATCGGCGGGCGAAAGAAATACTTCCCTTTTTTCCCGTTATTCTCTTTCTCCTTAACTAGTGGCCTCGGAAACGGCAGTATCGATCCTGTAAGGACAGAGTCGTGTTGGGGCGGGGAGCGGCTTGCGGGATGCGAGGCTTAGAAGCTCCGGGCCTTTTCGGCCTCGGGAGGGCTAAGACACTTATGAGCTAGCAGCATGTTGGATGAGTACTCGGGCTATACTGAGACCCGAGTCTGATGCTTTCAAGTTGATATTGGGTCATGAGGTGTATGGCTGCATGAGAATATGTGTACTAAAGGAGGTCCTTGCATGATTGTCTGTGTAGCATTAATGGGCTTTGCGTTTGATGTAAGCTCACAAGGTGTCTATGGCTGGTCAATTTGGTGTGGCGTCGCCAGCCGTCACTTCTTCATTCCTTCTTATTGATCCGGCCGTTGTGACATGATCTCAGCCCGGGGAATCTAAATGGAGGTACGGCAATCTTTCCCACCCTTCCACGTGTAAGCACTTGTATCTATCTGCAAGTCATAATGGCCCATGAACACGATACATGTATGAAGTACACATAGCATTCATCAGCGTCAAAATCGAACAAAGGCATACACTGTAGGGCCTCTTGAATCTTGTGGAACCAAAGCCTCTACAAGCCCGCGCGTTCTTCCTCTTGGCCTTCGCCGTCGCATCCCGCTCTCACGCCACAACTCAAACTTACTCATACCAAGCCGGCTAGGTCGGTGCTGCGGTTCGCCGACCAATATACGCAAGTGGGCTGCCGGAAGCGTGATTGAGGGCCGTGATAGGCCGACGAAGCTGCGCAATTCATCTCACATGTCTCCACACGTTTGCTCAACCCCTGACCCTGCTAGGTCTTTTACACGTGGGTTTAGCCGTCGCTCGCGAGGAGCTGGCCCATGGTACTGGGACTGGACCATGCGAATTTGGGGACTGTTTTGCACGCAAATAGCACAGATTTTTTAAGACCCAACGACCCAACGCCCATGGTCCCGGCTAGCTGGTAACTGTGGTTCTCACTGCTTCAATTAGGCCTGTCTTTGTAGTTTGCTTCAACAAGATGTGAGTACATGTACATAATGTAGTTGAACGTTTGCCACCGATGAGCCGAGTCTTTCAGGAATGTTCTTAATCCCCTTTTGTCCCGTTGACCGAGCCTATGCGTTGGAGTAGCTTTCGGAGCACCAGCTAGTGTCCTAATTCCTTGTTTCGACACCGCAGATGGCGCATACACATGCTACTACTGCCTTACCTTACACAATTTTAGTGTTTGATTCCCTTGACTCTTGTATGATGCCCGTGCCGTTAAGGGGCTTAAGCTGGGGGAGCTGGTGAGGGGCAGGCGGCCTAGATTAACCAAATCAACCTCTGAGACTTTCTTGTAATGCGAGTTGATCCCTTCTCTTGACTTGTCTCTTTCATTATTCTCATCTCGCCCGTAGTGGAGACGCCAAGTTTCCAGATTGAGCACTTCTCAGCCTCCAGCTGGTACCATTTTTTGTAACCATCGATTGTCCAACACGCCATCACCCCTCGTCGAAATCTCTCATACTCATTTCCAATCAAGATCACAATGGGCTCCGAAGGAAGAAAGCTCATTTGCGTCGTCGGTGCCACTGGCAACCAGGGAGGATCCGTGGCTCG
This sequence comes from Trichoderma harzianum CBS 226.95, assembly GCF_003025095.1. Taxonomy (NCBI): domain Eukaryota; kingdom Fungi; phylum Ascomycota; class Sordariomycetes; order Hypocreales; family Hypocreaceae; genus Trichoderma; species Trichoderma harzianum. Next base: position 710,615 of record NW_020209253.1, on the reverse strand, counting down.
GCGGTTTCTTGCCGCCGGGTTCCGAGTCCGTGGTCTCACTCGCAATTCTTCCTCTCCCGCAGCCATAGAGCTTGCATCACAAGGCGCAGAGCTGTTCGAGGCGAATCTCGACGACCCAAATAGCCTCGATCAGGCATTTGCCGGTGCGAATGTCATTTTCAGCGTCACCGACTACTGGGAGCCCTTCTTCCATCCGGAGTGCCGTAAGGCTGCCGAGGCACAAGGAATTTCGTACCGTCGATTTGCGTACGACACAGAGTATCGCCATGGCAAGAACATAGCCGACGCCGCAGCAAAGATTGCGGATTCGCTGGATGCAAATGGCTTCCTCGTTTCAACCTTGAGCCATGCGGGCAAATGCAGCGGCGGCAAGTTCAAGGAGCTGTATCACTTCGACTCCAAGGCCGACGTCTTCCCAACATACGTCGAAGAGCACTATCCCGAGCTTGCGGCCAAGATGTCGTGCATTCAGACGGGCTTTTTCTACACAAGTTTCAATATACTGCCCAATTCTTATTTTGGAAGAGTAAGTTGCTGTTCATACAGCGTGTGGTTTCCGTCGTCTTTCGAAGCTCGTGTGAGGCCAAGTCTATGTTCTAACACTATGTTTAAGCTTCCTGATGGACGAGTCGAGATGGCCTTTGCTACGGTTCCTACAAAGACCATCCCCCATTTCGCTCCCGTCGACGATATGGGTCCTTTCACCTATGCCGTCTGGCAAATGCCCCCTGGAAAGCATTACATGGCCGCGGGAACAAACTGCACCTGGCCCGAGTTTATCGAGACTTGGAGCAAAGTCTCTGGCGTCCCAGCCACCTACAGACAAATTTCTCCCGAGGAGATGATCAAGGCAACTGGCGAGCCGCAGCTTGGAGGCGAGATTACCGACATGTTCTTGTACAGCTCACAACCAGGCTATGACGGTGGCATGGATGTATTGCAGGCAGAGGATATCAGAAAGGTATGTGCATTTCCTATTTAGTGAGATGGCTTTAGTAATGTTAACGATGCGTTATTAGGCTGGCATTGACTGTCCCATGACAACGTGGGAGGAGTGGGCAAAGAGACAGGACTGGGTGGCTATTCTCGCTCGTTTGCATGGCACTGCTTAAAAAGGAAACACATACCCATCTTCCGTTTCCTAGCTTATGTCACTTAATTGTTTTAAAAAGATAGATCCAAAGATTGTGAGTACTGATAATAATGAACCATCAACTCGACTTTGGAAGTTAAATGCTTGAGAACGTCGCTGCTTCGTGAGATATAAGCCTTTTTGTGTTTAGCGCGCGACCAATGGAAGGATTGCAGAAGGTGCCGGCCTACGTGAACTATAAGGCCATTAATTGTCATGTAACTGGAATTATTCAGTGCTCTAAGAACTCTGGTAATGACTTTTACGATTCTGATTTCCTTCTGAAACTTGACTCTCTTCAATAAGCTCTTCAAGCCTCTCAATCATCACGAACATATGACGGCGAATTTTGCTTAGTCACCCGCGCTGATAAGCTGATAACGAGCAACCACAATTTGTCGTATCACGCATACTTTTTCTCCCAACTCTCTTTCGTCATATAAACGCAGTGGATTTGCATCGCGTTATTTTGTTTTGCTCAGGCTACTTTCATCGTGAACTTGCTTGAAATCATAGCCCAACATGGTGCGAAATAGACCGCAGCGGCGCAACGACGACCGCCCAAGAAATGGCTATGCAGACGACCGAAACCGCCATTCCTTCCGGCGCTCACCACCAAGGGAACCAAGATTCTCTCAGTCGCGCGACAGACCCTATCATGACTCTGATAATTGGAGGCCCGGCGACCGGAGGCAAGATCATCGTCCTCGGTCATATGGCGATGACCGTGGAGGCAGCGACTCATACCGGCCGGCCGTGCCCCAGGGAGACTTTACCTTCCGCGTCGAGAAACCAGCTGGCATCTCTGAATACGCGCCTGCCGGCCAGCCGTCACATCGCCGTCAGCCTCGAAGGGACGGAAGAAGAGGCGGCCCGTCACGGGGATTTGGCAGACCTCGATGGCAGCCGCCGCCCCATCATTCTGAACGCGCACTGATCGCCGGCATCGCTACTGACGTGCCTGAGGAGAGTGTGCACAACAACGAGGCTGCGAAATTTCGCGATCTGGACGAGCTATCGGACGATGACGAGCTTGATATGGACATCTCGTCACGATCGTCGCAGTCTGATACCGAAGAACCCTCTAGAAAAAGAGTGCGCACGGCCTTGGCCGACGAGTCTGCTGAAGCAACTCCCAAGTGGTCCAACCCAGACCCGTACACGGCGCTGCCTTGTCCAGACGAGACTACTCGCAAGAAGCGAGACGTTGTGAAGCTCATCCGCAAGGCCAGAGTGGAAGAAACTACAGCCAAGCCCGCTGCCACGTCAAAGGCTGAAGATTTCCTTTCGTTTGAACCTAGTGACGAGGAGGGCGACGAAGCTTCAGACGACGATAAGGTTGACTCTCAGCCACCACCAACGCCTCGAAAGGAATTTTCTGGCAGCCTTCCCAGCAAGCCTCCACCTCCTCCCACAGGCGTAAATTCTCTCCCAAACAAACCTGTTGTTTCCCATACCGCTCCAGGTCCTCTTGGCTCTCGCAAGCGTACTGCAGACGACGAGATCATCCAACCACCAGATTACGGCCAGCTCAAGAAGCCAAACATGAAGCCATCTAAGGGAGACTTGGTGCCAAACTGGGCGCCGAAATCACACGAAGAGCCTTGCCCATGGGCAACTGTCGACCACTCTGCAACTACGGATATGCCGTTTCGGTAAGCTTGTTCATCTTGTTTGCTCACCTTGCTTGGGCGTCTAGATTTTATCTCAAATGTTAACCACACTACATCAGACTGCACAAGGAGGTCATGGATTTCTACCACTTTGTCAAGCCTTGTGACTTTGAGCAGGCGATTCGCGACCGCTTGGTGGACAACTTGCGAAAGGCCATGAAGAGGGATGACCGAAACTTTGCCAGCGCTCAGCTTTTCCCGTTTGGTTCCTTCATGTCTGGTCTCTATCTCCCAACTGCCGACATGGACATGGTCGTATGCTCCGCCAGTTTCATGAGAGGCGGCCCTGCCACGTATCTCAGCGCTAGAAGCTGGCTGTACAAGTTCCGCAAGTTTCTTGTGGCTCAGCGAATTGCCGAGTTCGATGCGATCGAGGTTATTGCCCACGCTCGAATCCCGCTCGTCAAATTCGTCGACAGGGCCACCGGACTGAGAGTCGACGTATCCTTTGAGAATCTCGGCGGAGTCACGGCGATTGAAACTTTTGCGCGCTGGAAGAAGGAGTATCCAGCAATGCCCATTCTCGTCACTCTGATCAAGCACTTCCTTCTCATGCGAGGCTTGAACGAACCCGTCAATGGAGGCTTGGGAGGATTCACCGTCATCTGCTTAGTCGTCAGCATGCTGCAGCTCATGCCCCAGGTGCAGAGCCGCAACCTCATCCCGGAGCACCATCTTGGAGAGATGCTCCTCGAATTCTTCGAGCTGTACGGGCGCCAGTTTAACTATGAACGGAATGCCATTTCGCTTACTGCTCCTGTTGGATATATCCCCAAGGTACATCATGAGAGTTTCTTTCCTCTTTCTTTTGTCTACCCTTTTGCTAACCACCAATTCCCAACTCTAGTCCAAGGTCAGCAGTTTTGCATACAAAAACACAAACCGCCTCTCCATCATTGATCCCAACAATCCCGCCAACGACATCGCTGGCTCCTCATCAAACATGCCCGGCGTCCAGGCTCGTTTCCACGACGCCTACATCTCCCTGCAGCGCCGCATGAAGGAGGTCGCCAAAGATGCCAAGTGCGGCGGCATCCTCGATGTGATTTTCCGGGGAGACTATTCATCCTTCAGGATGCAGCGAAACTTTCTCCAGCACATACATGAGAAGCGTTCCTAAAAATTCAAACCACGCTCTCTAAAAAGGTATATGCTGCATTTATGACGACTAATGAGGCATTGGCGTTTTATGGATACCCATTGTTACGAACGAGTACATTGGCATATAATGGAGGCATGTTAGAATAATGCCTTTCGATTTATCTTGGGGGGAAAGGGGAGAGGGCGGAAGGACCTGATATTTTGCTGTTGATTCGAAACATGTACTAGTAACGTTTTTTTGACGATTAGGCGCGACGGAGGGATCCAGAGCAGTGTTGCTTTTACTGTTCTACAATGGCCAGGGCGGTTGTTTGTGACTGCCAGCTAATGGAATACCTCAGGGAATCGCGCGACTACTTGAACCTACCGTCATACGCTTTGAGCCGAATCGATCGATTTCTTTGTCTAGCTTTTTTCTGTCTTTTTCTGGCTAACTACGAAACCATTTCGCGCAGTGATATGCAAGGGAAAGGGGGTGTTGGGGTCTGTTGGGCGCTGACTATTGATGCAGATACACAAAGACTTGTTCAGCCTCGTCGACAAGGCTGTCGGGAAACAGGCTTCTCTTTTTTTCCCAGACAGCCATTGTCGATGGCAGCCCTTACGTCTGGGCTTGATGGACTCCCGGTGATGTCGGTCACCACTTTTTCCTCACTGCAGAAGCTGCTTTATGCAGAGCTGTGGAGAGGGAAGGTCTCGTGGTGACTATGGGTTGCGATAATAGTAGTGTATTTAGTCAATTCATGCTATTTGAATAACATCCATATTGTAAACTCATAGTCTATACAGCAGCTCCATTGGTGATCGTATTGGTGATCGTATTGCCGTCCATTGATTCCAGTTCAATACTATCCTGCTCCGGTCCGGCAGCAGTATTGCCAACCACGGCCGGGTGATTCTCAAACCGTGATACCAAGAATTTGAACTTGACCCCCCTCGGCTGACCTTGCCATGCGCAGTAGCCTGAATTGAAGAGATCGTCCATTTCCTCCAGCGGGCCTCCTTCGGTCTCGCGAAATTCAGCGTAAACATGCAAAGCAGCAACAAAGTTGACTAGACACCTGATCAGCCATATGTTATACACATACACATCATCCAGAGACCGCATCACCTACAGATGGCGAATATGTAGTATGTCCTGCCACTGTAAAAATCTCCATGTCAGCAAGTGTTCTTGGTGTCATTGCTGCCCAACAAGGGGGAAAAGGAGAAAAGAATGGAGCTGCGTACTCGAATTTTATGACTGCCAACCCGAATCACAACATGTTAGCTGACTTTGCTCTTCAAGGAAGCACGACCCAACTCCCTTCTTCACTTACGCATGCGAGGTACCGCAAGGGTCATGATCAAATTGCCAACCCAATAGGACACTGTACACAGCGCAACTCCTCTGCTGCGAAGGTAAGTCGGGAATATCTCTGTCGAATAAGTCCAAGACGTTGGGCCCCATGTAGCCGCATATGTGAGTACAAACAGAGAAGCAACAACCATCAGGGCATTGGAAGCGCCCTGGTTTTGGATGACGTAGGCGAAGTCGTCAAAGTAAGTACCCTCGAAATACCCCAAGTTGGGCTCGGCATAGGCGATCTGGATCAAGCCTGAAACAAGGTTAGCTGGTATGGCTGTGATGGGGTTTGGGTAATATTCACCCATTATCATAAGGCATGGTATCATCACTAGGGAGCCAGCAATCAGTGTGTTTCGCCGACCAAAACTATCCGGTAGTGTCGAGCCCGACATCGCGGTGCTGATGATGTTGAATAGATATATAAAGAACACGGCCAAAGGGAGCCAAATGACTCCTGCTGAACCTACGACCTAGGTAGTGTGGTCTAATTGAGAGGGCCATGTTAGCATACGTGTACCATGAGATGATGAGCCTTTGAACTTTGGGGCAACAAACACAAGAGAACATGTATGCCACACAGCTGGTTCCATAACTGCGTAAACAGACCCAGTATGAGCTTATACCTTTCCGATGGACGGAACAGCATTCGCAGCTGAGGCTGTCCATCTCCGCGTCGAGCTTGGATCTCTTGTCGCATTTGTTCATAGTGCGCCAGAACTTTGGGATCAGTCGTCCTTCGAATCTCCAGCGCAGCCATCAGCTCGTGGGCCTCGCGCCAATGGCCCTTTTCGGCAAGATGATACGGGCTGTTGGGCAGGAGCATTGTAAACACCAGGAATGCAAGACTAGGGATGGTTTGAACGATATATGAGATTCGAAGAGCGTAAACCACACCGCGCGGGTCGTTTGGGTCGTTTGGGTCGTTTCCGGGAACCTCCTCCCCAATGAGCCGCCTTGCCATGAACTGGATACCATTTACCAACAGGATACCGAGGCCGATGAACAAGTATAGGAGACTTTTGTCATGTTAGCACATCTTCAGTGACGGCGGTACGAATGCTGTATACCTCATGTATGATCCCCGACGTTCCTTTGGCGCTATTTCAACCTATTTGATTCTCAGTCATCGGCAACCAACCCTTATCAGCACAGGAAGTACTCATTACCATATATGCAGGCACAATAGCACTGAGAATTCTACCTCCGACACCGGCTATGCCTCTTCCGACACTCAGAAGCGTAAGCCCTCCTGAAAGGGCCATGAGACCGCTTCCAATCGCCCACAACAGAGTCGCCCAACTCAACGTCCTCGGCGCCCCAAATTCATCAACGATAAGCCAAGTTACGAGAGCCCCCATTATTGAGCCAAAGGGTATTATGGAGGCTAACATTTCTCGCTGAAACGGCACCGATGGATCGGATGAGAACACCATGACATCGAGGATGCCCGTCATGGACGCCAGGTTGAAGCCGATGAGAAGACCGCCTAGGAGATTGTTCTGTCAGAAAATCTGGACGCCTCTCCGACCTACAATAGAATAACTGGGGGATGATTGAAGGCCGACGGCTGTGCACAGAGAACTCACTGAAAGCGGCCATAAAGAGAATATTGGTAACATTTGTTGATTCCTTCATGATGAACGCAGCTGGTCGTCTAACAAGGCAGAAAAATAAAATAACAAATGCCGGGAACATGAGCGTCAGCTAAAAGTGATGATACAGAAGCAAAATAAAAACAAAAAGCCATGGAGATGGCTGTACAGGCGATGTAGCCGGTGGAATGAAGTGGGAAAGAAGGATGTTCTGAAGCGAAGCATATGTAATTTAAAAGGGAGTAGCTATCCAGCATCCCGCGTTCCAATTGCATACTTGTAGGAAGCTAGCACCTGGCATATTGTGAATATTGAACTTGAATACATGCACCTTGACTACCTCATGTTGTACCTAGTAGGTAAGTTGCTATTACTAGGTACTTGATGATATCGGACGCGAAAACAGGCAGCGATAGGAGCAGATTTAACAATAGTAGAATAAGCTCGTCTAGGAGCAGATACTCGAAGTCTCTTGGCCAGAATGCAATGAATACACTTTACTAATTTATGCAGAGGACGCCAAATACGTTGAAAGAGTTAGGCACGTGTGTTATTAATAAATGAAACTGACAAGTTGATTTCACTACAGGCAACAGAAGGTATCTGAGGCTACTAACGCGGTAACGACTGCACGATGTGATCCAGTCTGTGGTTGAGCCATTCGTAGTGCCCCTCTTTCAGGATCTGATATCGAGCCAGAAGCCACATGAAGGATTAAAAAGGCAACTCTCCGTATCCTATATGCTTCAATACTCTAGTTTGTATGGAATTATTGTATTAAGCTGTATATCATAGTACCATTTTGTATTTACCTCAGGTGTCACCCAAAGGCAGACATAAATTGTTGCTACCCTACTGCGAATTTATTAACGTATGTGTTTATGAGAAGAGTGGATGTTTCATAGAACAAGTGAAACTAAATCCAGTAGATACAGATGCTCCGCAGATATGTATACGAGGTAGCTTTAGATAGACGAAGATAGACATGTAATGTATAATCAGATACACTGGATAGAGATAGATAGATGTAATACTCTGTAGATAGGCAGAGAAATAATAAGAACGCATTATCCTTTCTTACCTACTAATTCGCGTCCCGTTTATTTGGCCCACTGATCGATATCGTACGTGACCCCCACCGATTACAATATGCTTCTCCTCTCTGTGCTAGTGGTGAGAGTGCCACCTTTTCTGCCGTGGGGGAACACAATGACCATCAGTAATACCTGAAGAATGAGGGGCAACGTGATGGAGATTGAGGGGCCAAAGCTATTATGGAGATGAAATGGAGAGCTTAGATTGAACTGGACCGCAGTTATCCGATGTCGCAAGCTACAGTATAGCGACGATTTCTTTATTCACTCCATTGCTTTTCTCACAAGCATCCGGCGATTTGACGAGCGAACAGGAAGCATTGAGCCGGCTGAGGACATTGACAGTTCATTAAACTCGTGTGTCTTTTTCTGCTTCTCATTCAGCGGCTTGCTTAATTGAACAAGATGTCGTCGCTCGTCTTTTTTCCCACCTCGCCCAAGGAGGCGCTGGTCAAGGAGTTTGTGGGCAAGTCGATCCGGGACGTGCCGACGCCTGCGGCCGTGATGAACGTTGCAGCGGCGAGACGGAACTGCGAGAGGATGCTGGAGGCGGTGCAGAAGCTGGAGCTGGGGTGGAGGGCACATGTGAAGACGCACAAGGTGAATTGCCCCTTCATGTATGAATTGACGGCGTTGATGGTGTTGCTAGCTAACAATGGTCTTTGAATTATAGACTGTCGAGTTGACAAGGCTGCAAGTCGGAGAGGATGTGACAAGGCCGGCGAACTTGATTGTCTCGACACTCTCGGAGGCCGAGTTTATACTGCCTTTGCTGGAAGAGTATAAGAGCAAGGGCCGACAGGTAAATGTAGGTGTTATCCCCCATCGAAAATATGGTACTAGTTGAAGCTGACATTTCATGATACCTGCACAGTTTGTATATGGACTGCCCATCTCCAAGGGAGCCGTACCGCGGCTGGCGGCGATTGCAAAGGTGCTCGGCGAGGGCAGCATCTCAGTTCTTCTCGATGATCCTGCACAGTTGGCGGCGGCAGCAGAGCTGGAGAAGCAGTCTGGTGTAAAGCCGCTGGCGCACATTAAGATCGACATGGGCGGAAAGCGAGCCGGTGTCGTGGAGAGCAGCGAGCGCTTCGTGCAGGTTGCCGAGGCAGCTCTGGCAGCTCACAAGGCCGGAGCTGTGGTGCTGTCCGGACTCTATTCACATGCTGGACACTCATACGGAGGAGACAGTCGTGTTGCTGCAGTCAAGATGTTGCGTGCTGAGGTCGGTGCAATGCTGAGTGGCGCTGACAGGCTGGTTGTCAAGGCAAAGGAGGCTGGCATCACTCTGCCCACGATAGTTGTCTCGGCTGGAGCATCTCCCACAGCGCTGGCAGTGCAGAACTTGCTCAGTGGACAGCCGGACGAGGCTCAAGACCGCGAGACGGGCACACCAGAGCTTCAGGCCGCTGTCACGGAGCTGGCGGAGCTGTTCAAGACGGTCAAGAGTAAGGGTCATGCGGTGGAGATCCACGCGGGTGTGTATCCGACCCTGGATCTACAGCAACTGGCGGCACACAGCATGGCATCATCAAAGTTGTCCTGGCGAGACATTGCCCTCACCGTTGTAGCCGAGATTCACGGCGTGTATCCCGGCCGTGGTACGAACGGCACGGATGAGGCTCTGATCGGGGCGGGTGGATTGGCTTTGGGCCGCGAGTTCTGCAAGGCATACGACGGCATGGCCATGGTGACACCGTGGGGACGAAATGTACCAATGCCCTCATGCGACGTTGAAGACTACGAGGGCTGGACTGTAGGCAGATTTGCACAGGAGCACGGCATCTTGACGTGGGCGGCTGGTAAGCGGAAGACTGAGAAGGGGCTGGGAGCTCAAGGAGATGCGGTGGAGGCGGGACAGTTGCTGAGACTGTGGCCGAACCATGCATGTATCACGAGCAGTCACTTTGGATGGTATTTCGTAGTGGATGAGGATAATGCTGGACATGAGGATGAGATTGTGGATGTTTGGATCAAGGCTAGGGGTTGGTAGACGATTGTATTATTATAGACTTGAATGAGATATCACGGCATTTGTTTGATTCAGCGGAGCAAAGACTTGTTTGATTCTGTATAATATGAGACTCTTTTGAATTTGTACAGAAGTTACATAACTCCTCATCCGTGACACTTTGTTCCACAGAATAGAACAGCACAGGTCAGAGGACCAAAAAGACCCCCACCGACGTGAGCAAGGGGCGTCGGTGCCGGCCGGTCCCGAAAGAATGAATCTCGCAGCAAAGGAACAACAAGCAAGCCCCAGGTCTTCCAATAGGATAATTATAACGGGGGAAGAACAACGGATTGCAGCCCGATCATCAGGATGCGTCGAGTTTCTGTACGGACGGCTGCAAGGTACCGATAATCACATGTACGGAATGAATGCGATTCTTCACCATGTCAACGACTGGGGGATATCAGTGGAGTCTGGACAAATGCTGGACAAATTCCCCCCACATTCCCACCCCCCAAAAAGACGGGGAAACTCTCCAGCAATTGTGGCGCCTAATACCTGATTCGAGCAAAATAAAATCGCCATCCAAGTTGGTTCTGCAGCAGTTGCGGGAGGAAACAAGTGTTGAAACTAGTAGAGAAAAGGACTGGGCTCTCGGCGGATTGTGAGCCTTGAGAAACGCCTGATGAGCGAAAAGGAAGAAAAACTATGGAGAACTGTTGTCTTACTCCGTTGTTCCCCATGATCAGCAGTCCCTCTCTTTTTCTGCCTTGCCTTTCTCCCTTATTACTCCGTACACACACATATGGGCGAATGGAAAAAAAGTATGGGGAGCGTGGGGGTACCGCCGTTTTCCCTTGCGGTTTTTGGTGTCTCTGGCCCATGGAGCACGACATTGGCAAATCAATAGTAGCATTCTGTTTGGACATGTCGGTAATAATACGTAGCATGGGGAAAAAAAGAGGACGAGACACGGGTTGCTGGCGCTGCTAATGTAGGTACCGGGCTAATAGTAATGCTTTGCGTTCCCGTTCCCTTTCTCCCCTTCGTCCTCCTCCTTTTCTTCTTTCTTCTTTTCCCTTATTATTACCTGACTCTGGTTGAAGATTGTGTTGGTTGTTTTCTCTCTTGTTGACTTGTTCTTGTGTGAGGCATACTGTTTAAATCCTCTAAGGTCTTACCTCTCTTCATTTTACCTACCGTTATACGGGTTCTCCTGTATCCTATAACACATCATATCGTCTTCTTGAAATAAGAGTGTGAAGATCATCTTCTAAATCAGACACAAACAATGTCTCCTTCTGCCTATACTCCCACCGAAGCCGGCGCAAATGGCGAGCGCCCATCACGGGTTCTAGCTCGAGGCATCTACGTGCCCACCGTGGCCTTCTTCGACCCCGAGACAGACGAGCTGGACGTCAAGACAGTCTCACGGCACGCCGTCCGTCTAGCAAAGGCAGGCGTCGCAGGCCTTGCGGTCCAGGGTTCCAACGGCGAGGCAGTCCATCTGGCTCACGAGGAGCGCAACACCATCACTCGGACCACGCGAGCGGCCCTGGACACCGCCGGCTTCTCGTCCATGCCTCTGATTGTCGGCTGCGGTGCCCAGTCCGTCGTCGAGGCCGTGAGCCTGTGTAGAGACGCGGCGGCCAACGGCGGTGACTATGCGCTGGTGCTGCCTCCCAGCTACTACGCCGGCCTGTTTGACGCATCGACGGTCGAGAGCTTCTTCGTTGCCGTTGCCGACAAGTCGCCTATCCCCATCCTCATCTACAACTATCCCGGCGCCACGCCCGGCATCGACGTCAACTCGGACGTGCTGATCCGCCTGAGCCGCCACGCCAACATTGTCGGCTGCAAGTTCACCTGTGGCAACACGGGCAAGCTGGGCCGCGTGGCCGCTGCGGTGCGGGCATCTGGCGAGAACTTCCTTTGCTTCGCCGGCAGCGCCGACTTTACGCTCTCTGCTCATGCCAGTGGCGCGGCTGGTGTTATAGGCGGCCTGGCCAATGTCTCGCCACGAGCCAACGTCAAGCTGTTCCGCCTTGCTGAGGCCGGACCGGAGAAGGCGGCCGAGGCTGCGGCGCTTCAGGCTGTTCTGGCGGCGGGCGACTGGGTTGCCATCCAGACGGGTGTTGTGGGCGTCAAGGCGGCGATGCAGTCGTACTTTGGATACGGAGGATTCACGCGGAGGCCGCTGCCGAGACCGGATGAGATCAAGGTGAAGAGCATTGCGGACGGCATGAAGGAGATGATGGACGTGGAGAATGCGCTGCCAGACGTTGCGTAAACGAACATTGAAGAGATGGGAGGGAGAGATGGAGGGGGTTTGATGACACTTGCATTTGGAAATACATTATGAGGCGTATATATATTTAACATGTATTTTTTGGGATTACTCGACAAATTGAATTGCATTCTTTTTTTTGGATATGAACCGGCTAAATTCGACTTGTTGACTTGACTTGACGTGACATGTCATGTTCACTTACACGGAGAGAGTACCTAATGAATAGTTGAAGCGCGACAAGAAATTTATACAGCACACAAATGACGAAGCAACAGATGAGGCGAAATTGTTCCCTTTTTTGGTCTTTATATTTTATTTTTCTTTATTCCTTTGGTATTTCCTTTTTCCCCCCTAAAATCCCATTTACAGGACAGCAGTGCACTCAATCTCGACATCCGTGCCCAGCGGCAGGGTCTTGACAGCCACGCATCTGTTGCATGCACAACTCGTTAGTCTAATTCTCTCATCCATTTTGACGCCCCAAGAAGACAGCTGAAATGCTGGATACACACAAATGCAATACGTGACATGGGCTGGTTTGTTCAAGCTCCTCTCCTCTTACAGACCCCCACCACAATGTTGCATCCGATGGCGGGGCGCCCTTGTAAAGACATGGAGGGGTAACAAGACCAAAAAGAGGGACGAAGAATCAAAGGTCAAGAAGATTGTGAAAGATGGTAAAAAAGAATAGAAGAAAAAAAAAGAGGAAAATACGTACGTTCGGCAGGGCTTGACATCGCCCCAGTAGGTGCTGTAGACCTCGTTCATCTTGCCAAAGTCGGCCATGTCGGCCAGGAAGACGTTGACCTTGACGACCTTCTCCAGGCTGGTGCCGGCAGCCTCGAGGATGGCAGACAGGTTCTTGATGCATTGGTGCTGTTGGGCAGAAACTCAAACTCGTCAGTTGTCTCTGTCCTTTTGCCGGCAATATTTCATCATCTCCCATTCTCAAGTTAGAAAACAACGTACGGTGTGAGCCTGGATGTCGCCGGGAATCAGGTCCGAGGTGACGGGGTCCATGGGCACGGCGCCAGAGACAAAGACCATGCCATTGGCCTTGATGGCCTGGCTGTAGATGCCGGGCAGAGGCTTGGGGGCGTTGGCGGTGAGAACGGGCTCCTTTCCAGACATTTTGGCTTGTGGTGTGAAGGTGTTTGATGAGGAGGAAAAGTGAGAAGAGGAGAAAGGGAAGATGAAGGCTGGAAAACGATGGGATAAAGATGCACGAGCTTGGAGAGCAGCTCCCCGCCGGAGAGTGGGAATAGTGGCTCTGGCTGCTGATTGGATGTATACTTGCATTGTCGTATGTAATCGAGCTCACGTTTTCTTTGGGGACGATTCAAGCCTCTTACTTACTAACAGATCTACTACTATGGAGTAACTCGTGAGCTTGTCGATAGTATGTAGCACCACAAGAGTGAGAGGGAGGGTCCCAAGCTGACTGACTCTTCCTTGCTGCCCCAAATCAAATCGACTTTCTCCTCACCCATTGGGGGCCTCATCGCCTCAGGCTGACCCCCTCCCAGACCCCCAAACACATCGATGCGCCAACGCCCTTTGACTATCACAGCTTCGGACGCAGGGATGCCATGGCTGGACCGGCCTTTGGACCACGGCTGGCTAAGCGCCAAGCAGGCCTGACCCCCGTGTAGGCAATAACCCCCGTTCGTATCTCTTCTCGATATGGGCCATAATGTAAACCCCCATGCGCGTTCCCCCACTGAATGGCGGTCAGCTTCTGTATTTGGCCGAGAATGAGCGTTTGTGGCGTCGAGATAGATTGTCGAGAATGAGAGACTTTGTCCAGGGTGTCCCACAGATTGCACAAAATCGCCCATCATGAGTGATAGTGACTTGTGTTGGTCTACATGAACAAGCAGTTTGTGCTTGGGGGACAAAGTATTGTAGTACGAGTACTCGTATATCTCGAATCTCCATGGATCCGAGCAGTCCAACGCAAAGCCCACCAACGTTCTCACCCACCATCAGCTTCTTCTATCAACTTCCCCCCCTGGCTTCCCCCACCAAGCCTAAAGCAAAATGGATCTACCATGCTAGCGGCATTGGCGATTCGAGAAGG